>NC_140584.1:617514999-618069999 GCF_964204655.1 Triturus cristatus
TTCGAACATAGCTATTCAATGTACAAATGCCTATTTACAGTTGGCACCTAATATACCACCCTCAAAAGATGGTAATATGTTCTTTCAGAAACCACTCAGATTAAATTACATTTTGTTAGAGTGTCCTCGCTGACCAACCTCAGGAATGTGTTTTGCGATGGGGTGTGTTATGTGCTATGACGTGATGTGGCTACTCTAGGGGTCAAATGTGTTCTGTGATGTGGGATGGTGTTGAATGGTATCATGTAGCATGGTTTTGTGTACCTTGTATCATATGCTGTACAAATTGCTAGATTTGCTATGATATGAAGTGGTATCGTGGGACTTAATATTGGATGATGTGATGTAGTATTGTGTAGACCAGTCTTCCATTGTGTGATATGACGTAGATTGATTAATAGTCGGAAATGTGAAGGGGGTAAATGGCCTGTGAACTATGTTGTATGCAGTGATATCACAGCAAGTAAAACCACAAGAAGTGACTTTATAGAGCATTGCGCTTGTGAAATGCAAAACATTACACAATAGTTTTCAAGTGTATAGATTATCCTAGCATTTAACTTGCAATTTACAGGCCCGTCGGGCTGTATTTTGCAATATTTGACACAAAAGGCAAAGGTTGCCCTGAAAGCACCGAATTATAGCAATATGGTCACCTCATCAAACACTATTCACCACCACAAACAAACGGAATCATTCAATAGTAAACACCAACGGGCAGAACTCTACAATAATCAATCAGTAATGAAAAGCCACTTCCACAGAGTTTGAGCTTAGACCCCCACTAGGTAAATGGATGCCCTAGCTCTCATATCTAGGATGACAGTCGACAGGCACCAGGATCAGATCAGATCAGAAAAGTTGTGTATGTTGGTCACAGCAGAAACGGCTGCAAACTGAAAGGTTTGGAGTAACCTGATGTGTCTTAACATGTATCTGGTTTTTCCTATGTTTAAGGAAAAGGGATGAGGTAGCATGGACAGAGTTGACATGCTGTAGAATGTTGATTATGGCTGCTGTAAGACTGTGATAATGCTTGGAATGTTGGTATCCGTATGCTGGGCGAAGCCTGGGAGTTGATTACATCTGGAGATAGAACGGGTGCCTTATAGGACCTATTGGAATGTGGCCGTAGCCTAGTTTTCTAACATGAAATAAACAACGTACCTCTTCTCTGAATGGCTTCAGATTTTTGAATGAAAACAGTGTCCATAAATTAAGATAATCTTCAATTTACAAATGTGCATTTCCAGTAGACCATTCTAGTGCACCACGTGGCACTTAAAGTTCACAAAGTTACATCATACATGATACTCTGACGGTGGGCGTGGCATCAGGATACTAATATATGCTGTCCGACCACATGGGCTTGCTAAAGTAGATTTATTAATTAAAATAATGTATCATAAATTGTCACTTTAGCATAACCATGCCTCGAGTAGACATAAATGGGTCTCAGACAGCTTTACAGACATTCACATTTTTTAGCAATTTTGAAAGAAACGCTGTTTTATTTTTCACATTTAAAAGGCCTACTGGAATTGTTTCCCATTAATGAAAAATAGCTTGGAGGAAGCTGTAGCCTAACTGTACTCACTCTTGCAACAAAATCAAGTACTTTTCTTGTTCCTGTGGATGACTCTCAAGGGCCCATTGTACTGAACACTTGCAAATATTGTAGTGTCATTCACTTGTTTTTAGGTTAAGGGTTATAATTAGTTAGGCATTCTGAAGGCATCTCTAACAGTGTCTTTGTTTATGTATCATGTATTTATAAAACTCTATTGGTTGTTGTTATTATTTCCTCATTTCACACCATGTCACAAGCATGTCTTTCACTGAAAACTGATAAAAAAAAGTGCCCGGCTTTGGATGTGTGTTGGACCTTTTCTTGTTATCAGAGTGAGCAGTCCTTATGTTGGAATGTTATTTGATTCTGTACTTGGAATATTTTTGATTCTCACTATTGATGTATTCTGGAGGTTGACCTTATGTTGACACTTCTAACTTATTATGAATTATTGAATTACCTGATTAAATAACCATCTTTTGCCTTCTATAATGATTCTACATTTTAATAAAATTGAATGGTTTGACTTTTAATCCTTGTCTTGTAAAGGTTTGATTTAGAATTCAGGTTCTTGAGTCGCCATCCATAGTAACTCACATGACCCTGATCCTGCAAGGTAGGCACTGGTAAATAATTAAAGAGTTTTCTGTGAAAAGTGCCCATAGTCTCAGACAGTGTGTGTACTCCAGCAAGTGTCTCTGAGTCTGTTTTAACCGTTCACAATGGATGCAGCACAAATCTCAATGGTCACCCTCAAAAGACAAGAGTCTGACAGTCTGTACTCTTTGAAATCTTTTGTGTCTTTAAGTACTGTAAAATGTTTACTAGGTCATTTGTTCCTTTCTGTGTTTACTTTGGAACCAGGCATCATCAGTTGTTGAATTGGAGCCTGGCCTAGAGAAGCATAACAGAATTGTATGTGAATTAAGTCTTCATTTGAAGGTTGATTTATCTTTCAACATTTTGGCAATGATTAGTCCAACAGCATGAAGGACAATACACAATTGTAAAGGGGGCTAATTGTGGAGGGAGCAGAGAGTGATCAAAATCAAGGAAGAAAAAAACAGACTGAAAGCCATGTTCTGAGTTTGATTGATGGTTGATTTGGTGCCTTATATGCATTAGTGCTGGTTAGTTAGTTGAATATCACATGGCCAGATACTAAACTCTAAGAGTGGTCCACCAATCCTAGGTAGGCTACATCAATATGACTTGAAGATTATTATAAATCCTAGGGCAACTGATAAGGTGATGGTGGTAAAAGATGCAGTGTTGGAAGAAGTTTTGGAGAAATGTAGAAAAGTGTTTAAGTGCAGAATGGGTTTGTCTAAAGAGTAAGTTTGCAAATGTGTGTTAAAAAAGGAGCCTTGCCTATAAGGCAAAAGGCCAGAAGAATTACAGTGGTCATCAGATTTGAAGTGAAAGCCTTGTTGAGCCAGATGGGTACTGACCGAGTCCTAGAACCATTCGAAGCAGCCAAATGGATTTCTAATGTAGTCATCACAAAAAAAAATCAGAGGTCAGTTTGAGACTCTGTGTAGACCTTCATAGCCCTAATGAAAACATTATCACAGACAGTTTTCCTCTTGCTAATATAAACAAAATCATCTTGATGTTAACTGGTGTTAACTACTTCTAAAAATAGGATTTGTTCCCCAAAGTGTCAGCTTGTTAGACTTATCCCATGAAGCATACCTTGGTCAAACCATGATGTCAAACGGCTCAAGGAGACTTTTGGGTGTCAAGGTCCAGATGACCAAGAAAGAAATGGAGTCAGAGTGTGAGGTGTGTTTGGAATCTGAGAAACCTCTGAAGGTTGGTTTGGGAACCATAAGTCAAGACCAAAAGATAGTTGTTAGAGGTGTGGCATGGGACAAAATTTGTTTAGATTTTATTGTCACTTTTTGGCGCTTAACAGAGCATGCTAAAGTTGTGGTGTGGCTGTGCATTCTAAGTCGATAGTGATCATATCTATGAGGAATGTGACCATTCAATCGACGTTTGATTCATTGAGGGACATTTTCTGTAGGGAGGGAATTCCATCTTGTTTGGTCAGAGATAATGGAACGAAGCTGATCTCTTTGAAAATGAAGAACCTTTTGGATAAAGTGCACTTGCATCTCGTTATACATTCCCCAAGGTAACAGACAAGTGTAGAGGACAAACAGGTTAGTTAAGAGGACCATGGCGATGCAGTAAAATCAGAGCGTAGGGGTCCCAATGGCGACGGAGTATCTATACCACTAAGACAAAGGTCCACCTGCCAAATTTATATGCGGGCAAACCTTAGATTTAATCAAGGCAGAGATATTCCATCTCTGCTGTGATTAAACCCCTCTGACTGCCTTGCGGACTAAGGGCTGTCAGAAGCAGACCTCAAATATCGCCCACCTAATTTAAATGGGTAGAATTAGAGCTCAGTTTTCATTGGCTGTCACCACCAGAAAAACCCTGGCAGTAAGGGGCAGTGAAAACTGCTAAATGCTCTCCTCACCATGGGAGTCCTCTCCGATGGCGAAGGGAGCATTCCCTTTTTTATGTTGAAAAAGAAAAGAAAATCCCGCTTCAGGATTTATAAATGTTTTTAAATTTAAAAAAAAGGGATCAGTGTAGATCTCTGTCATGTTGACGGAGCCCTGCACCAAACTGTAAACAACATTGACAGGAATCACTGTGACAGCGGTTCCTGCCATTGCTTTAGAAGTGGCCGCCAGCCTGGCGGTCATTTCTAAATATGGCAGATGGCACCTCTGTCAGGGAGAGGGAGTGATTTACTCGGTCTACATGAGGGAGAAATGGGCCGCCAGCCACAGTTTAATTTAGGCCCTAAATCTTGGATTAGCACTGCGAGTTGTTGTGGACACACTGTACCCAGTCAATTATATAATGAGCAAATTCCAGTTTGAGATGATGAGAGGTAGGTGGGTGGGTACAAATTTGACACCAAGCTGGTTACACAAGATTCATAGTGTTGAGAGTGAATATACTTTGGATTGGATGCTAACAACAAAGAAGTATTGTTGAGGGTGACTGGGTAATGGTTAAGTTGGTACATTGACTTTGGATCCAACTAGAAAATGAACAAAAAATGGAACTTAAGACGGTCTGCTCTTTACCAGAAGGGAAGTATGTATGATAGCATGAGTGAAGAGCAAGGAGAGTTGTTCATGCTTTTCCCCTTCAGGTATCCTCTTCCTGAAATATATATAGGCTTTCCTGTTTTCAGTTTCTATTTTTGGTAAATTCTGGTGGTGTTTTTTCAGTGTTTTCCAGTGATTTCAACACCTCAAAAAAACAGTGCTTTTCAGTGGTTACCCATTTTCGCGCCATAAAAAACAACTGAAACAGTGTTTTACCGGTGTTTATGGAACGCTTTGCTTTTATTATTTGCTTGTTTCTGGAACACATTTCGTGCAACCATCTATGCTACACCTAGTCAAGGAATCCCTCAAAAGAGGCCCTACAGAAGGTGATTAACTACCAATTCTAAGGGTAAAAGCATTGGTCTGACGCCTACTGTGCTGCAGCACGTTCCTCCCACAGACACTTATAAATAAATGACTGCCACAAAGGTGCTTGTGAAGAGGTGGATGTGGTGTGAGTTTCGAAACTTGACTGTGGTCGCGTACCACCGGGGCTGTAGATGGCTTCTCAGTACAGCCCCATTCTGAGATACCTCTCAGTCTATGTGGTGTCAGCAACAGGCATCTCTTGTTGTGAGAGCAGTGTCCATAAGTTGCACCTCTTGTGCTCTGGGCGGTGTCTGTAAGGGGCACCTCTCCTTGCAATGCTATCAGAGAGAGGCACCTCGCATTGACTGCACCTGAGAGACACTGTATTAGCTGCTGCACCACTGGTCAAAGCCCGGAGCACAGGGCATGCCCTGGACCTTTCGTCAACCAATGGTTATGGCAGCTGGAACAATGGCATGATGACATCACATTGTGCGCCGCTCCGATAATTTCCTTAGGCACAAATTGTTGGGGTTCTATAGCTCCGAAGGGAAGGACTTGAACTAACAAGATTCAAAGAACTTACAGATGAGCAGACAAAAGGGACTCAATATATGAAGACAAGAAGCCTTGAACCCCAACATTCTTGAACCTTTCAATGCCTTGGACACCCACATTCCAAGTTAAGGTTGCCATGAAGAACACCATTCTCCAATACTGGTCTTATCGGGAAACTGAAGGACTGATTGGCCCCACTTGAAACATCTGGACTACAGTTCTGGATCATGATAGATTGCAGAAGGAAAAACTGGACTGAAATATAAACTTGATCCCTCCCTCCCCCATCGGGGGCTCTCCATAGTAAATCTGATGAATTGACCCTACAAGCGTGACTCCTAAACAATGTGTAATGTGGATTGCAAACGACAGTCTAACAGCCCACGATCACCGTGCAGCATTAAAGTTAGCATCAGGCTGATTCCATGAGCTCAATGTAAATAATATCCACCATGAGGGCAAACAATATGGAGGGACTGAGGCTCAGCATATACTAGTAAACTCCTCTCACCCCTTGGAACACATGCCATTTTAGCAACTCAACATGGCTGTAAAATGGTGCTCCTCACTAGCCCGCTCAAGCACGCAAACACCCATAATCCCCTCTCTATTTACATTATCTGCTGCCTGCACTGATAAACAGCTTTCTGCACTTTGTACTCTGATATTTCACTAGCTCTCTAACTGTATTCAGAGCAGCTTGTTGGGCCTGCAGAGGCTTATAGCGAGCGACCGCTTTTCAGGGGAGCCCTCCTACAGATGCCTTAATTATGGAGAAGCCGCTGTGGGTCTATCGGAGTAGTGTACAACTACTTTTTAAAGCTACCAACTTAATTCAGTGAGGATTTGGTGCTATTCTATTATTGTTACTGACATGCTTACTTAAAAGCTGTTATAACTCATTCAACAGCACTCCATGGGGATCTGATTCTGAAAATATTTACAAGCAGAAACATAGAAAAATAAAAGCAGGAAAAAACTGATCGAGGGTGGGTCTTGGAAAAATTAAAGACACAAAAGCAAGGCTGCGTCTGGAGCCCAAAGAAAGAAAAACAGCCCAAAATGAGCAATGCCGCTCCTCGCTCCACGAAGACGCTTTGCATGTAAAATAATAATATTTTTTTATATTGCACTGTTTATATTGGCCAATGCCAGAATCCTGCCGGGCAGCAGTCTAGCATCCTGTCAGAGGATACTGGGCCAGATCAGCCAGGATAACGCCCCCAAAACGCGCAGACAGGCCAAGAAAAAAGAAAACACCACAAAAACAGTAGCATTCGCACCTGACACAAAACAGCAAAGAGCTTACGTCAGCAAATCAGTAATTTTCCCTCTGTAGACATTGTTTTGCACTTTTGTGGCACCCCAATAAAATAAATACCCCCAGTACTAACCTCTGGCACAAGTATGAACCTATTCAAGGTACTACTGAGGCCTAGCTGAGGCGCAGTCACTATTACAACACCAAAAATATTAGTAGCTCTTGGTGGTTTTCATTGAGCATAAGTAGCTCTTATTGCAGAAAGGATTGACGACCCCATATCATATACAATCCCACTCCAGAGTGAGTAGGAGACGTGCCAGGGACTTGTAAAAGAATGTTAGGGGGCCGTAAAGACAACCATGGGGACAGCGCATTGCCACTAATGTAGGGAGGAGTCAAATGGGAGTAACACCACCACTTGAAGACTGTGTGGAAAAAAAGGCATTGAAGACAGATTACTGCATGGTCATGAGGGCCAATGGCGTGAAGCTCTTTCTATGGACACTGACACATCCTTACGAATGAGGGCTTTGGCACGCCTCCAGCCACCTCCTGTGGAAAGTCACTGGAAGCTGCGGACAAAGCTGCGTTAAGAAGTGAATGGTCTTTTAAAGACCTGTGAAGTACTCGAGTGCAGCTGGCAGATCAAAAACTGTCTTTGTGTGTGCCCTGGAGGCTGTCTCAGCCCGGGCTGACACACACGACGGGGGAAGGAGGGGGCTGAAGCCCGTTGAGCCCAATAGGCGTTGCGCGCCTGACCTGGAGAATACTCTCAACAGAACTCTGAAAACTAACCCAGGATCGTATAAAGGCAGACAGTACGGATCTCAACTGACAGTTGATACGGTCTCATGGAAATGAGCTATCGAAGAGCGGAGAGAGTTTCTGCTTTCCATGAACAATTCTGGAAGTCGTAGGGCAGCTCAATGTGTCTCCCTAGCTCATCCACTAGTCCCTGCCGAGGGCTGACAGAAAGTGTATCTTTAACTATGTGTACTAGGCTCCGTTGACTCTCAGACTGGCAGGCGAGCATCTCTAAGATGCCTAGAGATGGACTCTAGGCGCAGCACAGAGTCAAGCACTCGGAGCATAAACCTGGAATCGTCCCAAGAGTTTCCTACAGTGGGTCGGGGTTTGGACTGGGTGGGGTTCCAGTCACTGAGAGCCCTGTACAAACGGCGAGCCTCTGCTCTCATTAGTCAGTTCCGCCTCGAGCATGGGTTAAGCCATGTCCCCACCCGAGAGCCTCTGGTGGGAGTGCTGGGCCTAGCGCCGGTGTCTGCTTCCAAGCTCCCTGGTGCAGGGCCGGCTGCCAGACATGTGCCAAAACCGAAAGTAGTGAAGACTGTTTCTGCGCTCAGCCCCGCCCCCAGGGGCCCTGAGAAGGGGCGAAAGAAAAGCACAGCCTCGTTAAGTAAATGGTCTTTATAAAGACCTGTGAAGTACTCGGGTGCGGCCGCAGTAAGACAGACGGCAGACCGCAACAGCTACTCTCCCCCCCATGTCAACTATGAAAATCAGTGACAGAGTTTAAACTGGGTCAGCTGGTTTTCATCCGGTAAGGTACTGTCGGGCAGAGTCAGTTTTAACCGATTTCCAGACAGCCTAAATATATATGTTGGTTAATAAGATTTAAATGTTGATAAGAATGAATGAATAAAGTTTATTTGGACTGTAGTTCATTAAACATATCAAAATGTTTACAGTTAAAAGGATAAAACAAAAACAATCCCGAACAAAATGACCCTACTTTACCTCACATAAAACCTAGCCAATTTGACCATTCCATATCCCTCCTCAGCATTGATCTTAAATTGTACACTTTGCTGACAATAAGAAACACCCATTTGCACATTTCATGCCGTGGAACTGCGCACTAATTAATAATTTCAGTGGGGCGTGGCTAAGATGGCGGCAGAGTAGCACCGTCTTTCAGGGGCTCCGCTCACCGAGGCCGACAAAGTGCATCCACCGGCAGTCTTGAGACCGGTAATTTGAAGGTTCGCAGTCTCAGGACGTCCAGATTGCAAGCGGACCCAGTACGCCTGACGAGAGGTGGAGGCTCCAGTGTTGGGCGACTGCCGCAGTTCTGAGGGCCCTGTGGCGGTAGTTGCGTGAAGGCCACGTTGGAGGGGGATGGGCACGGTGCCCTCGCTCTGGGCAGCAGAATTTGTCCATAGAGCAGCGGTGACGCCCAATCGGCGAGAAGAATCGGCCCCGCGGGTGGGTACCCGCGGTGAGCTGGATCCGGCCATCAGTTCGAGTGGTGGTGAAGCCTGGGGGCAGCTCCGGAGGTGAGAGTGCGGCCTGGGGATCGGCACAGCTGGCACCCTGCAGCAAGTTAGCGCAGGCAGAGTGGCGCGGGCCCCCTGAGGCGGAGGTTGGGGGCCGGACCTGGTGCGTGTGAAGACCCACGGGATTAGTGAAGACAACGCCGCTCGCCGGCCACGCAGACCGTTCCACGAAGATACGGTGTTGGTGCTGAGTGGTGTGAAGGGTTGCCTTGGAGGGCCCTGCAGCGGAGGAGTGGCCTGAGCAATGGGGCAGTCTCGGAGGTGAGAGTGCGACCTGGGTGGTATGAGTGGCCCTCTGCCCTGGGATTGACGCATCTGGCCCCCCGCAGCACACCAGAGCAGGCGGAGTGGCGCAAGGCACCCTGAGGCAGAGGTCGGGGGCTGGACCCTTGAGGTGATTGCCGAACGCCGGCCATGCCACGCAGATAGAGTGAGGGCGATGGACGGTGTGGAGTGCCACCTTGGAGGGCCCTGCTTGTAATTGGCCACACAGCAGAGGTTTCCCTATCCCCCAGGCTCAATACATTTGGCAGTTGCACGTTGCAGCATAGAACACAGCGACGCTAGGCCCCCGCCGAGGCTGGGCCTGGGGGAGGGGCTCTGTTCAGTGGTAACACCCGGAGCAGTGGAGGCCCGCGTACCAGGTGGGGTTGCAGCTACCTGCAGTCGGTGTCGAGGAGCCCCAGCGGCTATAAGGGGAGGTGCGGTGTGACACCTTGATTGAAGTTAGCCCAGCAGCGCCCGTCTTGGTCACCTGGGGCCTGGGCCACGTGGAGCCCTCACGCCAGCTACAACAAGGGAGGTAGGGTGAACGGGCCCCTTGCAGCCTTGAGTCGGTCCTCCGAAGTGCCGCAACTGCACCCGGATTGTGAGTGAAGAGCTCGGTGCTCAGACGTAGCAACAGGCCTGATCACCTTTATGAGGAGCCATCCAGGAGGTGGAATCAACTGCAAAGAGAGTCAGCGACACCCCTGAAGAAGGAAGTCCTGAGCAAGGAATCCTACATTAAAGACCTACTCCAGAAACTGAGCAGGAAGAAGACTGGGGGGCTCAGTAATGACCCCCATGGGTCACACACTGGCGATGCAATGACGGACTCAGTCACGGGACATGCTGTCGAGCCCATCCATGAAAGAATTCATGGAGAAGCTCTTTGGCTCGCTGCGAGACGACTTCGCTGGGTTGCGACGAGAAATGGCTTCTGATATTAAGCAGCTCAGAGAGGATCTCGGTGAGGTGGGAGAAAGAGTGGACACTCTGGAGCGCAATGGGGACAGGCGAGAGGAGGAGCTCACTGAACTGGCCCGGGAATTAATTGAACTCCGAGAGCGACATGAGGAGCTATATTTCAAGCTGGAAGGTCTGGAAAACCGCTCAAGGCGCTCCAACATTCGCATCAAAGGCGCACCACTTCAAGGGGACGGCGGCAAACTAGAAGAATGGGTCCTCCACCTCTTTAAGCACATGGCTCCGGAATTGAGGGATCAGGAGGTCACGCTGGACCGCACACACCACGCCGGGCGCCCTGGCCAGCCACAGGACATCCTGACCTGCCTACATTCCTACCAGCCGAAAGAGGTTATTATGGCTGCCACACGTGACCGTCCGACAGTGGAATTTGAGGGTCTCCAGGTGCGGATGTACCAAGACCTCTCGCCCCTTACCCTTCAGAGGCGTAAGAAACTGCGACCAGCCACAACCTTGCTCCGCGAGCAAGGAATATGCTACAGATGGGGGCATCCTTTTGACTTTCCTTCGTCTGGAATAAAGAAACGCATGGGGTGCGTAATTTGCAGGAAGCGAAGGCTGTCCTTGGGAGTGCCCTGACAGTGGTTAAAGACTCGGATGCGGCAGAGGAAGATCCAGCCTTTCGGAGGCCATGGAGATCGGACAGGAGAAGGGGCCCTAGGAGGGGTACCCAGACAAAGCCTTCAGAAGAGGAGCGCCGGACGCAGCAGGAAGCCCTGCTGCGACAGATGCAGGAACGGGAGGGTTCAGCTGCACCAGCCAGGGATTGATTTGTTCAGTTGTTGTCCTGAGACCAAGTGATGGGAGAATGGTCCGTGCCCAGCGTTTTGAGATATCGGTCTTGGGAGGGAGCCCCACCCTCGGAATGGTGATAACCGACCATCAAACTCATGGACCCCTGCACGTAGGTGCAATTTGTTACAGTTGGACGACAACTTTGAAGTTTTTTTTGTGTTCTCTTTTCTTTCTCCTTCCTTTTTCTCTCTTTCCTCCTTTCTCCCTTTCCTTCCCACAAGAGGTTTGCAGTCCTCATACAGACAGAGAGAGCTGCAGTCATCCCACAAACAGGTAGGGTGAATCATTTATGGTGGCTGGGGGTGGTGGGAGGGGATGGGGAGGTGGGAAGGAACTTGGGGAGGAGGGTGGACTTGCTGTACACACCGGGGGAGGGCTGCCTGTGTGTTTCACTTGCCTTTCCATCTTTGAGACACTCTGGTTGCTTGATGCGATGCCCTGGGCCTGCCTCCCCAGTTGCACATTGGGTCAGCAGTGTCAGACTAGGGGGTCAATGCGAGGTGCTGCTGCGGGAAAGGGAAATGTCGGTGCTGGGACCCCATGGAAGGGCGTGCGAAGGGGGGAGTGGGTGCACCGCTGCTGCTTTTTTTCCTCTGTGACAGGCTAAGTCAGCGCACAATTGAGCCCCCTCATACTTTCACATGACATGATTTAAAGTAGTTATTATGAGCTTCAATGTGCGAGGTCTTAACTCCCCGGTAAAGCGGCGCGCACTTGTTGAAAGATGCTAACTGCGATATCTGCCTACTTCAGGAGACCCACCTTATGAGAGCGGACTGGAAGCGGCTTCAATCCCACTTGTTCGATAGACAACATTTCGCGTCGGGCCGGGGAAGAAGGCTGGAGTGGCGATTCTTTTGGCTACGCATTTCCAGGGGAAAGTTGTGGGAATTCAGGCAGAGGTCGCGGGACGCCTTCTGCCCTTGCGGGTGTTACTGGGAGATCGAGTGCATACGATAGCTTCGGTCTATTGCCCTAATGAGCACCAGGAGGCCTTTCTACGAGACACTATGAGTTTAATTTTGGAGTCTCCTGATGAGGATCATGTAATCGGGGGAGACTTTAACTTGGTCCCTGTTGGGGAGTTGGACAGGTCGACGCTTAGGGTTGGACACACGGGCTCGACCTCCGACACGATGCTTCAGAGACTGTGGGAAGCTCGGCTCACAAACATCTGGCGCCACTGCTTTCCGACAGCACGGGAGTACCCCTTTTTTTCAGCAGCCCATCAAACGTACGCCCGCATTGACCTTTTTTGGACTTCACCTAATGTCACGGCGTCCACTGACGATGTATTTATTAGAGTGGCGGCACTCTCGGACCACTCGCCGGTCGTTTTGATGTTGCTCCTCCCTGGCGGCCCCTCCTGGCAGGGTTCTTGGCGCTCAAATTGCAAACTACTCACATACGACGCTAATATTACTGAGCTACGAGGTGCTATCAAAACCTACTTGGAAATAAACGACGTAGGGTCGGTGGGGGTCGAATTGCTTTGGGACGCCCTGAAGGCTGTCCTACGCAGATGCTGTATTGCCATTGCGGCGGGCCTGAATAAGGACCGCAAGGCAAAGAGGGGGGAATTAAAGGACCAAATTAGGGAACTGGAGGGGGTGCATCGCCGTACAGGGGCGGTCCAAACCCGGCACCTACTTACGCAGGCGCGGAAGCAACTGCGGGCGTTAGATCTTGACCGCGCCGAATACGCCTTGCTCCGCACTAAGCAGCACTATTACAAAGGAGGGAACAAGGCCGGGAGACTCCTGGCCCACGCTCTGCAGGCTGAGATGGCGTCACGGCGGGTTGCGGAACTCACGAACGAGCAGGGCGAGACCCTCCGTGCGGATGGAGACATAGCGTCTGAATTTGAGGCCTTCTATATGGCTCTCTATTCGGCCGAGAGTCTAGACCCTACTGTGGGCGATACGCGCAAGCGGCGTCAGTGACCCCGCTCTTGGACTCGGTTGCGGTCAGTCTGGCCACGGACATCAGCCCTGCTGAAGTTCTGCGGGCCATCCAGGGCCTTTCGGTCTGTAAAGCTCCGGGGGAGGATGGCTTCCCGGTCGACTTTTATAAAACTTTCGCGTCTGACCTCTCTCCCCTCCTGGCACGGCTGTTTAACACTTTTAGTGCTTCTGGGAAACTTACTCCATCGATGTCCATGGCGGAAGTAATAGTCATTCCCAAACCAGGAAATGACCCTCGCGAGTGGGCCTCATACCGCCCTATTTCACTGCTTAACGTGGACCTGAAAATCTTCACCAGTATTTTGGCCTCCAGACTCGCTCCCCACACGCAGGGCCTGGTGGACCCCGACCAATCGGGTTTTATCCCGGACCGCAATTGTGGGGATGGGACTCGACGACTCTGCCACTTACTGGATAAGATAAAACGGACCCAGATCCCAGCGATCCTTCTCTAGGTGGATGCCGAGAAGGCATTCGACCGAGTCCATTGGGCATACCTGCAACAGGTCCTCCGCCGATTCGGACTCGGGGACAGATTCCGGAAATGGGTGAATTGTGTGTATCATACGGGTCAATGGGGTGGTCTCTCATCCCTTCCAGGTCGGTCGCGGCACGCGGCAGGGATGTCCCCTTCCCCCCTCCTTTTCGCGCTCTATATGGAGCCGTTTGCCGAAATGGTCTGCCAACTCCCAGTGATCACTGGGATCCGGATGGGTGACAGGGAACATAAGATCTCCGTGTACGCAGACGACGTGCTCCTCTTCTTAACACATCCGTGGTTGTCTCTTCCCCCTCTACAAGCGAAGGTCGAGGCCTTTAGTGCGGCGTCAGGATTCAAAATTAACCTGAAAAAGACCCAGTCTTTGAGCCTCACACTACCAGCGGCGGATCGACACCAATTATCGCTGCACTTCCCAATCTCTTGGGCTGCGACCGATATCACCTACTTGGGGCTCCGGGTTTTTTTTTACCACCGCGAAAACTGCCCAAGTGAAGTACTTGGAGGCACTGACCAAGATCCGTCACAAACTGAATAGCTAGAAGAAAGATGCCCTTTCTTGTCTGTGCAAGATAGCGGCCGTCAAAATGACGATTCTGCCCCGTCTGCTCTACATCATGCAGACGCTCATCCTGAGTCCGCCACCCCAGACGTTGACTCACATGCAACAACTCATCAACAGCTTCATTTGGGGGGGAAAGAAACCGTGCATGACTCGTCACCTCACGTACCTGAAGCAGGACGAGGGGGGCCTTGGTGTCCCGCATCTCGGGCGCTACTACGAAGCAACTCAATTGTGATGGATGATTGAATGGTACCAACTAGAGTCAGAGAAACATTGGTGTTTCATGGATAGGGGTGTGGCAGGGATCCACATCTGGAAGGTTCCCTGGCTTCCCAGATGTCATCGGCCACTGGGTGCGTACATCTCCCCAGTCCTGCGCACCACCATACAGGTGTGGGACAAGGTCCAGGAGAGGTATCAGCTGTCCTCGGCTATCTCACCCTTGACCCCTTTAATTGAAAACCCAGACTTCCCCCCGGCCCTTGTGGGGAACACCTACTTAAAATGGCAAGAAGCAAACTGTAAACGTATAGGTGACCTCTTCGATGAGCGGGGAATCATGGATTTCCCCAGGTTGGTGGCCCACTATGGGATCCCCAAGGAAGCGTATTGACAGAACTTGGCGCTGCACCATTGGGTCACACAGCCCCAGGTCCGTCTGCATGCAGGTCGCCTCCTCACAAAATTTGAGATTTGGTACATCACTCGCACCTCCAACAAACACCTGCTGTCAGATATTTATGGCTTTCTCAACAAGGCACAAATTCAGGCCAAATCCCCAGCGCAGCATAGGTGGGAGGCGGAAATGAGTCGGGAGTTCTCACCTAAAGAGTGGGACATATTATCCACAGGGTCCGGGCGTCCTCGTGCAGTACCTCAGGGAAGGAAATGCTCCTGAAAATTGCACACTAATGGTACTACACTTCGGTGAGGGTCGCTAAATGGAAGCCCCGCAGCAGCGATCTCTGTTGGCGCGAATGCGAACAGGTGGGTACACTGTCCCATATCCTATGGCACTGCCCGAAGATTCAGGCATTGTGGGAGACTATTCTGCCCGTAGCTGACCAGATATATCAAACAGAACTCTCCAAATTTACTAGCTATATCTTGCTGGGGCTACCCAATCCTCTCACATACCCTCTCCGGTCTTGTAGGGGCAGGGTGATTACTCTGGCACTAGGGGCAGCCAAGCAGGTTCTCCTGGCAAGGTGGGGCACGGCTGACATCCCGACTAAGTTAGATTGGCTACACAAAATGTGGGAGGTTGTGGAGATGGAAAGGATCACGGCCGGGATCAATCACACATTGCCTAAATTCGATAAGACCTGGGGGTCTACTGTGGCGTACTTATCTTCAGAGTTCATAGAGCTTAACGGCTCTCGCTATCTACGAGTCCTGCGATTCCCCATGACTTCCCTAACGGACCCGCCATCTCCTCTGAAGGAAACTCAGACCTAGACCCCTACCGAATCATACCGTTCGCTGTGGGTGGATATCTGTCCTCTATCCTTTCTGTCCCTCTCAGTCTTCTCTTCACTTTCCTTCACTTTCTCTTTGCTTCATCCTTTTTCTCTTTAAAAAAGTTTGCTTTTGAATGAGACGCTCCCCGCCGGCCAGTGGTTGTAGGTGGGTGTGATGTTAACGATTGCAGCATTTTCAATAAAACGATTAAAACCATAAATAACAATTTCAAAGCTTCAAAAATGTTAACTCCCCATACTTTGTAAAAAATAGGCTTTAGAATTCTCTGTCTTTCAATCGCAACATAAAAACAGTACAATAAAATATGTGAACTTGTGCATTTCATCTGCAATCCACAATTACAGAACCCACCATTCACATTTAAGAACTCAACTGTCTCAGAGCAAGAATAAAACAGGTTAAGACCAATCGTACATCCACAAATCTGTCTCATTTCAGTCCATCACTTGTTGTTTTTGCATTGGTCACCCCGAGTGGGACGGGTATGCTCAGACGTGAGTCCCGTGCTCTCCATGCCACTGGAATCAAGCTATCCTGGCTGAAGAGGGGTGAATCCCCGAAACCGGTCCTAGGATGCTTGTTTCCAGTCCAGGGAGGACCTGGCTTGGCAGTTCGGGCTGGACTGTTCCCATGAGGCACAGGGTGAAGACTGATTTGCATATGGCTGGGTTCAAACTGGAATGGCATGGTGAGCAAAGAACGATGGATTTAGGCCCAGATCTCTGTACTGGGGTGAATGTATGACATTGTTCTGCATTCTGTCCATCAATTGTTGTTTTTGCATTGGTCACCCCGAGTGGGACGGGTATGCTCAGACGTGAGTCCCGTGCTCTCCATGCCTCTGGAATCAAGCTATCCTGGCTGAAGAGGGGTGAAACCCCGAAACCGGTCCTAGGATGCTTGCTTCCAGTCCAGGGAGGACCTGGCTTGGCAGTTCGGGCTGGACTGTTCCCATGAGGCACAGGGTCAAGACTGATTTGCATATGGCTGGGTTCAAACTGGAATGTCATGGTGAGCAAGGAACGATGGATTTAGGCCCAGATCTCTGTACTGGGGTGAATGTATGACATTGTTCTGCATTCTGTCCATCAATTGATGTTTTTGCATTGGTCACCCCGAGTGGGACGGGTATGCTCAGACGTGAGTCCCGTGCTCTCCATGCCACTGGAATCAAGCTATCCTGGCTGAAGAGGGGTGAAACCTCGAAACCGGTCCTAGGATGCTTGTTTCCAGTCCAGGGAGGACCTGGCTTGGCAGTTCGGGCTGGACTGTTCCCATGAGGCAAAGGGTCAAGACTGATTTCCATATGGCTGGGTTCAAACTGGAATGGCATGGTGAGCAAAGAACGATGGATTTAGGCCCAGATCCTAGTTCTCCTGAGGCTTGAGCCGGGAGACGTGAGAGTGGTTGCGAGTGAGTGATTAGCACGTTTTTGCACAGTTCGTTGTTCTTAATTTTCCCTGTCTGCTGCTATTGTTTTTACCCTGTTTAAAACGCCGAGAATTCCCAATCATTGCTGCTATTGTTTTTACCGGGAATTGCTTTTAAATACCTCCCAGTTAATCAGGGATTATTTTTAAATTACCCATTGAATTTCCGAATCTACGGGGGATTCGGGGGGCACGGGGACGAAGGTTCTGCAGGAAACGGGCCGCCATTATTGCAGCACGAAGGTTGGCGGTCTAGCGCTCTGACAGCCTATTTAGGGACGAGCTGGCGCGAGCGCGCACTTCCTAGTTCTCCTGAGGCTTGAGCCGGGAGACGTGAGAGTGGTTGCGAGTGAGTGATTAGCACATTTTTGCACAGTTCGTTGTTCTTAATTTTCCCTGTCTGCTCCTATTGTTTTTACCCTGTTTAAAACGCCGAGAATTCCCAATCATTGCTGCTATTGTTTTTACCGGGAATTGCTTTTAAATACCTCCCAGTTAATCAGGGATTATTTTTAACTTACCCATTGAATTTCTGAATCTACGGGGGATTCGGGGGGCACGGGGACGAAGGTTCTGCAGGAAGTGGGGCCGCCATTATTGCAGCACGAAGGTTGGCGGTCTAGCGCTCTGACAGCCTATTTAGGGACGAGCTGGCGCGAGCGCGCAGCTGACGCGCGCAGCGGGCGCGCCGCTGGCGCGCCTAAGGCAAGCCCGTCTGCGCCCGTCCGCGCCAGTCCAGCGCCAGGCGCCAGGGACCCTACCAATTTTAATTTAACTGTCTGTTCGGCGCTCAGGTATGATTCTGTCGGCTTGCGGGGGCTTCGGATAGAGAGGCACCCCCCCCTACTGTATCTGCCTCCGTCCAAATGATCTGCCTCTCACCGCGCCGGACTTTTGTCCCGGTTGTCAGTCCGCTATCCCTAGGATCTTAAATCTTCCTATTGTCACTAAAGGAGTGAGGGGAGGAAGGGCGAAAATTGAGAAGGATCCTTCTTTAACATGTATTTTGTTCAATGCTAGATCATTGGTCAAACACAGTCACGAGTGCGCTAGACTTATGGAAGATCTTGAGGCCAAGGTAGCGTTTGTCACAGAAACCTGGACCGACCCGTCTGCTGGGCCAGATATGGTGGCAGCGACACCCCCAGATTATCTGTGCTTTACACAGGACAGGCCTCTTAGGAAAGGTGGAGGCTTGGCGGTGATCTATCATCACTCATTTAAAGCCTCCTTTCAGTCTATACCGATGGCCACCTGTGAGGCACTCTTTTTTAATCTGATGCTTACACCTCACCAATCTTTC
Source organism: Triturus cristatus (assembly GCF_964204655.1). Lineage (NCBI taxonomy): Eukaryota > Metazoa > Chordata > Amphibia > Caudata > Salamandridae > Triturus > Triturus cristatus. Next base: position 617,533,424 of record NC_140584.1, read on the forward strand.
AGGGGCTGCTTAGTTTACAGGCCGCCGGGAACCAGAACTGCTTTCTTGGCATCCGTCGGTTTGCTCCTGGAGGAGGGGCTACTCTCGGATGCATTTACAGTTCTAGGTGATTTTAATTTTCATTTGGAATGTACGGAAGATCCAGATACCAGGGCCTTGGAGGAACTGATGCTGCCGCTAGACCTTAAGCAGCAGGTAGTAGGCCCCACGCACAGGGACGGTCATACGTTGGACGGGATTTTTTCTAACCAATGTAACATACACTTTAAGAGCCTCCTTCCCCTGGCCTGGTCAGATCACTCCGCTGTCCAATTTGAAATTGTTTTAAATAATCCAGGTAAGACTCTGTCTGGATACAAAAACAGGATAAATATTAGAAGCTGGAACAGGGTGAAGGGAGACCCCCTGATCAAACTGCTGTCCTCTTCGGCGGTCGCTACGACAGGCGATGTGGATATGGCTTGCCATAACTACACAAGCTGGCTGCAGGAAGCCTGTGATATCGTTGCCCCTATAAAAAGCTTGCGCCCAAAGAGAGCACTGCCTTCTGCTCCATGGTATTCACAGGAGATTAGAGCCCAAAAGCTCATCTGCAAACAGCATGAACGCAGATGGAGAAGTAATTATAATGAATCGGACAGAAAAACCTATAAATCCAGTCTTCTGACATATAAACAGGCAATTTTTAAGGCGAAACAATCTTACTTTGCAACACAGATTGCAGACTCCAGCAACTCCGTTAAGGAGCTATTTAAGACAGTGACCAACCTGGTAGCCCCTAAGCCATGCCCAGTTCAACCCAGCCAACAGCTGTGCGAGGACTTGGCCAAATTCTTCTCCTCTAAGGTGGAAACCATCTTCGAGGTGTTCAAAAAGAAGAATTTCTCTAGTCCGGAGACTAGAGGGGAGGATTCTAGCCAAAAATCTGTCTCCTATACTACTCTGGCTAAATTTTGCCCAGTGTCTTCGTTAGACACGAAAAAGATCCTGTTGGAAGCTAAGTCCGGATCTCCTTTTGATCCGTGCCCTATTAAGGTGGCCAAACTAGCGTCAGGTCCGATTGCTGAGCAGCTTTCTAGGCTATTCAACTTGATGTTTGAAACGGGACTGTTTCCTTGTCAGTGGAAATTGGCCTCCATTCTCCCATTAATTAAAAAACCCCATCTCCCGAGCAGTGACCTCAACAGTTTTCGACCTATAGCCAGACTTCCGTTTCCAGCTAAACTCGTGGAAAAGGTCATGAATAGATAACTTAGTCTTTTCCTGGAAGATACCCAAGCATTTCACTCCACGCAATATGGTTTCAGGTCAGGCCACAGTACGGAATCGGCTCTAATTAAAGCTACAGAATAAATCAGGGAAGCAGTGGATCAGGGCGGCAAGGCAGCGTTGATTCTGCTCGATTTGTCCGCTGCCTTTGATACGGTTCACCACTCTACTCTTCTGAATCGTTTAAAAACATGCGGGATTGTTGGGAAAGCCGGGGACCTCATCAAATCTTTTCTAGCCGAAAGAAAACAGGTGGTGACCTTGGGGGACTTCCATTCGAAACCTTTCTCAACACCATGTGGGGTCCCTCAGGGATCCTCACTCAGCCCCCCCCCTTTTTAATGTGTATGTTAGTGCATTGGCACCCGTTATTGGGTCCTATGGTTTTGGCATTACCTCCTACGCAGATGACACACAAATTGTTATACCACTGACCCCAGGGGGAGAGGTGGACGTGGAACTGCGACTGCGGGAATGCATGGTGGCTGTGAGCAGTTGGATGTCCCTAAATTGTCTGAAATTAAATTCGGACAAAACTGAGGTTATCCTGTTTGGCAATTCCGCCAACCTTTGGACTCCAGCCTGTTGGCCTAACTCCATGGGTGCCCTTCCAACCCCAGCTACCCAGGTTAAAAACCTCGGTATGATTTTGGACGATAAACTTACCATGGAGCGCCAAATCAAAGCATTAACATCTAAAACCTGGTATACCATCAGAATGATGAGGAAAGTGCTTCCTTTGCTCCCTCAAGAGAGTAGGCATACGGTGGTAAGGGCCTTAGTTACTACAAGACTGGATTATTGCAATGGTTTATATTTAAATGAGCAACAAAGCATTTTGATTAAATTGCAAAATGCGGCAGTCCGTCTGCTGTCAGGCTCTTCCAGGTTTTCCCCGGTTACGCCAGAAAGAAGATCCCTTCATTGGCTTTCTATAAAAAGCCGCATACTTTTTAAGGCGCTGGCCATGGCCTTTAAGGCCTTGCATGGATTAGCCCGGACTTTTTAAAGCAACGCATACATTGGTATGTTCCAAACAGATGCCTTCGTTCAGAAAGCACTAAACAGGCGCAAGTCCCTAGAATCAGGAGGGCCCGATTGGGAGGCAGAAGTTTTGTTCATGGAGCTGTTAGGGCGTGGAACTCTCTGCCCTTCTATCTTAGATCCTCGCCTGATTTATTGTCCTTTAGAAAGGAACTTAAAACTTGGCTTTTTGTGCACGACTGATTTCTTTCATTATGGATCCTTGACAGTTTGAGCCTCAGGACTTCTAGATAGCGCCAGGACACCTCCGGGTATTTGTCGCGCTTAATAAGTTTCAATAACATAACATAACATAACAGATCTCTGTACTGGGGTGAATGTATGACATTGTTCTGCATTCTGTCCATCAATTGTTGTTTTTGCATTGTTCACCCCGAGTGGGACGGGTATGCTCAGACGTGAGTCCCGTGCTCTCCATGCCACTGGAATCAAGCTATCCTGGCTGAAGAGGGGTGAAACCCCGAAACGGTCCTAGGATGCTTGTTTCCAGTCCAGGGAGGACCTGGCTTGGCAGTTCGGGCTGGACTGTTCCCATGAGGCACAGGGTCAAGACTGATTTGCATATGGCTGGGTTCAAACGGGAATGGCATGTTGAGCAAAGAACGATGGATTTAGGCCCAGATCTCTGTACTGGGGTGAATGTATGACATTGTTCTGCATTCTGTCCATCAATTGTTGTTTTTGCATTGGTCATTTCAGAATTAGCCAAAGAAGGTAGATACAAGACTGAGGGCTGATCATTCCACGCGCCTCACAAATGAGTACAGATGCTTCTTGGTTAACATACCTAAGGTATCTATAGTTTTCATCTGTTACCAAACACATTTCATTTTTTTGGGAGGATTACTGGCTCCAAAATAATGTGAGCGTCACACGAAAATTGCTTTCCAATAATTAGAATATCTCTTTTTAGATGTGCAGTCCATTTTAATTCACTTTTCTCAATCTCATCTCTGCAATATGATGCCGCTTTATCCTGAAATATGCAATACACATTTATAATGCATTTCAAAATGATATTCAAGCCTGCTTGAATATATTCATGCTATTTCATATTGATCAAATGATCTGTTCTTGTGATTGTTTTAAATAGTGAACAAAGTTTCATGGAAGCTGATAACTTCACTTCTCATATATTGTTTTTCAACAAAGGGCACAATTTCACAAAATGTAAACGAGTGCGTGTCAAGACCATTTCTGCTAATTGTTTATTCTGAAAGGTTCGGCTAACAACAGAGTCTGAAGAGATATAAAGGACCTTCATACCAGAGAATTGAGGCAGTGGACATACAGAACCGTATCACCATCCTTTTCTGAAGGCTAACAAGAGGCACATTTTGCCTTCAATCGGTGGGCCTATCGGTCCGCCTGCAAGTACAGGCAAAAATAGCAGTCACTGCCATTGCACTAAACATTGGCTCTTATTGTTCAGACAAGATATGTGGGTGTGAACCATCTTCGAAACTCAAATTAGGCCATTTTTTGGTGCTAGGATTAGTTTAGTTAGTTCAGTTAGCCAAAGTGATGAGGGTTGGATTGTAAATATTGATACAAAGAAAGCCTTTACGTTTTATCAATGGGTTACAATATTATTTGCTATTCACACTTTTGATGATCTCTATTGCTACTCTTTTGTGTGTTTTCATAATAGTTACTTTTCATATTGTATGCACTAGGATAGGGTTTTGATTTAAAAAATACATCTTTAAAATGTTTCCATGGTTACCTAGTGTTATTAAGTGTACCTTTCCATAATGACAAAGGGGTTGAGTTCCACCAATTATTCCTGTGAAATCTCATAGGATCGATTGTTACCTGAAATGCATGACACTCAAATATTGCTCACTGGGTTTTGCTGTGGTTGCAGTCCATTGGCTTTCTGTTTCAGGTTTGCACATTGACTATGTCCTTAGTACCAGGGGGCACAGAAAGACTATCTCCAGGACATCCAGAAAAATCCAGCAAAGGTATCAGAGTATAGTGGGTGGAGTTTTATGTCATATTCGGAAGTGTATGCTGATACAAGACGGTATGTTGGTATCACCAACCAAAGTTCTTTGATAAATGTTGCTCAGTTATGTGCCCAAGCAGCAGAAGATGGCAGATGACAGTTGCAGGTTGGGTTTGCCTGAGAAAGTCCACTGCATTCTCAGAGGTGTTGTTCACAAGAGACCACAGAGTCCCCCTGATTGTTTGGGGTATTTTGCCTGTGGATAAGTAAGCCATTTTTGTATATTATTTGTTAACTCAGTTATGTTTGCCTTCCCGTTTAATGTGTGCTTTGTATATGTGTTGTCTCTTTGTGGCATGTTTTAGTCTGTTGTCAAGTGTGTGTTGACATTGGTCTTCAGTGTTAAAGGATAAAGATGCATTTATATTTAAGTACTGTAGAATGTTTACTAGATCAGTGGTCATGCTATGTTTACTTTGGAACCTGGCATTGAAATTGACAGTTGCTAGTTTGGTGCTTTGCCTGGAGGAGCATCATAGTGTTGTTCCTGAAGAATTTTTTTTTGTTAACCCTGCATTCTCAGGAACCTGATTTATCTTTTGTGTAACAGATTTGATTGTCGTTTTCCATTATTGGACTCAACAGTTAAAATAATTGGGAGGGCTCTTTTAGCCCGTCTACAGGACTGGGCAGATGACCATCAAATAATTAGCGACATCCAATATGGCTTTCGTAAAGGCCTTGGAACCATTGAGCCAATGTTTAAATTTGGATCTTATAATCGGAAAATATACCAAGGGCAAAGGGGGTAACCTTTATTTGGCGTTCGTGGATATAACTGCGGCTGTTGACTGCGTCATCCACGACATACTCTGGCTGATCTTGGAAAGTATGGGTGTGGAATCCAGTCTCATTTCTTTCATGAGACAATTTTATATCAGGGCCAGGGCCAGAGTTACCATTGGAAGAGGAGTGAGACATGGTTACGTCCTGGCACCTTTCTTATTTACATTGTATATTAACAACTTAGGAAAGGTTTTGACTGATGATTGCCAGGACCTTCCTCTGGTAGGGAAGCGCTCACTCCCTGCGCTTATGTACGCAGATGATGCTGTCCTTATGGCTCGTACCCCGATTAGCCTACAGAAAGTTATATCTAGTTTAGCTAATTTTATGTCAAACTTGGGTCTTTCAGTTAATACCTCCAAAACCTTTATTTTAAAATGTGGAGTAGGGAGTAAGAATACCCGCTCGTTCTTCCTAGAGAAAAAATGTTTAGAATGCTCTAATACTTTCTCCTATTTGGGGGTTTTATTTGTTCAGTCTAGGAAATTGTTATTCCTAAAGGCCATGGCAGCCTTGGCCTTGGGCGTTTACCCAGAATTACTTCAAATTTATAAAGCCAACTGCGTTGCTATCGCAACCTATGGGGCAGGCATCTGGGGCTATGTCGATGTGACCGCTCTCCAGACGGCGGAAAACAGATTTCTTAGATTTTTATTGGCTGTCCCGGGAGTGTGTTTACTTTTAATTGCCACATGGAACTTGGTTTACCATATATAACGGATGCTATTCGTAGTTAACCAATTCTTCTCTGGAATCGTTGACCACAGAGCAGACCATTTTGAATCGCCAAATGATCACAGATTGCTGCAGGCTGGATGGAGCTCTCTGTATAGGCTGGCTGAAATATGAGATTTTTTGTGCAAAATGGGCCACCAGGAATATTTTGATAATCAAGGTTGTCTCCATTTTGTTGAAAATCTTAGATTTAATTTAGAGATTTCCAAAATTACAGTTCTTGCCCATCAACACATCCTGATCTCTCCCAAGATGCAGCCCTATTTAAAACTGGCTACCTCTGATTACGACAGATTTCTGCTCACCCGTTTTACGTTGGGCATTATTCATAGATCACTCGGTTCCCTGCCAAAAATGACTGGTCCAGAGTGCTAATCAAATGTCCATGTGATGAGATATCAGTTCAGACCACTATGCATGTTTTATTGTTCTGTAAATTTTATCAAGCTCAGAGGAAGAGATGGATACTCCCTGTCCTTAGATCATTAGGCTTGCGTCAATGTCGCCTTGCATTTTTGGTCATTCAATTGCTTGGGGAAGAACTTATAATTCTATCTGTATCCGCATTTTTAAAGTCGGTCTTCACCTGTGGAAAGACTATGTCTATGTAAACTGTGGTTTTAATCCTGAGAATTTAACGATTAGCTAATTTTTGCTGTTGCCCACCCAGTTTTCTCAGTGAATGTGCTTTTATATGTCATGTTTTAATTTGTTCTTATTGTGCTTTTATGATTATTTCACTAATAGTCGAATAAAGCTTGATTTGATTTGATTGATTGTCGTTTTCATGAGCATACAATAGTGTATTTCATACAGTATATTTCAACCTATTAGGCCACGAAAAGCCAATCATCAGATTTCCTTCGAACTGTTCGAACCTGATTGATCTTGAATCAACTCCATAAGTAGGATGAAAAACAGGCAATAGGCATTCAAACTAGAAGCAACCTTTGTATGCAGTAACCAAAGTAAGTACATATGGAATAGTCATCGCTCACATGATGCAGATGTACATGCATTCAATGCTGTGTAAACTATATACATTTGATTTTAATATGTACAACTTGTTACATATTACAATGACATTTTATTGATAAAAGGAGGCAACAAAACAATTAAATGTTACTACACAACGTCTCTTTTGGAAGGTGTAGAGAGTAGTATTTGATTTGTATATGATGTGTACCTTTAAATGGTTAAAAGAATTTAGTGTTTTCTGTATTCTGTAATCTAGACTGTTCATAGTGCATTTTTCTTTCTGCACCTGCTTCTCAATTGGTTTTCTGTATTCTGTAATCTAGACTGTTCATAGTGCATTTTTCTTTCTGCACCTGTTTCTCAATTGGTTATGTCGTGGGTCTCTGCAATGGAAATAAGGCTTTCAACTTTTATCTACTAACTTGAAGTGTCACCTTCATCTTTCTTGAAAAGAACATTCTACATTTATTGGCGACGATTTGACTGAAGACCCACCGACCTAGAGTATTTATGGCAATTCCAGATTTGAATTCACAAGCATTTTACTAAGGATTCATTTTTGCACTTTAAAAAGGTCTTTTTTTTTCTTTTCTTCTGTTTTAAAATATCATACTGCCAAGGAGTTACGATCGTCTGAATTGAATTTGCCGCAAATGAATTCCTGATTACGATCTCTCTGGATGGCTGTTTATCTTTGAAGCCGATACTGGATTTCAACTTAAAGGTACTTTCTAATTGTGCAGATTCTTTAAGCTTTATACACTGACTGAAAGTGTGTTTGATACATTCTGATGCATGCCCGCTGTTCGTTACTCAGTGCGTGCTAGGGTGTTGTCATACTTTCCATCGGTTACTAAGCTTAAAAGTTTGTGTTTACCTTTGATTCGGCTTTTCACCGTTTCTCGATTGCTTCTGTACAAAAGTGCCTTCGTTCCTGGACTCGTGGACTCCGGCGTCAAGTGCTCATTCTGACGTCTTTATGGTTACTTCAAGATAGATTTCTATGTAAGTGAATCATCACGTTGAAGACGCTCTTCACGTCAGTGTGTCATCACGTGATTCACGTTGTGGTGGCCATCTTTGCTTCACATTTCCTGTATAAACACACGGATTGGAAACTTTTTGTCACAAGGATTTCTCGGAATGTTTTGCTGACAAGGGTTTCACCGGTGCTTTTCTTCCGTGACAAACACACGTTTTTCGGGGTTGCTGTTGGTTATTCTTTATTTATTGGTGACATTTTCTTCTATTTCTTCTACTGTACAGTTTGCGCTTTACTTATTTTACTGGCAGTTTATTTATCACAATATAATATACCTTATAAGTGATTTTGCATTTTGCATAATGGCCTCCTCATCTAACAATGTTATGCAACCTCCACCATTTTTACCAAATCCAGGTAAACCCCTTATGCCTTGGCATAAATGGTATAGAATCTTTGATAATTATTTAGAAGCAATCGATGCTACTAAATATTCTGCATCAAGGAAAAGAGCACTGTTATTCAACCACTTACGTAGTGCAGGTCAAGATGTTTTTGATAATTTACCTGTTATTCCAGCTCCATCTAGTGACGAAACATGGAATGTCTTTTCTGAGGCTTTAGCTAGATTAGGAAAACATTATGTTGATGAACCATCTGTTATGGTTGAGCGTCATCTGTTCTTTAAGCGTAAACAAACACAAGATGAATCAATTGAGGACTATTTGGCAGTTTTGCGTGTTTTGGCAGCTAAATGTCAATTTGGTTCATATTTAGACACATCCTTGCGTGACCAATTAGTTTTCAATTGTTAGAACAAAAAGATACAAGAACGTAACTTAACATGCAAAAATCCTTCCCTTGAAGAAGTAATGGACATTGCAAGAAGCATTGAATGATCTGTAGTCTCATCAAAAATTTTAACCCAAGATTCTGCCTGCAAACCTTCTAATAATTCAGAAGTTATGCATGTTGCTTCCAATATTAGTTCTAACGAACCTAGTGTAAATGTTGTATCCACAAAAGTTAAACCGAATATTAATGTTGAAAAAAAAGGTTCTTGCTATAGATGTGGTATCATATGGGCAATAATGTGAATTGTCCTGCACAAGGTAAGAGATGCAACACATGTAAAAATAATTGGCCATTTTTATACGGTTTGCAAATCAGCTAAACATAAGAGCAAAGTTAATTGTGTCAGTGTTGAAGAAGATGAACTTTGTCATGCCATGAGTAATACGTTGTCCACCATTGAAATTAATACCTTACGTGGGGATACCAAGAGATGCAACGGTCCTTTATGCAGTATATTAATTGGAGCTATTGACATTAACGTCATTGCCGATTCAGGGTCTCCAATCACGATTTTAGATGAAAAAACTTTCAAAGAATTCTGGTCTATAGTTCTTCTCAAACCTACTGATGTCAACCCTAAGGCGTTTGGGGAATTTGATATCATCATGTGTGGATATTTTTCAGATTCCATCAAATTTAAAGGTAGAGAAATTTATACCAAAATCTACATTGCTCTGAATGGTCGTGATATTTTAGGCTGGCAAGAGCAAGCGAATTTAGGAATCATTTTAAGACCGGGACATTCCGAACCTGTTGTCTTAGGTGATCTGCCAATTTTATCTGTTGCACATGATACTAAAAATATTCTCCAAACCTACGAGGATTCTGCTTTAGCGAACTTATTATCCAAATACTCTAGTGTGTTTTCTGACAAAGTAGGTTTGATTAAAGATTTCCAACACACCATTAAACTTAAAAACAATGCTATCCCAGTGGTTCAAAAATGTAGACCTGTCCCTTTGTCTGCCAGAGAGGATTTGAGGAAAATGCTTAATGATTTTTGTTTAAAAGACAATATAACACCTGTAGAGTCCTCTGAATGGGTGTCTGCGGCCGTTGTTGCTCGCAAAAGTTCTGGTGAGATTCGTTTATGTGCGGATTTAAGAGTTCTTAACCGAAATATTGTGGTGGACTGCCATCCCCTACCCAGAATTCAAGAAATGTTAGCTAATCTGGGCGGTAGCAGGTATTTCACCACAATTGACTTAAGTTCAGCGTATCATCAGATTTCGCTCTCTAAAGAATCTCAGGTGTTAACCACATTTGTTACTCCTTTCGGAGTCTATATGTACAAACGCATGCCTTTCGGATTTGCATCCGCTGCTAGTGTTTTTCAACGTTTAATGGACAAATTGTTTACACATATAAATGGGATCCAAGCCTTCCAGGACGATATCTTAATTCATACAGCTACGTTAGAATCACATTATACCCTATTGGATACATTTTTACAAAAACTAGAGGCTGTCGGTATGACTGTTAAATAAAGAAATGCAAGTTTGTTACTCAGGATGTGTACTATTTAGGGCACAATATTTCTGTTAATGGCATAAAACCTAAGTTATCTTTAATTAATGCTATCAAGGATGCTCCCAGACCTCAGGAAAAAGATTCTTTAAGAGCATTTTAGGGCTTAGCGAATATTATGCTCGTTTTGTACAGAGTTATGCTATTATTGTGCAACCTCTCAGAGATTTCTTTAAAAAAAATGCAAAATACATTTGGTCTGAAGAAACTCAACAGTCATTTGATTCCATTAAAAAATGTATTTTGGAAGCACCAGCTATTTGTCAGGAACACGCACTGCCAAACCAGACCAGGGGTTCACGTCTTGGGCATCGCGGTAGATCGCTCAGAGACTACATGTCCCAAGAGCCTTAGCGAGTACAGCATGCGCACACAGACGCGGAATGCTTCATAGAGCGCTTCCACGCTGGCGGCATTGCCGATTATCCTGTGTGCTGAGAGGACGCAGTGCGTCTTGGTTGCGGTCCTCGTACTTTCGGCTGAGATTCGTTCAGCGACGTCAAAGGATTTGGTGGTGGTGCAGAGCGGAGACTGTCCACGGGGAGAAATCTTCGGTCTTGGTCCCCGCTATACAATACGTTTCCAGGGGGCGAACGCTTGGAAGGAGTTTTCAATCCTCTGTTTCCTTTGGTTTGATACGGGTAAGGGTGCTGTGCACCACCTCGCTTTCTACTTCATCGGCTGCTTGGCTAGTAGATACCCCTTTAAAGCTACCAGGTTACGCATGGATGTAATCGTAGCTAGCAGGGCACTGCGTGGATAATACTCACCTGGTATTCCTCCTCGTTGGAGAACCACACGTTTGTAGGCTCATGCGAGTGGTAGGAATACCGGAGTCAGAGAGATATCCATCCCAAGGGCAATTAAGCATATGCTTGACTTACAGTAAGACAGTGTGGAGGATAACACGGAACTTTGGGCTATAACAGTCCACACACATATTAAACAGATCTTTGGGGTGGAACAGGCTGGCTGCACTAGATGTGGAACAGACGAGGCGGATTTTCAGCATATGCTGAGATCCTGCCCGAACCTGACTGCATATTGGGACAACGTGATTGTGGCGTTGGAACAGGCAACGGAGCGAACACTTAATAAAGAGATGGCGGTGAGCTTATTGCATTGGTTCCCGCGCACGAAGCGCAACAAGTTGACCAGCAAATTCATAGATCTGGGATTGATACTAGCCAAAAGGGAAATAACCAGCCACTGGAAGGATAGTCAGGGACCTAGAGTGCAGAGGTGGAAACATGAATTCCTTAAGTGGGCGGCGAGTGAAAGTGTGATTAAACTACGACTGGCGCATAGACACCAGAAAGAGACGATGTTGGAAGTAGCGCGAGCCTGGGAGGCGCTAGTGGAGGCAATGCGCGGGTCGGACGGATACCAAGAAGATGTGCCGTCCCACCACTAGATCACGGGTAGTAGAAGGCACAGAGGAAAATGCAGGGATTGCAAATACAGTCGAAGGAGAGAGCACGGGGTAGCAAGGGTGGAGAGGCCGAGCAACAGCAAAGGCGCAAAGTGGACATATACCTAAAGATCAAGACAAATTGAGATTGACAACTGCTGGGGGAGCACACTGGTGGGGAGGGTAGGGACGGGGGAGGGAAGGGATAGTAGTTCTGGTGCTGGGGAATTAGGAGAAGTAGATAGTAGGGGGTGCTGAAGGGCAAGAGCTTGCGGGGGGTAGGTAACGAGAGTGAGGGTAATAATGTCAACTTTTATGGTTGCACAATATGACACCTATGGGCGGGTGCAGGGGAGGGCAACTTATATCTGTGTATTGAATGCAACAAATGTGAAGAGGACGCTGTGGAGATGAGAATAGCAAATAATAAAAATGTTATTAAAAAAAAAAACAGTCCACACACGAGTGTGTGGTGTGTGGGATTTTTGTTGGTTACTCTATTGTTTGTGTCACGCGAAGAAAGGGATTCGCGTATAAACTGTCCTGATTATGTTTCCCTAGCAGGGGATTGTGGGTGAGTCACGAAGAGCTCATGCTTCCTCTGCGATGCAATAACCAATGACATATGGGTACGTGTTGAATCAGACAAGAAATACTTGAATAGTGAGAATAACCTGAGTGTAGTGGTGGCGTGTGACTAATCCTGTCATCTTTCTTATAGTAATACATTTAGGTTCTTATTGTGAATCAAGCCTTGTCCTCAGGACCCTCGAGCTGGGGGTGAAAAGCCCAAGGTTACACTTGATGAAATTCGCACCTCGTAATTTTCTTTACAGGTAGTTATTGGTTATTAGAGAGTCACATTCACATAAAACCTAGGAGGCAGAGTGGTGGGAGGAGGAGTAGTGTTTATAACGTGCTGTTCTTATCTCATTTCAGATCTCCTTCCCTGCTGTCCCCTCCCTTTCCTTCCCTCACTCGATCACTTCAATGATCTGCGCTATAATAGCCATCAGACTTGAAGCTATCGAGGGGTGGACCATAACGAGCATCGTTCCGATCCTGAGGAGCTGAGGAGCCCGACAGAATAATCGGCCCACGGAATTAGCTCCTCCTGATCGAATCCTCTACTCAAAGTATGGCTACCCTTGAGGATGTGGTGGCCGCCCTACAGATAGTACAGCAGGAATTGGCGGCCTCCAGACTAGAGACAGCTAATTTGCAAGCCAAGGTAGAACGTTTACAGAGGAACCCGTTCGACGCAGGGGGGTTTGCCATGGCTCATCCCCATCCCATTACGGTAGAAGTCCCCACTCCTATACCCTTAGCACCCCCAGAAAGGTATTACGGTGACGCTAATAAAATACAGGTCTTTTTGACGCAAGTCAAGCTGCATTTTAATTGTAAAGCAAAGGCTTTCGCCACCAATCAAGCCAGGGTAGCATTCCTTATCTCCTATTTAGCAGGGGACGCAGCACTGTGGGCCGTCCCATTGGTACAGAGAGACGACCCCCTCCTTTACGACTGGGAAGGTTTCAGAGAGGAGTTCGAGAATATCTTTGACCGTAGGTCGCATACCCTATCAGCAGACCGAGAATTACTGGAATTAAGGCAAGGCAGTAAGGAACTGGTGGTCTACCTTACTGCATTTAGGCGTCTGGTAGCCGAAACCAAATGGCCCGAGGAGAAACAGTTCGCGATCTATTATCAAGGGTTAAGGGACTAACTAAAAGATATTATTGCTCAGATTGATCCCCAACCGACGTCCTGTAAGGAGCTCATCAATTTGACATTGCGACTAGAACACCGGTTGGGTGACAGAAAAAGTGACGCCCGTAGGAAGGAATGAGTTCCCCTTCGAAATGACAAGATCCGCACCAGAGATCCACCACAGAACCCAGTCGAACCCATGGAGATAGGAGCAGTAAGAGCTCCACTAACCAGCGAAGAGAGAAACATGAGAAGGAAGAATGGGCTGTACCTCTACTGTGGTAAAAGAGGACACTTTGTCAGAGACTGTCTTCAAAGACCAGAGAATACCCAGGGAACCGCTGGAAAGGAGGCAAATGCTTACACCAAAAAGGAGTCGGAAAACTAGATCGATCGAGAAATCAATGAGGGGAACCCTTGAGCGCTACCTATTTGCCCTCTTTAAATGCGACCGACATGAAACTGTTCTTTTATATCACAATAGAGATCAAGAGCGGAGAAGAGTGGAAAGAGGCACAAGCGCTGGTGGATTCCGGGGCCACAGGCACGTTTATGGATGAGGCAGTAGCCTTACAGCTGGGGGTAAGCCTTCTAAAGAAAGCGATACCAGAAGCCGTGGTAGCAGTCGACGGTCGTGTACTTGACTCCGGTCCTATCTGTTTTGTGACTGACAAGGTAGAAGTCCGATGTAATACAAGACATGAAGAGACCCTAGAACTTAATATAATTCGGTCCCCCCAACATGGTATTATCTTGGGACTTCCATGGCTCCAAAAGCATGATCCTCATATCAGTTGGAGAACGAAAACCATCCAATTTACTTCCGATTATTGTACCCATCATTGCTTCAAGCCATCGATAACACCTGCACAAGCCCTATCGTCACAACAGTGGATCGCGACGGCGGCAGAAAAAGACATCATCTTACCAACCCGTTATTTAGGATTCTGCGATGTTTTCAACGAAATCCAAGCAGAAACCCTGCCTCCACACCGACAATATGATTGTCAGATAGATCTTGTAGCAGGAGCTGTGGTACCTTGCGGTCGTATCTACGCGCTTACGGAAAAGGAGAACGAGCACCTGAGGCAATATTTGGACAAATATCTGGAGTTGGGGTTTATCCGTCCGTCCAAGTCCCCCGCTGCCTCACCCTTGTTTTTTATTCCAAAAGCAAATGGAGAGCTCCGTGTGTGTATCGATTACAGGGCATTGAATGACATCACAGTTCAAAATCGCTATCCCCTTCCTTTGATCCCGATGCTATTAGAACAAGTGAAAACGGTGACTATTTACACCAAATTAGACCTCAAAGGAGCTTACTACCTGGTTAGGATGCGAGCTGGAGACGAATGGAAGACCGCTTTCAAAACGAGATATGGGCTATATGAATACCGAGTGATGCCCTTCGGTCTTTGCAACGCCCCTGCGGCATTTCAATTCTTTTTGAACTAAGTGTTACGTGAATTCATGGATAGATTTGTAGTCGTTTACATAGACGATATTCTGGTTTACTCCTCGTCTGAAGAACAACATGTCCAACATGTGAGCTCGGTGTTACAGGCTCTCAGAGAAAACAACTTGTATTGTAAACTCAGCAAGTGTGAGTTTCATGTGGATATCGTTGAGTTCTTGGGAGTTATGCTTACCCCGAGGGGGCAGGTGATGGCAGAAAGAAAGGTGCAAGCGGTGAAGGCCTGGCCAGAGCCCCAGAATGTTCGCGACGTCCAATGCTTTTTGGGCTTCGCTAATTTTTACCGGCGCTTCATCAATCACTTCTCCAAAACGGTGACCCCCATAACCAAGTTATTAAGAAAAGGGACTACCTTTCATTGGTCCACTGAAGCCCAAATTGCCTTTGATGAATTAAAAACAGCCTTTATAACGGCCCCAGTATTGGCGCACCCCAACCCGGAAAGACCTTACATAGTGGAAGCCGATGCCTCCGAAGCAGCCATCGGAGCTGTCTTATCACAAAGAAACGCTACTACGGGACAATTACATCCCATTGCATTTATGTCCCAGAAACTAAATGAGGCGGAAAGAAACTACACCATTGCTGAAAAAGAGCTGCTGGCGATCAAAACCGCATTTTCCGAATGGCGACACTTCTTGCTGGGGGCCAAAGAAAAAGTAACGGTATATACAGACCATAGGAATTTACAGTTCATGCGTTCTGCAAGGCATTTAACACCCAGACAACTCCGGTGGATGCTCTTCTTTGAAGAATTAGACTTTGTGGTAACATTCAGACCGGGGAAAGACAATAAAAAAGCGGATGCACTTACCAGACAAGAATCTATTCGAGAGGAGGAAGAACCAACAGAACATGCTATCATTCCTCCCCACAAAGTGGTATGTGCTATCCAAACTAACGATTTCGTACAGAAGGTAGCAAAAGGGAGTCGAACCTGCAAATGGAGGTCATGGTGCAGGAACCACCCGGAGTGGAAAGAGAAACAAGGCTTGTTCATGAATAATCAAGTGATGCTGATACCCACAAAGAACCTACAGAAACAAGTGTTCCAGTGTGCCATGACATACCTAGCGCTGGGCACAACGGAGTGTTCAAGACCCTGGAGCGCATTGGGAGGTAGTTCTGGTGGCCCAGCGTGCGTAAAGACGTGGCTCTATGGATTAAAGAATGTGACACGTGCGCTCGCATGAAGACAGATCACTTGAAACAACAGGGGTTGCTTCAACCCATTACCTACGCCCTCAGTTCCATGGAAATACATATCTATTGACTTTATCACTGGACTTCCCAAAGACGAAGGATGCAACACTATCATGGTAGTAGTCGATTACCTCACAAAACTGGGGCATTTTGTTGCTTGTCGTCAAATACCCACAGCCGGTCAACTCGCTAAACTGTTACTAACCCATGTCGTTCGACTCCACAGACTGCCCCATCGCATAGTGTCAGACAGGGGACCTCAATTCACTGCTAGATTCTGGAAGGTGTGGTGTGCGGCCCTCCATATTCAAGTAGCCTTGTCCACAAGATTCCATCTCCAAACAGATGGTCAGACAGAAAGGGTCAACCAAACTCTCAAACAATACCTGAGGTGTTATGTGGACTCCACGACAGAAGCTTGGGTAGATCAGTTATGGGTAGCAGAAGTAGCGTATAATAGCGCCTTACATAGCTCCACAAAATCTACCCCATTTTACAACACATATGGTTTCCACCCCAGGTTCCTTCCCTTCCTACATCCCGAAACAGGAAATAACCTTCCCGAAGTATACGAGAGGGTTAAGCATATACGGAGTACACTAAAAAGAACTCAGACCCAGTTACAAAATGCAAAAGTACGATACAAACGAGAAGCAGACAAACATCGTCGAGTAGGTCCACAGTATAGACGAGGTGATATGGTATGGTTGTCCACAAAGAATATTCACTTCAAAAAGAGATCCATCTTCAACCCCAAATATATTGGGCCCTATAAGATATTAAAGATCCTGAGTCCAGTAACAGTGAAACTCGCATTACCCTTACCTCTACACATTCATCCTGTGTTCCATGTATCCCTCCTCAAACCTTCCATAGCCCCGGTAAAGAAAAAAACCAAACCCCATATGGGTAAACAGCGAACAGGAATACGAAATAGCTAAAATTTTGGACACTAAAACACGATGAAGGAATAGATGGTATTTAATAGCATGGAAGGGGTATGGACCGGAAGACAATTCCTGGGAGCTTGCAAAGGCCATACACGCCCCCCGTTTGCTCGCCGCCTTCCACAAAAGACACCCTCTACCGAAACCCCGACAGGAAGCCGCCTAAGAGGGGTGTACTGTCAGGAACACGCACTGCCAAACCAAACCAGGGGTTCACGTCTTGGGCATCGCGGTAGATCGCTCAGAGACTACATGTCCCAAGAGCCTTAGCGAGTACGGCATGGGCGCGCAGACGCAGAAGGCTTCATAGAGCGCTTCCACGCTGGCGGCATTGCCGATTACCCTGTGTGCTGAGAGGACGCAGCGCGTCTTGGTTGCGGTCCTCGTACTTTCGGCTGAGATTCGTTCAGCGACGTCAAAGGATTTGGTGGTGGTGCAGAGCGGAGACAGTCCACGGGGAGAAATCTTCAGTCTTGGTCCCCGCTATACAATACGTTTCCAGGGGGCGAACGCTTGGAAGGAGTTTTCAATCCTCTGTTTCCTTTGGTTTGATACGGGTGGCAGACGCGGTAAGGGCGCTGTGCACCACCTCGCTTTCTACTTCATCGGCTGCTTGGCTAGTAGATACCCCTTTAAAGCTACCAGGTTACGCATGGATGTAATCGTAGCTAGCAGTAGATAATACTCACCTGGTATTCCTCCTCGTTGGAGAGCCACACGTTTGTAGGCTCATGCGAGTGGTAGGAATACCAGAGTCAGAGAGATATCCATCCCAAGGGCAATTAAGCATATGCTTGACTTACAGTAAGACCGTGTGGAGGATAACACGGAACTTTGGGCTATAACAGTCCACACACGAGTGTGTGGTGTGTGGGATTTTTGTTGGTTACTCTATTGTTTGTGTCACGCGAAGAAAGGTATTCGCGTATAAACTGTCCTGATTATGTTTCCCTAGCAGGGGATTGTGGGTGAGTCACGAAGAGCTCATGCTTCCTCTGCGATGCAATAACCAATGACATATGGGTACGTGTTGAATCAGACAAGAAATACTTGAATAGTGAGAATAACCTGAGTGTAGTGGTGGCGTGTGACTAATCCTGTCATCTTTCTTATAGTAATACATTTAGGTTCTTATTGTGAATCAAGCCTTGTCCTCAGGACCCTCGAGCTGGGGGTGAAACGCCCAAGGTTACACTTGATGAAATTCGCACCTCGTAATTTTCTTTACAGGTAGTTATTGGTTATTAGAGAGTCACATTCACATAAAACCTAGGAGGCAGAGTGGTGGGAGGAGGAGTAGTGTTTATAACGTGCTGTTCTTATCTCATTTCAGATCTCCTTCCCTGCTGTCCCCTCCCTTTCCTTCCCTCACTCGATCACTTCAATGATCTGCGCTATAATAGCCATCAGACTTGAAGCTATCGAGGGGTGGACCATAACGAGCATCGTTCCGATCCTGAGGAGCTGAGGAGCCCGACAGAATAATCGGCCCACGGAATTAGCTCTTCCTGATCGAATCCTCTACTCAAAGTATGGCTACCCTTGCGGATGTGGTGGCCGCCCTACAGATAGTACAGCAGGAATTGGCGGCCTCCAGACTAGAGACAGCTAATTTGCAAGCCAAGGTAGAACGTTTACAGAGGAACCCGTTCGACGCAGGGGGATTTGCCATGGCTCATCCCCATCCCATTACGGTAGAAGTCCCCACGCCTATACCCTTAGCACCCCCAGAAAGGTATTACGGCGACGCTAATAAAATACAGGTCTTTTTGACGCAAGTCAAGCTGCATTTTAATTGTAAAGCGAAGGCTTTCGCCACCAATCAAGCCAGGGTAGCATTCCTTATCTCCTATTTAGCAGGGGACGCAGCACTGTGGGCCGTCCCATTGGTACAGAGAGACGACCCCCTCCTTTACGACTGGGAAGGTTTCAGAAAGGAGTTCGAGAACATCTTTGACCGTAGTTCGCATACCCTATCAGCAGACCGAGAATTACTGGAATTAAGGCAAGGCAGTAAGGAACTGGTGGTCTACCTTACTACATTTAGGCGTCTGGTAGCCGAAACCAAATGGCCCGAGGAGAAACAGTTCGTGATCTAATATCAAGGGTTGAGGGACGAACTAAAAGATATTATTGCTCAGATTGACCCCAACCGACGTCCTGTAAGGAGCTCATCAATTTGACATTGCGACTAGAACACCGGTTGGGTGACAGAAAAAGTGACGCCCGTAGGAAGGAATGAGTTCCCCTTCGAAATGACAGGATCCGCACCAGAGATCCACCACAGAACCCAGTCAAACCCATGGAGATAGGAGCAGTAAGAGCTCCACTAACCAGCGAAGAGAGAAACATGAGAAGGAAGAATGGGCTGTACCTCTACAGTGGTAAAAGAGGACACTTTGTCAGAGACTGTCTTCAAAGACCAGAGAATACCCAGGGAATCGCTGGTTATTAGAGAGTCACATTCACATAAAACCTAGGAGGGCAGAGTGGTGGGAGGAGGAGTAGTGTTTATAACGTGCTGTTCTTATCTCATTTCAGATCTCCTTCTCTGCTGTCCCCTCCCTTTCCTTCCCTCACTCGATCATTTCAATGATCTGCGCTATAATAGCCATCAGACTTGAAGCTATCGAGGGGTGGACCATAACGAGCATCATTCCGATCCTGAGGAGCTGAGGAGCCCGACACTATTAGAGCTTTCACTCATGGTAAAACCTGTATCGTGACCGTAGATGCCAGCTCTAAAGGATTAGGTGCTGTAATAAGTCAGATAATTGATGGTAAAGAGTATACTGTAGCATTCACCTCCAGAACATTAAGTAGTGCAGAAGCTAATTATAGCACAATAGAGAGGGAGGCTTTGGCGTGCTCTTGGGCCGTGGAAAAATGTAAGATGTATATTTGGGGTTCAAGATTCCAACTTTTTACGGATCACAAACCTTTAATGTACATGCTTGGTGGCAGTAGCTCTAATAAAGCTTCCTCTAGATTGATCAGACTGCTAGCTAGACTACAAGAATTTAACTTTGAGATTAAATACATTCCTGGGGGTAAAAACGTCAGGGCAGACTGTTTGTCACGTATTCCTTTGGAAGGTGGAGTAATGGATGATCCTATTAAGGACACTGATTGTGATGTTGTCTTCACCATTAATGATTTGACACATATTAGTAAGTTCTCTGATGCTGAATGGATTGAATGTGATAGAAAAGATCTTTGTCTTGAAAGTGTGAGAGATTTTTAGTCCATGGTTGGCCTTGTGATAGAAGCTTGTCTATGCAAGACAAATGTTTTTCGGAAGTTGCTGCAGAATTATCAATTGTAAATGATGTTTTAGTTCGGGAAGACAAAGTTGTACCACCTGAGGGTCTGAGAAGTAAAATCATTTCTCCTGCCCATGAGGGTAATTTACGTATTTCTAGTACAGTTCGCAAAATTAAGGAGGTGTACTGGTGGCCAGGTATTGATGGTCAAGTTAAGTCTTTCGTGGATAAATGTCCTGAATGTTTATGTTCTGATAAACATTGGCGCACATCTACCACTCCTTTGTGTCCAGTTGAATGGCCTAAAGGTCCTTGGCAGAAATTAAGATTGGATTTTTTGGACCTTTTAACTTGCTTGGAAGTGATAGTAAGTTTTTGATTGTAATCATTGATTACTTTTCAAAGTGGATGTATTTTTCTTTTGTGAGAAATTCCGATTCGAAATCAGTCATCTCGTTTTTACAACGTCTATTTTTGATAGAAGGTCTCCCTTCCGAAATTGTGACTGACAATGGCACTCATTTTACATCTAGTGAATTGAAAAGTTTCATGAGTGAAGTTTCTATTAAGCATATTTTAGTACCTTTGTATAGTCCTGCTTAAAATGGTTTTGTAGAGAGAGCAAACAAGATGTTGAAAGAAGGGGTGCAAACAGCTATGGCGAACAGTCTTGATGTGTTTAAGTGTGTAAGTGAAAAAGTTTGGAGTTACAACACAACACCCCATTCGAACACTGATGTTTCTCCTTATGTGTTATTGAGAGGTAGGAAACCAATTTCTCTACTTCGTCCATCGTGGTTGAAGGATAAATTAGGAAATACTAACTCTCAAGAAATTGATTTGCATAAAGTCAGAGAACATGTGAAAGAAAAGAAAAGATTGTATAAAGAGAATTATGACACGAGATTGGTTGGTGGAATCGTAATGCTGTAATAAAACTCACAGAGGAACAGGCAAAGATAATCTGTAAAAGAGTCAAAGCTCAAAATGATTCTAATTGGTTTGATCTTGGTGAACTCAATCATAAGCATGACAATTTTGATGACACAACTCGTTCTCATTCTTTAGAGAATAGGGGGGAAGGTGATGCTGATAATATTTCTGTGCCTCCTGTTCCCAGTTGTTTGGATGATAATGATATTAAGGTGCAGTTCTCGAATTAGAGCTTCTCCTTTTCGTTCTGATGATTTTATTTATTATTAATGTTGTTTTATTTATTGGATCTTATTTTATTTAGTTTTGTCTGTTTTGCCATAAGAAGGGGTGTGTGTACAGAGTGGTATTTGATTTGTATATGATGTGTACCTTTAAATGGTTAAAAGAATTTAGTGTTTTCTGTATTCTGTAATCTAGAATGTTCATAGTGCATTTTTCTTTCTGCACCTGCTTCTCAACTGGTTATGTTGTGGGTCTCTGCAATGGAAATAAAGCTTTCAGCTTTTATCTACTAACTTGAAGTGTCACCTTCATCTTTCTTGAAAAGAACATTTTACAGAAGGTCAGTCCACTACTCATTTAATGTCCTCATTTGCCTCCCAAAAAGTTCCTTTTTTGTAGATCCCAAAATACCAGCAGCATACATGGATCTCTTTTGCCTGGTTAGGTATAATTGACACCACCCTCCCTAGAACACAGTGAATTCACAAACCATGGTCATTGTATCAACCCCTTGAGCATAAACATTCTACTAACCTCAGTGCTGCTATGTGACAACTACTCATGCTGTACTTTATTAAACTCTCATCAGGGATATTATAACACACTTAAATTGGCAAAGGAAATATACAGGTGCTATCATGCAAAATATGAAACCAGCACTGGAAAAGAATACGCAGGGTGGCTGCATGTTTTCCGTTTTTACTGATTTTTATAGATAAATACAGGCAGAAAACCATTTATTTTCTTGTCTGTATTTATTTTTAAATGTGGATAAAAACGGAAATTGGATGTTTTTTGAGTGATTCTAAATACACTTTGCCATGACTGCCAGGCCAATAACTGTGTAGATTGAAAGGTAACAGGGTTAAAAGAGAGACATTTTAGTAAAGAGGCTTAAACAGCAGTAAATATGCACAAGGCTGAAACAGAAATGTGCACATTTTCAAATACATGCATTGATTTATCTTCTGCGGGTGGTCATATTACTGAAACCTGGTAGACATTCAAGCATGACTCCATATTTATTTGTTAAGTAAATGTGGAAATATACCAGTTTTAGCTTTATTTTTTTCACAAAAGCCATAATAACTATGGATAAATACAGATTAAGTTGACAAAAAATAAATATGGATAAATACAGACGGAAATGTCTAAAAAATAAATACCATAAAGCCGGGAGCCGTAATTATAAGTTAAGTACACTTGGTCTGTAGAAGCACACAATCAGGATTAAAACGTTATGAGGTTGCCTTAAGACTTTATGATCCAAAGTAACTCTTTTTAACAACCTTGAAATAACAAAAGATTGAGGATAGAAACAAGGTTCTAAAGCAATGCCTTTCAATTTGCATGCAGTTCCTTGATGCTGGGTCATACCTCACTGTGCTATATTAGAAGGATTGTGACATATCAGCTGAAAATAACAAAGGGTTCTCGGTGTTAAAAGCAGTAACTTACTGAGCGATATACATACAATTCAATAGAGGGGGGCAAGCCTAGCCAGGACTGAGACATGCAAATATGTGCCATGTACATCATGCAACATAAATCATGTTTTTTTTTTTTGTTTTTTTTTATATTTTTATTTGCATTTTCGTTTTTTTCTTTATCACCAAAGAAGAACAACCAAACAGACAGATCAGCACTGGTCAGCACACCCACTTCACTTCTCGGCCGCCCCCCTCCCTCCCCCCTCCCCCGAGGAGCCCATTCGATAATTGTTCTGCTGAATGTACCATCATCCTTATTGTTCACATCCGCCCATGCTCTTGGGCTACTCATACTGTCTGTGAACTGTGCAGGACTCTCCTCCCAGCCACCCTTCTATAGACCCCCCTCCATGCCATGATATTTCCTCCACCGGGACCACACCCTGCGAAATTTTTGGGGACAACCCCGCGCCTTGTATGTAACCCTTTATGCCGCCATGTAGAGGTCTAGACCCCTCCTCCATTCCTCCAATCGGGGTGGCGTGGGCACTCCCCAGTATTTCGCCACGTCCCTCTTTGCGACCACCAGGGCCAGAACCAGGAAGATCAGCAGGGGGCGAGTGAGGTCTACATCGTTCGTCATGCCCAGTAACACCAGCTTGGGATCCTCCGGTAGTGGAACCTCTAGCACTTTACCTAGTTCCCCTAAAATCCCTCGCCAGTATCTCTTAATCTGTGGGCACATCCAGAGTATATGATAGAAGTCCCCCCCTTCCCTTCCACATCTCAGACAAGTCGTGTCCCCTATCTTTCCCATTTTGTACAATCTTAATCTATCAAAATGGGTCCGATGCAGGATATTAAATTGTATCAGCCTCAGCCGGGACTTGATCGCCACTTCTCGTGGATGCATAAGAACTGTGTTCCAATCCACATCGTCCATCTCCCCCACTTCCGCCTCCCATGTCCCTCTGAGCGCCCCCAGAGTGTCAGGCATGTTATTCATGAGGGTCCGATACGTTAGGGACACCGCTCTCTCAATCATGTGTTCCTGCAACAGGCGCCCCTCCAGGGGTGCATATTCCGGGAGTGAGGCCGTCTGCTGCCCTCCCGACCTCCATGCATGCTTCAGCTCATGTTTTTTTTTTAACACGTGTAAGCATTTTACTTTAGCACATCAAAATATACCATCGCATCAGGATGTATTTTTAAAATATGAACATTTTTAAACATGAATTGGGAAACATCCCCACCCTGATAAAAAATGTTGCTAATAATCTAAGAGACATGTCATTGGATCTGTGTGTGTGATGTAAAGTGCCCTGACACCCTACACCGGTAGGTGAGAAGCGCTTTAAAACAAATAAAATACATGAGAGAGAGAGGAAATGGAGATGAGGAGCACTGGTAGGGCATGGTAATGAGGGAATCTGTAGCGAAGGAGGTCATGGGCGGGCGCCAAGAAAACTTTTCCCCCTAAGCGCTACCAGTGCAAAAGCTGGTTCTGATAATACATATTAAGTGGCAATTGCTATATGTGAAGTTATTTTGGGGGGTGTTCCCTGTCTGAAACTGTAGTTTTAAAATTGTAATTTTCGAAGAAACACACTAATAACTTTTCCCAAATTATTTTTGTTACCGGCCTTCCACATTAATCAAACCTCATTTATTCTGCGAATGTCAACCAAAATTTTCACCCACGCCGTCTGCACAAGAAAATGCATTATCTAATAGCCCTGGGGTCACAATAGCACATGCTCTCACGAGGATCAAGTCTCACCTGCCTCCATGGGTTTGTTCTTAAATTGTGTGGCATATTAAACTTTCCTTTTAGGACAACGTGATGCACAGTATTGAAAACCAAGGCCCCTCCACCACCTTCTGTCCACAATTGTTTTCGTAACATCAGTTTGTTATAGATCCAATCACTATGTAAGACAACCATTTGCAACCCAAGTGATTTGCAGAAGTCTGTAGCTCGAGTTTGCCAGATGCTGTTCAGCAGGTGCACTCATGCGCCGCCACAGCTCCGTGTACGTTGCTCACTGCATGGTACGGGCTACAGGCAGGTAGGTGACGTCTTCAAAGCGCAAGCAAACACTCTGGTGGGCAGGCCAACAACATGAAGCAGAGCCTTCTTAGGTAGTGTGTTTGTGCTATGAATGAATGACTGAATTGATTTAAAACCGCGGGCGCTGCCGATTCTACAAATATTACGCACAGGAGGGCAAATTGTAGTGTATGGGGCTGCTTGCAGAAAGAACAGGTCATACCAAGACGTTGTAGGAGAATGCAGGTTTATTCGTAATTATAATACACACTTTAAGGAGAGCGCCGGGAGACCTCCGCTCTGCTCGCAGGCTCCGCGCTCTCTGCTCGCCCCCAAGATGGCCGCCGTGCTCTATGTCATCACGTTGGGACGTGAAGACTAGAGCGCGACGCTACATATCTCCCTCCTTTATGGATATACATTTCACACTTGTGATAAAGTCTCACGGTTTACCTGCTGGTGGGCTCATTCCCATCTCCCATCTCAAAGTCTCTGTACTTCAGCGGTCTTACCACAGCTCTTCCGGTGCGGGTGCGTCTCGCCGGGGTACTGGAAGTGTACACAGCAACTTCTTGGGAATTTCTCGCTCCATATACGTTCTATACTCAGGGGAACACCTATATGTGGTGATCCACTGTTGTTTTCTGCGAGTTCCATGGCACCTGGATCACTCCCCATCTCTGCTTCTTCCCATCTCTCTCTTTCTCGGGTGTTTCCTGTGCCTTCTCCCACCGGATTGGCTTCAGTTTCTTGAGTCTGGGGAGTCACTGTCTATCCTCTTTCTCTTTCATTCCATCGCAGAATCTTGTTGCATTTAGACATCCTGTCCTGAGACCAAACTTTCCCATCGCTGAGTAGGGCTGCTCGGTTGTAAACCTCTTCCACTTGCATGGGTGCGCTGAACTTGCTGTCACCTTTCCTTCTTAACTGGGCTAGTTTGACTCTAACCCACTCTCCTCTCTCTCACTCCATCTCCTTGACATTACGTCTTCTGTTGAAGTGTTACGTATATATTCTTTGCGCTTTTTCTAGATTGTGGTGCACTACTGCTGGAGACCACTTGCTTGTGATAGCGCGTTCCTTCCAGGCTACATTGTCTTTTGTGAATGGGTCTCGATCTCTTAGGATCTGGAAGGGGCTGTATCCTGTGCTGGTCGGGGTAATCCTATATGCCCATAACATGCTCTTTAATGATTTTTCCCAGTCCTTCCCAGCTCCAATCTCCGACTGTACCGAGCCCATTATGACTCTATTGAACCTCTCGGCTAGGCCGTTCCCTGTAGCATGGTATATGGATGTGTGTTTGACCTTTATACCATTTCTTCCCATGTAAACGTTTCACTTGTCCGACATGAACTGAGACCCGTTGTCGCGTAGGAGAGCGTGGAATGCCTTCTCTAAGGAAGATGGTCGTTAGAAACTTTTATATTTTGTCAGTGTCCATGTCTTCCTGTATGTCCACTTCTGGCCACTTGGAGTACCGGTCTACGAGTACTACCACATATTTCTGGATTGCCTGAGCATCCAATATCGGACCCAAGATGTCTATCGACAGATCCTCCCATGGGTTATCAGGGTTGTCAAATTTTCCTAATGGTGGTTGCATCAGGCTTTAGGACTTGTCCGCTCTTTGGCATTGTTCGCAATCCCGCACGTGCCTTTCTATCTGGCTATCCATAGCCGGCCACCAGTACATCTGTTTTGCCCTGAGTTTAGTCTTCACAATGCCCAGGTGACCTTCGTGAATGAGAACGAGTAAGTGTGGGACCAACTTGTTGGGAGGAACTACTTTTTCTCCTCTCCGCAGGAAGATCCCTCGGTCACAAACTGATAATTCCTCTCTTACTTCGTAGAATTTCCTGAGCGCTGCTTCCAGTTGCTTCTTCTCTGGCCATCCTCTTAGTATGAATTGTTTGACCTCTCCTATGTCTGAGTCAGTCTCATACGCTTCCTTCCACTCCTGTTCGCTAATCACTCGTTCGTGATCTTCCATGAATGCCACCCTGGTATCTTCATCCTCGGAACTGCGTGGAGCGTCCTCCATGGCTGATGCTCGACTGAGATAATCAGCTACTTTATTTTTTTGTCCCGGGATGTGTTCCACATCATACCTATAGTCTAATAATTTCAAGGTCATCTTCGCGATGCGGGGGGTCGCATTCGCATGTCCTGAGGACGTGAGGACTTTGACCAGAGGCTTATGGTCTGTTCTTAGTCTGAATCTCGTGCCCCATAGGAACTGGCGGAACATTGTCCATGGCCCAGACTACCGCCAACATCTCCTTTTCTATTACGCTGTACTTCTGTTCCGTGGGCGACAACGATCTGGATGCAAAGCTGAGGGTGGCTAGTTCTCCTCCCCTTGTCTCCTGCATTAGGACCGCTCCTTGGCCCCTTTCACTCGCATCCGTCGTCAATACTGATCTAGCTTGCTGGTCATATCCACACAGAGGTACGGCTGTGCTGTTGTCCGCTTTTATCCTTTGGAATTCCTCTTGTGTTTCCTCCGTCCACTCGAAGTTTGTCTTATCCCGGAGGAGTTGTCGCAAGTGGTGTGTCTTGGTGGCGAAGTGCCATACAAATTTGCTGTAAAACTCGGCCATGCCTAGGAACAGGCGCGCAACACCCATTGGACTCACAGGGCTTCAGCCCCCCCCGTCGCGTGTGCCAGCCCGGGCTGAGACAGCTTCCCGGCGCACACACAGCCGCACCCGAGCACTTCACAGGTCTTTAAAAGACCATTTGCATGTTAATGAGGCCTCGCTGTTGTTTCACCCCTTCTAAGAGCCCCTGCAGCTCCACTCTGCCTATGGCTTAAAAGATTCAGCCCCCCCCGGAAATTTTTTCTTAGCCCCCCCCCCCGAAATTTGGCTCTAGTTGCGCCTCTGCCTAGGAATGACCTGACTTCATCCTTGGTCCTTGGGGGTGGTGCTTCACATATCGCCTTGACGTTGGGCTGTTTGGGTGTGATGCCTTGGTCGCTGATCTCATGACCCAAGTATGTGACCGATGTCATTCCAAACCGGCACTTATCCCATTCCGACGAGAGTCCATTGCGTTCCAAGACCTGTAGGACTTTGGACAGCTTGACATCATGGTCTGCTTTGTTCATGCCCATTACTAGGATGTTGTCTTGGAAGTACTGCACTCCTTCTACTTCTTTGAATAACTTGTGCATACGTTTCTGGAATACGGCTGCTGCCGAGGCCAGTCCAAATGGCATCCTGCGAGACGGATAGCATCCAAAGGGGGTTATGATTGATGTCAATTTCTGGCATGTATGGTGTAGGGCTATCTGATGGTAGGCTGAGGTCCACACACAGGCGTACTTTGACGTTTGGCTTCATTGCTACTACCAACGGTGCCAACCACTCAGCACTTGTTATCGGGTCTATGATGCCATTTTCTTCTAGTCTGCGTAATTCCTGTTGTACTTTTTCTCTGATCGCCAGTGGGATATTTCTCACTTTGTGGCACACCGGTTTCGCATCTGCCTTGAGATCAATCTTGTGCGTGAATTTAGTCAATTTGCCAACCTTGCCACCGAACACGGTGGGAAATTCTTCTTTCAATTTTTCTACGTCCGGTCGTTGGTCGTCGCTGGTCATCAGGACCTGTGTGGTGCCACCTGGGTTCAACTGTATTCCCAGGTCTCCTTGGTCGATCCACCCTAGGACCGAGGGACCTTTCTCTGCCACGCATAGTTTGCACCTTGCACTACGTTCTTTGAATTCGAATTCAAGACTGCGGTATCCTACCATGGGAATGGGGTCACCTGTGAATGTGACTGGACGAATATCCGGGGGTTCCAGGTGGTGCCCCAGGTGGTCTTTGAAGTGTTCGTCCCACACCGATCGTGTATTATGGTGTAGGGGGATCCGGAATCTGCTACCATCTGTATTGGTATTCCTCCTATCACTAGGTCGCATTGGGGTTTCTTAGAGCGGTTGCAGTTGATCCCTTGTATGTGCTCGTCTACGCACAACACGCTGTCTTCCTCTTCTTCACTTCCTCCTTCCTCTTCCACCTCTTGTGCGACATACTTGACTGCCGCTCTTTTTTGCTTGCGGCGACACACTTTTTCGTAATGCCCTACTATCCCGCAAAACATGCATTTGGCCTTGAAGGCTGGACACCGCTTATCATAAACTGGATGAGACAGACTGCCGCACCTGTAGCACGTGTTCTTGCCTTCATGGCCCGGTTTCTTCGCCTGTGCTGGTCTGGACGACCATTTGGTCTGTGTCCTCGTGTCCCCTGTTGCTCCCTTGCCTCTTTCTGGTGGTTCTGCCTCCGTGACTTTGTTCACCATGGGCCTGGGGGCCGTCTCCTTTTTTGCCGCTTCCGCACATCTCTTCGATAGCTCCGCTTTCTTCACCATGGCTATAACTTCCTTCAGGGTCGCCTCTCCATTGACCCACAGCTTGTCCTGGATCGTCGAGTTAGTGGTGTGCATGACTATTTGATCTTTGATTAATTCATCGTGTAACGTCCCGAACTTACACGTGACTGCCAATTTCTTCAACGCTGCTACGTATTCATCAATGGACTCTCCCAGTGCTTGTTTCCGTTGTTGGAAGTTGTATCTGTCTATAGATGTGCACACCACTGGCCTGTAGTGTTTATTCAAATCATCTATCGCATGCTGAAATACGTCGTCATCCGCCGCCTGCCTTGGAGTGGGGACTATATTCTGGAATACTCTGATGCCTTCTGGACCTAGGTTATGAAGCAATATCCTCTTCCTTCTTTTGCTGGGAAATGCTTCGCCGTTCTCGTCCTCTGGGGCTTCTAGATAGTTCATAAAGTATTCCCTCTAATCTTCTCACTTCATCGAGGGATCCCCCAGTTTGGGTAAGAAGGGGATCGGTTTTGTGAGCAAGGATGTTTGGGCGCACATTTCTGCTCTTCTCCCTGGTGACTCTTCTTCTCCCCTCGGACTGCCTGGCGCACTTTGTCTTTGCGGGCGTCGGGGGCTCTGTTGCGACGCCGATCCGCCCCTTTTGCTGTGCTCTGCTTGCTCCGCCAGGGCCCCAAGCGTTTCTTCACTCTACTCTGAATTGGGGAGTCTTGCCTCTGCGCTTTTTTTATGCTCTATTCCGGACCCCTCTCCTTTCCTCCTCTGTGGGCAGTGTGTTACCTGCCGTGTCTACTCCTTCCTGCGTCTTAGCGCGCTTCCGGGGTTGGTTTGTGGTCTATTTTGCCAACCCTTCCTTGCCACGTGGGCAGGCTCCCTTGGCTGCAGTAAGCTTGGACGCAGCTGCCGAGTTCGGTGCGTGTCTATGCCTGGGTGCCATCTTGGAGTGGTGGTCACTCTGGGTGGGTGTTGCTGACGAGCGGGCTAGCGCTCCGGCTGAGTGGAGGGACGCCTATTTAAGGCGACCTGCCCTGTGGACTGCCCTGAGAAGGTACTCGCGCTTTGCATCGCGCTATGCGCCTCAATACTGCGCTATCATTTTTAAAGCTACCCTTATAACTATTTGTGTTTTTCTTAGTTGTATTTTGCCCTGATTTTAATAGGATTTATTGTAACCCCCTCACCTGCACTCTAATCGGTTCCTTCACCGCTGTTTTGGTGGGTCCGGTCTCTGGGGTGGGATTGGCTTTGGGCGCCATCTTGGAGTGGTGGTCACTTTGGGCGCCATCTTGGAGTGGTGGTCACTTTGGGCGCCATCTTGGAGTGGTGGTCACTCTGGGTGGGTGTTGCTGACGAGCGGGCTAGCGCTCCGGCTGAGTGGAGGGACGCCTATTTAAAGCTCCCTCCAACACGCAGCGGTTACGCGCAGTGGGCGTGCCTTCGCTGTGCCTGAGTCGTGCCAGAGTCCTGCCCGTCTGCGCTAAGGAGGAGCGGCTCGTGGCAGAACTCTGGACCTGGCCATCATGACTATACCTTTGAGAACTTATAGTAGGGCCGATCTACTGGCCCTTCGGGACCGATGTACACGCTGCGAGTTTTCGCCTGTAGTCCCGCTGTGTGGCCCATATCATTGTAGGTGTGGTGCTTGGTCATTGGAACCCCCCTCTCTTATACGCTCCTTGGGGCCTGTTATAAAGAGGATAGGACAACGGGACCTGAGTATCTGGAGCTTAAACGTCAGATCTGTGGTAAAGCACCATCAGGAGGTTTACGACCTTCTTATTGATGGTTCGCCGGATGTGCTTTTTCTGACGGAAACGTGGCTCCAGGACTCTGACTCTTCGATAATTAACCTAGCCTTTCCCCCAGAGTATGCTATTTTCACTTTAAATCGGACGACTAGAGGTGGAGGTATTGCGATGGCCACCAAACGGTGTTATCCCTGCGAGTGGAAAGCCGCTGAACTTTTGGGGTGTGAGGGTGCCCTATTTAAAATAGCGTTTAGTCACCAGTTTACCTTCTCTGGGTTATTAATTTACCGGCCTCCGGGCTGTGACTCTGATTTTAGGGCTGCTCTTCCTGAGTATATTAGCATAGAGGCACTAGGATGCGCAAATTTTAATGTTGTGGGAGATCTTAATCTCCATTTGGACTGCCCTTCTTTACCCTCTATTACGAGCTTTCTTGGCGGATCTTGAGGCCTTACAGCTCTCGCAGATGATTACTTTCCCCACACATAAAGGTGGGCATATTCTTGACCCGTTCTTCACAAATCTAGAAGGACTCAGAGTTCTTGGTTCCTCTCAGTTGGTCTGGACAGACCACATGCTGGTGAAA
This sequence comes from Triturus cristatus, assembly GCF_964204655.1. NCBI lineage: Eukaryota > Metazoa > Chordata > Amphibia > Caudata > Salamandridae > Triturus > Triturus cristatus. The sequence goes on from NC_140584.1 coordinate 617,564,951, forward strand.
ACGGCATGCTCTTTGTCTGACTCTCCTTTTCTATCTCAGGATAGACTTGTTCTTAAACGACACTGGAACAAATTAAGACTGGAGGATTTTTACCATCAGCTCGAGAAGGTTCCTTTAGGTCCGCTTACCGAGGTCGATTGTGGATACGACTCCTTCTGTGAGTGGATATCTGGTGCCCTCGATTCTCTGATTCCTATGTGTTGGTCCAAGTGTCACCGGAGGGAGCCGAGCCCTTGGTATGACACTTCCTTGGCATCTCTTAAGAGGGCCTGTAGACAGGCCGAAAGATTATGGAGGAAGTCGTACGACCCAGATCTGAAAATATGTTATCTGGCCAAGGTCAAGATTTATCACAGGGCAGTGTGTCAAACTCGCGCTTCCTTTTATGCTCAACAGTTTCAGAACTCTGCCAATCCATCGAAACTTATTTTTAAAGTATTAAAGGACTTGATGGCGAAGAGAGCAACTGCAGTGGAAATATGCTCGGACTCACATTGTGAGGGTTTGGCCTCTTTCTTCCATGAAAAAGTGCAAGCCATCTATCGCACTTTCCCAACGGGTTCCCTGATGCTAGAGCAGGTTGGTCGCACCTTAGGTGAGGGGGAATGCCTTTCCATCTTACCCCCCTTATCTCTGGAGGTGTTTGACTTTCTCAGCGCCAAAATCAAGTCTGGATCTCCGGCAGACCCGCTGAAACCGGCCCAACTCAAGACCCTGGCACCGGTTTGCCGTACCCCGGTGCTGTCCTTGATCAACCTGTCTCTCTCTTCTGGAGTGGTTCCCGTTAGATGGAAGCAGGCAGTAGTCACGCCAATTCTGAAGAAGGCGACCCTTAACCCCCTTAAACCTGAAAGCTACCGCCCCATCTCCCTTCTCCCTTGGGCCACGAAAATAGCGGAGGCCCATGTGAATGCCACTCTTACAGACCATCTTGGTAGGCTTAACATTCTCGACCCTACCCAGAACGGGTTCCGTGCGGGTCATAGCACGGAGACGGCCCTTCTCTCGATGGTCGAGCATCTGCGTTCCGTGCTGGATTCCGGTCGGACGGCGGCACTACTGTTATTAGCTCTTAGTGCCGCCTTCGACACGGTCTCGCACGGGATTCTGATTCGGCGTCTTGAGGAGGTGGGCGTTTCTGGCTCCGCCTTGCACTGGTTTCGTTCCTTCCTTACGGATAGGTCATTCCAGGTGGCGATCCCGCCCGGTAAGTCGTCATCCTACCCGCTAGACCAGGGAGTCCCACAGGGGTCTTCACTGAGTCCCACCCTTTTCAATCTGTATGTGAGACCGCTGGCTGCGGTCGTCAAGCGGTGGGGCCTGACCATGGTCTCTTACGCAGATGACACGCAGCTGGCGGTCACACTGAGTGGGGACTCAGACCTGGAGGCTCCCAGGTTCTGTGATGGTCTGCGGGAAGTGGCTAACTGGATGAATTCCAACTGTCTCCAGTTAAACACCAAGAAGACGGAGATTATGGTGGTTGGTAAACAGGTGGCTTTGTGGGATGACAAATGGTGGCCTTCGGAGTTGGGTGTGACTCCCCTCCCAGCGGCAGAGATAAAAAACTTGGGGGTGTGGCTCGATCCTTCTCTGAGTTTCATCTGTCATACCAAGAAGGTGGCGGCTTCTTGCTATGGCATCATCAGAGGACTTCGACCCATCCTCAAATTCTTTGATGCACCCACAAGACAGCTGGTGGTCCAAGCATCAGTGCTGTCCAGGCTGGACTATGCCAGCTCCCCACTGGCGGGGATAAACCAGTCAGAATTTCTGCGGCTCCAGCAGGTTCAAAACGCTGCGGCCCGACTGGTGACTGGTCTGCCTAGGCGGTGCTCGGTGTCCAATACTCTGCGCTCTCTCCACTGGCTCCCTGTGCAGCAGAGGATTAGATTTAAGGTTCTCTGCTTTGCATTTAATATCCTAAAGGGTACTCCCCCACAAATTTTGGAGAAATTGCTGATCCCCTATGTCCCCTCTCGCACTCTTAGATCGCTAGGCCAGAACTTAGCAGTGGTCCCGCGTTTTAAGTTGAGCAGAATTGGTGGCCGCTCCTTTCGAGTCCTGGCAGCGAGTTGGTGCAATTCTCTTCCTCCACAAATCCGGGCCATCGATGAGCTCCTTCAGTTTAGACGGGCTATCAAGACCTTTTTATTTGTTTAGCTTATCTGTTGTGTCTCGTCTCCTTTTGTCCGCTTTTAGTGCTGTGTTGTGTTCACCTTCTCAAAGCGCCAGGACGCCCCTTTGCTGGGGCAGCTGTGCGCAGTACAAATAAAAATAACATAACAATAACATAACGCAGCTGCCGAGTTTGGTGCGTGTCTATGCCTGGGTGGCTGATTCTGATGCCTGGCGTCCCCTCTGCCGCGCTCTCCCTTAGTGCGTACCTGTCATTGGTCAGTAGCTGCTCTCCTGGTGCTATGGCCTTGTGTATCTCCCAGTTCATTTCCCTCTTGGTGCTTCTTCGTGTTGATCCCAGGCCCTCGTCGCCATTTGTAGTGTATGGGGCTGCTTGCAGAAAGAACAGGTCATACCAAGACGGTGTAGGAGAATGCAGGTTTATTCGTAATTATAATACACACTTTAAGGAGAGCGTCAGGAGACCTCCGCTCTGCTTGCGGGCTCCGCGCTCTCTGCTCGCCCCCAAGATGACCGCTGCACTCTACGTCATCACGTTGGGACGTGAAGACTAGAGTGTGACGCTACACAAATGTTGCCCAAATTTACACAACCTGCCATGGGTGTATTTTTTCCTGCATAAAAAATATCACCCATTTGTGCGGGAAACAGCCCACAGAGGCAACACTGTATGGCGTACTAAAATTATATTGGCATAGGCATGGCCTGATTGGGTCCCTGAAGATGATGTCATGAGTGGCTTAGTGAGAAATTTAGTTTTTTATGTTACATTTTTAGTGGCTGCTGTAAAAATTTTTTAATAAACATCGGAGAAAGAGAAAGCGTAATCCTTGCCTCCGAGTCCTTAATAGAATTGAAAGTTCTAGACCCGTTAGCTAGAAAAAATTGTTCAAGTCCTGAATGTGGAGGTCTTTAATTCTAGGAGTCAAAGTGGAACTGATAGGTTGGGGATACCTTTGTAGAAATGTAATGTTTGTTATATCTTTTTAAAATTAGCTATTTAAGGAATCACGATCCTTCAAGGACTCAATGTTTCTTTCGTTTTATAGAAATGAAAACATATACCTATTAGCGACCATCACGCCCCCTATCCCTCCTGGGTTTTTGGCTAAATTCTTGGCGTTATGCAAACAGGATGGCTTAGTGAGCCGAACATGTGTCACGAATAAAAAGTCTTGCGTCCATGTGTTCAAAATCCAGCACGCAAATTCAGCCTTCCACCCTTCCCATGTTGGTAAACGGAGTACCGTAAATTAGGTAATAGAACTATATAGTTAGCACTCGTATGAATACTAAAGTTTCTGTTCCAGAACCATGGCGCCCAAAACTGCTTTAATGTGTTACTCTATAGCTGTCTAGTTCCAATTCCGAACAACTGGGTGGCGGCCATTTTAAATTGGGCTTCGGTGTCCTTCGACCGTAATGAGGGACGTGCTCCTTTTCAATCAAGCACCAGGAATAATAATAATATCGCGCTTTAAAAGAGACCCAACTGAAAGAAACGTGAATAGTTTACTTTCAAGGCTCAAATCAACAACGCCTTTGGCACTGACACAAAAGAAGTACTAACATTGTTGCGCTTCAAGCAACCGAAGGTAGTAGAAACAAAAGAAAGACAGCTATGACGCCGGAGCCAGAAAAAATGGAAAGGAAACGAATAGTGTTTTTTTGTAAATCTGTATTCAAACCTTAAGGTGTGGAAGAGCAATAACATAGGGCGAGAAGAACAGTCTATTGTAAAAAATGGGCAAGGTTCAGCTACATACCTATTTCTCGGGGTCGCTGGTTATAACTTCTTAGAGGTAGGACTGTTATGTATTTTAAGAAACTCAAAATGTTGGAACCTTGTTGTTCATGCTTTGTAGGAATGATGGTGATGGGAACACCTGTGCGCTAGTTGAAGTACATTCTCCAGCCTGTTCCTTTGGTTAATTTGGATAGTGTTTGCACGTTTTCTCATTGCAGGACTTGCTTTACATAGCTTCCAAGTTTTTAGATTGCTTATGTATGACATTTTATGGTTTCAGTTGACTCATGAGTGACATTCCGCGGTCAAATGCGTGACACTTTCTCACGAGTTCATCAAACCAATGAATAGTATTTGTTTCTTCCTGTGAGTTTTCTGATTGTATTGAGGCATACCATACAACAATGAACATTGGCCTAACACCTGTTAGTGCTGTTAAAGCTTGCTAGAATTATCAGATCAATGTGTTGTAATGATGTTGTGAATAATTAGAACTGAAAATGTTTCAATTCAGAGGGACTTATACTGTGAATTGAATAATACTAGGTCTGTGGAAGGGGTAGTGGTCTTCAAAGAGTCTCAATCCTTCATCTGCTTTTCTCACACGTTATATTCTTTAATTGTCTAACCACAGGTAGAAATACAATTTTCAACTCACTATTGCCCCCCTCCCCCCAAGATAACCCTCTGCATATCTCCATGAAGATTTGGGCATGCATATAGTTTCCCCTTCATACTGTTCTTTAACCGTAGCTCGATTAGATACAGCTTAGACCAGTCCAGGTGAGGTTGCTTTAGAGCCACAGTGTCATGTTACGGCGCTTGCCGTCCCCCTCCACGAAGACGCACACACAGAGACGACCCGGAATACTCACTTCCGGGCGGAAGTCGAGGTACCGGTCTAGTCATCCACAGGGGCACTAGGGTCAAGGAAGCGCTTCCGGGGGAAACGCTTATACGCCGCGTTTCCCGCCGGCTCGGCGCTTCGTATTCTTTGGAGTTCCGAGCTGCGAGGAGCGAGATTGACCGTCCTGAAGCCGAACGGAAAAGAACGCCGTCCCTCTCCACTGGAACCAGTTTCTACCTTCGTCCACGCTTCGGAACCAGTCCTGGCTTCTCAGGTTTTTTCTAACCCTTGCCCCCTAGCCTTCCCGGGCTGTTGAAGGGTTCTCCTGTGCTTGTGACTGTGTGGGAAGTGAGCCTGCCATTGCTGATTTTGCCTTTGATGTTTGCCACAGTTGGTTTTGCCTAAACGCGCATAGCGCCATTTCTGATTTTCCATTGCTGATTTTGCCTTGATGATTTTGCCACAGTTGGTTTTGCCTAAACGCGCATTGCGCCATTTCAGATTTCCATTGCTGATTTTGCCTTGATGATTTTGCCACAGTTGGTTTTGCCTAAACGCGCATAGCGCCATTTCTGATTTTCCATTGCTGATTTTGCCTTGATGATTTTGCCACAGTTGGTTTTGCCTAAACGCGCATTGCGCCATTTCAGATTTCCATTGCTGATTTTGCCTTGATGATTTTGCCACAGTTGGTTTTTCCTAAACGCGCATTGCGCCAATTCTGATCTCCATTGCTGATTTTGCCTTTAATGATTTTGCCAATTAGTATGTGCGGAATTACTATTGAGGAGTTCCATTGACTTTTTCGCTGTAGCGCCTTGCTGTTTGTTTTCTCTACTCGGAAGCAGGGGTTAAACTCTCATTGCCGCTTCCAGGGTTATTATTGGGAAACTAGATTGATTTCCACTGTCCACGGTGTGAGAGCACCGACATTTGCTTTACTGCATAGCCTGTCCTTGGCCTTTCACCTGCGCTACGGCCGTGTAGCGACCGGCGTTCCGGCAGTACGGGTGAGTGCTTTGAGTCTGGGACAGGACATAGCTCTGTGTGTGCTTCCATTGTGGTTGTGGGTTCTTCACTGACCATAGTCTTCCTCTATCGCAGGTCATTCCGAGATACCCTGCACCCCTACCCACCGCTTTCATTCAGGCTCCTTTCCCTGCGTCCCTCTCATCCCTGCTGGGTTCTACGGTCCACGAGGGTCAGGTGGGTGCGGGGACGGGCGCTCCTGTCGTCTCTGCGGAATCGCTGCACAAGCAGAGGTAAGTCTTGTGGAGCAAATTGACAGAATACGAAGCCCACGTTTACCATTCTGCCCAGACGACATGGGCGACCCAGAGGTCACCTTGCAAGACATTGCCTCCATGCTAACCGCAATACAGGCAGAAAACCTCAGCTTACGTCACGACATGACTACCCTACAGGGCCAGATGTCATCTGGGGTCACCAACCCTTGGGGGTCCGCCCCGAGCCACCGGGGCATACAGGAAGGGATATTACGACAGCCAACATTTACGTTTGGGGGGTCCTCTGCCGCCAGCAACCCGAATCCTGCAGTTCAAGTTATCGCTCCTCATCCCGTACAACTGGCACCACCGGAACGGTTCTATGGCGACAGTACCAAGTACGGCATCTTTATCCATCAATGCCACTTGCATTTTATGGCCAGGAACACTGCCTTTCCTGATGATGCATCCAAAGTTGCCTACATCCTGTCGTACATGGGCGGAGACGCCGCTCAATGGTCAATAGCGTTGGTTGAACACGACGACCCCATGCTGCACCACCTGCCGACCTTTAAGGAAGCTATGCGACGTATGTTCGCGCGGCACACCTTTGTGCAAGCCGCTGATAACGCGTTGCTCAGCCTCAAGCAAGGCAACCAGGACCTCCTGCACTACATCACCACTTTCAGTAGGCTAGTGATTGAGTCCCAGTGGCCCGAGGACAAGAAGGTGTCAGTCTTTTATCGAGGATTGCGAGACGAACTAAAAGATCTCATTTCGCAGTTCCCTGACCCACCCGAGGAAATCGGGCCCTTCATCGATCTGGTGGTGAAGATGAACTTTCGGTTGCAAGAACGAAGGTCAGATAAAGGAAGAAGCAGTGACAGTCGTTTCCTATCTATGGGGGAGAAGGAGACCCGGAAGACCCAGGAAGGGCCCGGTCCCCAGAGCGACGCACCTGAACCTATGCAAATCGGAGGCATAAGAGGTCCTTTGTCAAATCAGGAAAGGGAACGGCGGAGGAAACAGAATCAGTGTCTGTACTGTGGGAAAAGCGGACACTTCGTCAGAGAATGTCCGGTGAAGCCCACGAAGTCCCGGAGCGGAAGGCCGTTCGCGTTGCCCATCACCAAAACGGAGAAGACGGGAAACGAGACAACCCAGTAGATAAGGGGATCCGTCCTCTGGGTTTTTCGTATTGCAATGCCGCGATCCCTGCTGTAGTCGACGGTACTCACCATATAGGAATGGATGTTTCCTTGCAAAACCAGGAGGGCAGAACCTGGCAAGTAACGGCGATGTTGGACTCCGGTGCTACAGGCTGTTTCATAGACACCGCATTCTCACGTGCCTTGGGTATAGCCACCGTGTCAAAGGCCCAACCCGAGACGGTCAAGGCGGTGGATGGAACAGACCTAACATCCGGCCCTATTCGGCACCACACCGAGAACATGACTATGTCCTTTATCAATCACCACGCCGAAGTTATCAGCTTTGACGTCATTGATGCTCCTCAATTCAAGGTGATATTGGGGTTGCCGTGGTTGGTGAAGCACAATCCTCGCGTTGATTGGGTATCCAGAAGCATCCACTTGGACTCAGAGCATTGTTGTGATTCCTGTTATACCCAAGACCACCTCCTCGGGACCCGCTCCATACAAGCAAGATCGCTGCCCGTGCAGGGAATGGGGTTGGTTTCCCAAGCAGCCGTGCCCAAAGAATACCTGGACCTAGCCGACGTGTTTGACAAAAAGGGAGCCAACACCTTGCCGCCGCATCGCTCGTTCGATTGCCGGATAGACCTGATTCCCGGTTCCACGTTGCCCTGCAGCAGGATTTATTCTCTCACGGAGAAAGAAAACGCCCACCTACGCTCCTACTTGGACGAGTATTTGGTCAACGGCTTTATCCGTCATTCCAGGTCTCCGGTTTCCTCTCCTCTGTTTTTCGTGGCTAAGAAGGAGGGCGATCTGCGGACGTGCATTGACTTTCGAGCGATGAATAACATCACCGTAAAAAACCGTTACCCGCTGCCCTTGATAACCAATCTCCTGGAACAGGTAAAAGACGCCTCGGTGTATACTAAACTCGACCTGCGGGGTGCGTACCATCTAGTCAGAGTCCGAAAAGGCGACGAATGGAAGACCGCTTTCCGAACTAAATTCGGGTTATTCGAATACCAGGTCATGCCTTTCGGACTCTGTAACGCTCCCGCAGCGTTCCAGTACTTTATCGACGAGGTGTTACGGGAGTTCATAGACGTCTTTTGCATCGTCTACATAGACGATATCTTGATCTATTCGCAGACCATCACAGAGCACGTGCAGCACGTGCGTTACGTCCTTCAGCGGCTGAGTAGACATCATCTGTATGTAAAGCTGGAAAAGAGCGTCTTTCACGTCACCACGGTCGAGTTCCTGGGGCATGTCATCACTCCAGCGGGCATACAAATGGACAACAAGAAGGTGGAAGCCATCCTGTCCTGGCCCCCCCCGGAGTCCGTGAAAGGGGTACAACGGTTCCTGGGGTTTTCCAATTACTACCGCCGATTCATTACTGGCTTCTCCGAGATGGTAGCCCCGATTACCCGGTTGTTGCGTAAGGGCGTGCGCTTCGATTGGGATCAAAAGGCGGACGACGCCTTCCAAGAACTGAAGAGACGTTTTACCATAGCCCCGGTTCTGATGCACCCCGACACCAATCAGCCCTTCGTCGTGGAGGCGGATGCCTCTAAAGATGCCATCGGGGGCGTGCTGTCTCAACGGAGCACCCGCACTGGACTACTGCATCCGGTGGCATTCTATTCCAAGAAACTACAACCTGCGGAACGTAACTATTCGGTGTCGGACAGAGAGCTCCTTGCCATCAAGACCGCTTTCGAGGAATGGCGCCACTTCCTGAAAGACGCCAAACACACCGTAACCATCTATACGGATCACAGGAACCTTCAGTTTCTCCGGTCAGCACGTGCTCTCACCGCCCGACAACTCCGATGGACCCTTTTCTTCAATGACTACGATTTCGTGATCACGTTTCGGCCAGGGAGAGAAAATGCCAAGGCCGATGCCCTCTCGCGGATGGAAGAAACTGACAACGAAGCTGAGAACACCGAGCCTGTTCCTATCCTTGCCGAGAAACACTTCCAGGGTGTGGTGACGTCTTCGGGCTTCTTATCTCAAGTACGGAAGGACACGGAGCAAGTCGACCTGGAGGGACTGACGGATGGACGCACAGACGTGTCATACACGGACGGATTGCTGTTTCATGGAGACCGGCTGTATCTACCTGGGGTGCCCAGTCGGCAGGAAGCGGTCCGCCTATGTCACGATCACGTTTTGTCCAGCCATCCCGGTTTCCATAAGACACTAGAGCTCTTGCAGAGACAATTCTGGTGGCCGACCATGGTGGCCGGCACAGGACTTCATGTGAGGAGCTGTACCATCTGTCTCCTGAGTAAGAACGCTTCCGTGCCTCCGGTGGGCCTTCTGCGTCCCATTCCGATACCACCGTATCCATGGCACACCATCTCCATGGACTTCGTGGTGGAACTTCCTACCACCAAGACAGGGCACACCACGATTCTCACCATCGTCGACCATCTCTCCAAAACGGCGCATTTCGTGCCTTTGCTGAAGGTGCCCACAGCTGTGACCCTGGCCGGAATCTTTGTGCAAGAAGTAATCCGCCTCCATGGCATTCCATCGGTGGTCATAACAGACCGGGGATCGCAATTCGTGTCCCACTTCTGGAGAGAGGTGTGCAGAATCCTCGAGATGGACGTACGCTTGTCCACAGCGTACCACCCACAAACGGACGGTCAAGCGGAAAGAACAAACCACACCATGGAGCAGTACCTCCGTTGCCTGCTGCTCATGGTTGACAAAGACTGGTCCGAGGTCCTATGGATGGCTGAGTACGCCTACAACAACAGTAAGCATTCTGCCATCGGAATGTCTCCCTTCTTTTGCCTCCAAGGCCGTCACCCCCGCACCTCTGCCTGGGAAATACCCCGGGACTGCTTCTTGCCGTCAGTTCGTTCCTATCATGCTGCCTTACGTGCTATCTGGCAGCAAGCTCGATTTGGGTTGGCCAAGGCAAAGGACACCTACAAGGCGCATGCTGACGCCCATAGACAGAAGGAGCCCGAATACCGCATGGGTGACCGGGTGTGGTTGTCTATCAGACATCTCAACGTGCATGGCCCCAAGAAACTGTTACCCCGTTATGTGGGTCCCTTTGTCATTGAGAAGGTGGTAAATCCGGTGGCTATGAAACTCACGCTCCCTCCGCACATGCGGATCCACCCCGTTTTCCATGTCTCTCTTCTGCAAGCGGTCCGCCCGGATGGCGGGGTTCCCTCTCCTCCGTCTCCAGTGGTGGTGGAGGACCATGTGGAGTACGAAGTCCGGGCCATCCTGGGTTCTCGTCGTACCAAGGGGAAGTTGTTCTACCTGGTCGATTGGAAGGGGTACGGCCCGGATGAGCGGTCTTGGGAGCCTTTGTCCCATGTTCGCCATGCTCCTGTTCTGGTCCGTGCCTTTCATCTCAGTCACCCCTGCAGCCCTCGCCCTGCCGTCCCTTTTTGAGCCCCTGGGGGGGAGGGGGGGACTTATTTTTGAGGGGGGGTTCTGTCATGTTACGGCGCTTGCCGTCCCCCTCCACGAAGACGCACACACAGAGACGACCCGGAATACTCACTTCCGGGCGGAAGTCGAGGTACCGGTCTAGTCATCCACAGGGGCACTAGGGTCAAGGAAGCGCTTCCGGGGGAAACGCTTATACGCCGCGTTTCCCGCCGGCTCGGCGCTTCGTATTCTTTGGAGTTCCGAGCTGCGAGGAGCGAGATTGACCGTCCTGAAGCCGAACGGAAAAGAACGCCGTCCCTCTCCACTGGAACCAGTTTCTACCTTCGTCCACGCTTCGGAACCAGTCCTGGCTTCTCAGGTTTTTTCTAACCCTTGCCCCCTAGCCTTCCCGGGCTGTTGAAGGGTTCTCCTGTGCTTGTGACTGTGTGGGAAGTGAGCCTGCCATTGCTGATTTTGCCTTTGATGTTTGCCACAGTTGGTTTTGCCTAAACGCGCATAGCGCCATTTCTGATTTTCCATTGCTGATTTTGCCTTGATGATTTTGCCACAGTTGGTTTTGCCTAAACGCGCATTGCGCCATTTCAGATTTCCATTGCTGATTTTGCCTTGATGATTTTGCCACAGTTGGTTTTGCCTAAACGCGCATAGCGCCATTTCTGATTTTCCATTGCTGATTTTGCCTTGATGATTTTGCCACAGTTGATTTGCCTAAACGCGCATTGCGCCATTTCAGATTTCCATTGCTGATTTTGCCTTGATGATTTTGCCACAGTTGGTTTTTCCTAAACGCGCATTGCGCCAATTCTGATCTCCATTGCTGATTTTGCCTTTAATGATTTTGCCAATTAGTATGTGCTGAATTACTATTGAGGAGTTCCATTGACTTTTTCGCTGTAGCGCCTTGCTGTTTGTTTTCTCTACTCGGAAGCAGGGGTTAAACTCTCATTGCCGCTTCCAGGGTTATTATTGGGAAACTAGATTGATTTCCACTGTCCACGGTGTGAGAGCACCGACATTTGCTTTACTGCATAGCCTGTCCTTGGCCTTTCACCTGCGCTACGGCCGTGTAGCGACCGGCGTTCCGGCAGTACGGGTGAGTGCTTTGAGTCTGGGACAGGACATAGCTCTGTGTGTGCTTCCATTGTGGTTGTGGGTTCTTCACTGACCATAGTCTTCCTCTATCGCAGGTCATTCCGAGATACCCTGCACCCCTACCCACCGCTTTCATTCAGGCTCCTTTCCCTGCGTCCATCTCATCCCTGCTGGGTTCTACGGTCCACGAGGGTCAGGTGGGTGCGGGGACGGGCGCTCCTGTCGTCTCTGCGGAATCGCTGCACAAGCAGAGGTAAGTCTTGTGGAGCAAATTGACACACAGTGGGAGATGTTTCATGGAGGGCGTGTTGTCCCTAATCTGTTTCAAACATATAAAATCTTTTTCTTAGTTTAGACCCCCTGATATTGGGCGGTCCTCTGTCACTCTACAAAAGAAGGGCAGTCTTCAAGTTAAGTCAAAGTACTTTGAATGAGTTCATAGCAGTAACCTAACAGACAGCCAGAGCGCATCAATTCATTGGCAATGGTAGTGTTAGATTTTTAGCTCCCTACTTTGATGCCATCTACCCCACTGGCTGGATTGCTTTATGTTAGAATCAGACTCAGGTTTTGCTATTAGGTGATCAAACAAGTATATGGAACAATACAGCAGTCACAACAGGAACTCAAGAGTTGACTCTTTTCTACATAACCACCATACTCAAACTTAATGTACAGCATATCCCTATGTTTGTAAACATTTATAATGAGATGATATATATGTGTGTATCTAGATATGCGTCTTTCTTTGTAAAAATATGTATAAAAACTATGGGGCAGATGTATCAAGCATTTTTGAGTTCGCAAAAGGGCAGATTAGCAGAATCTGCCCATTTGCGAATGCAAAAATTGCTTTTCCGATGCAGCAAACCTAATTTTGTGATTCGAATCGCAAAATGGGTTTGCAATTCGGTATTAGGAAGGGGCGTGTTTAGGGCATCCCTTCCTAATACCGAATCGCATCGGTTTGTATGAATGTTTTGTGTTGTGTTTTGGTTGCAAAACATTAGCATTTTACCACCTACTTCAAGTAGGCGGTAACCCATTTGCAAATGGGAAAGGGGTTCCAAGGGACCCCTTCCCCTTTGTGAATGCTTGTAAAACTATTTTTAAGAGCAGGCAGTGGTCCCACGGACCACTGCCTGCTCTTAAAAAATTAAAAGAAAACTTTTCATTTATCGTTTTGTAAACCATCTCGTTTTCCTTTAAGGAAAACAGGCTGCTTTACAAAAAAAAGATTGCTTTATTGAAAAGCAATCACGGACATGGTGGTCTGCTGACCTCAGCAGGCCACCATCCCTGTGATTTTTGCGATTCCTAGGGGGTCGCAAATTGCGACCTACCTTATTAATATTCATGGGGTAGGTCATTTGTGACCCCTTAGGAATCGCAAAAGGTGTACTATACACCTTCATACATTGCATTTTGCTACTTCTTAATTGCGAATCCTTGTGATTTGCCATTCGGGAATAGCTAAATGCTAGCTACCTACATCTGGCCCTTTGTTTTTAATTAAATAGATATTCTTTAGGTCTGCTTAAAAAAAATGTATGTATTACTTATAGTTAATAAATATATATATTCTTGTGTGCTTAAAATGTTTATAGGTCACTGCTTAGTTTTTATTTAATTAGATGATTATGGATCCCTGTTTTATTCATCTATCACAATATGTAAATATCATAACTATTTTATCTACTAGTGCTTCACTATTGAAATATTGAGGAAAAGATGCAATTTTTTAAAAGTTATAAAAAATTTGAATAAATTAGCTTCAAGTACACCCACACTTGAAAGTCTGAGTTTGTACAATACAACTTTAAATCTTGATATATCTTCCTTAAATATATATATACCCTTTCTATGTAGTTAGGTATCTATGTATGTATTACTTTACTCCTACTGTAAAAGAAGAAAAAAAAACACCTTTGACTCTCTCCTGTTCACTTCTGTCTCACCTGATACCTCTCTCAATATATCCTCTACCTCCACTCTTTGATTCATCTCAAACCTAATTCTACTACTACGATCTCGAAAATAAATCTTTCTTGACTCTTCTCCAGTCTATCCCTCCTCGACTCACCCGAAATCTAGTATCACACAGAGGGAACAAGCAGCTGTAGTATCCCATTAAACAGGGATTGAAGAACATACACTAGTTAGAAGGTTAAAATAGAACAAGCATCAGGCCACGTTATTTAACACATGGAAAGAAAAATAAGAGTGTAAAGGTAAGCATCCTGGAAACCAACCTAGTGTGAATAACTGGACGAGGGGGATTTGTGCTCTAAAAACAATATTTATCAACAGCTACAAAGTCAGCCCACATGGAACGACAATGTACACCTCACAACTTAGACACAACAACATAAAACTAAGCACTATAATACATAACCTGAAGAGGGAAAAAAGAGCACACAGGATTGCAGGAACCAAAGAAACAAGGGAAAAGTGTAAAGACCTATCCAAAAAGCGCAAACATCTGCTATGGTCTCTTAAAATAAAATAGAGAAAGACTGGATAATGATACACAAGCTCTCAAAACCTCACAAACAACGTCAGCTTTGGCAATTTATAGCAAGCCTGGAGAAAGGTAAAGTAGACAGGCGCAACTCTGTACATGCAGATGCTTGGCTGAGACATGTCTCTTCAATTTATATTGAAAAGGAAGAATCCATTGACCCTGGAAGCTCCGGGGTTCGCCCCTTGGCTAGTGCAAATACAGACGAGGAGGTCTCAGTGGAATGTATGGGCAAAGAACAAGACTGTACCGCCGTAGAAAAAGTAATAAAAAAGAAAAGAAAAGATTGGGCACCCGGGCCCAATGGTCTTCCAGGAGCTATCTTTAGAGAAGATCCAGTATATTGGGGAAAAATCCTATCCAAGCTGTTGATCGAATGTCGATTGAAAGCAAAGGTGCCCGATTCATGGCGAGGGTCATTTTTACATCCAATTTTCAAGAGAGGAGACAACACAGAGCCAAAAAATTATAGACTTATTACCCTCTTGGACATTGAATGTAAAGCCTACGTCAGCACCTTATTGAATGGAATTAAATAGATGGATTAAGGAGAAGGAAATCCCCCCCACCTGACTGGATTTCGTAAAGGCTGCTCCACAACTGATAACATCGTGGCCATGTCGTATCTAAGCCAGCAAGCAAATGGTAAAAATAATAAACCAGTCTTCGCATGCTTCGTAGACTACCCAGCTGCCTTTGATGGGGTGCCACGACACAAGCTTTGGGCCAAATTGCGTAACTGGCATATCCCAGCAGGTCTTCTCAACGCCATTATCTCGTTGTACAGTAACACCTGGATCAAAGTAAAGCTAGTAGACAGCACCACAACGAAGAAGTGCTTGACAAATCGTGGATTAAAACAGGGATGTGTACTTGCCCCCACATTGTTCAACTTATACACCGCTGATCTGGGGAAGAAGCTTCACGATGGCAGTCTTGTAACTCTGAAAAATGGAACCAACAAACTACAAATATTACAATACGCACACGATTTAGTAGTAATGGACCACACAAAAATCGGGCTACAAAGGGGCCTTGATGCCCTTAACAATTACAATTAACTAAATGAGCTTATAATAAATGCTCAAAAAACAAAATTAGTAATTTTTGAACATTTCCCAAAAAAGGCTCTATTGAAATGGCACGTGGGCAAAGAAATCATCTCTACTGCGAAATCCTACAATTACCTTGGGTGCTGGCTTAGTGAAACGGGTAAAGCAACGCTACATCTGCATAAAATGAAGGCCAAAGCACAGTCAACAACCTATGCCCTATGTAAACTAAATGAACTAATGCAAAGTCCAACGACAGCTCCTATTAGAAAAGTAATACAAGCCAAAATCAGGGCAACTACAGGGTGTGCACAGCAGGCATTCCCAGGTAAAATGGAAACAATGTTAGACAAAGCGCAATGCCAGGCCTATAAACGCATTTTCAAATTGCCTAAATACACTCGCAACAGCCTAATTCGTTTGGAGTCTGGACTGATTCAACAAAGCAAAGAATGTTTGGGAATGCATGCAAAATACTACTATCAAGTACTAACAGCCTCAGCCGGAAGCTTAAAGAGCATGCTGAAGCCGATCTACGGGGGGTCATTTAACCCGTGGCAATGTTATATGGAGGAAGCAGTGGAAAAGTTGGGTTTAGCAATTGAAAACTGGGACCAAGGGACGATAAACTATCTGGCCATTAAAAACTCAATTAATAAACAAGGCTACCAACTGTCACATAAAAATGACCTAGCAAAATATGTTACAGGAAGTGGTCCACCAGGGCTGATAACATCACAAGCACTGGGAAGTAAAGCACTAAAAACATTGTATGGGCCAGATTAGTGCCCCTCCCAACTAAAGAATTAAACCCTGGGTGGAAGTTCCTTGAACACAAAATCGGATGTAGAATCTGCAACTTTAAATCTGAATCTCTGCTACACTTGATTTGTTGTTGTCCCGGTATGCTACAGCCCTGTCAGAACCTTTTAAAACAAATATGGCTGCGTAACGGGGTCCGGACTGTGAAAGAAGCAGCTTCGGTTCTCTTTTCCTGCACCCTACCGTCAGACTTTGCCAGATTTTGAAGATACATGGCCGAGCTGCGTTTTAGGCTTATGGAAGAGGAGGAGCCAGGCAATACAAAAGGTAACCTGGTTTGTTAAACAATCAGTTGCCAGCAACCTACTTGTGATGACGCCGTTTTAACTACCAGACTTAGTACCTATATCAAAATTTGCAATAAGGTTGAACTGGCAATCTCGCCGTTTTATTAATGTGTATAACATATTTTTTTTACTCGTTTTGATAATGTTGTATGTAAACCCATTTTGTACGAATGTTTTAAAAAAATTGTTATTCTAATTTTCTTTTTAATTGTATGCAAGTCATATTGCAAATGGTTTTAAGTATCTGTGCAATATAAAATAAAAACTCATTCATTCATTCACCCGAAATCTCATTTAACAACTATGATTTTCCTAATCCCTTTGTAGAGACTTGCCTCCTCCATCTCTCTTTTTACTCCTCTAAAGCCTCATCTTAGTACTATGATCTTCCAAATAACACTTTCTAGAACTCTTCTTTCTTCTGTCCCTCCATTATCCTAATCAATCCAACTGACAGAATTGCAATGAACAAATATTTATCTATACTAATCCACCACTAATCCTTTTTGGGTTCTGGTGTAGCATGCTACTCACCAAAAATCGCTTTGAGAACTCATATGGGGAAGCAAGCGCGAAAGAAATAGAATTCGAATTACAATTGTCTTTTCACTACTGCCTTTTTGTATTTACTTTCTTGTTTCGCCATTTTCACCATGATCAAACACACACACAAACACACTCCTCTCTCTCCTCATCTATAAAATCTATATTTTAATTTCTTAGTTTGGTGCTGTCAGTTTTTGACAGTTGTGTATCACCAACAATTGGCATGTGTGACTATGTGCACTCTGTAGAGAGGCTACTGATTTGATGAGTGTGCAGTCCAAACAACTTTGCCCCATCAACAGACACCGTGAGAAACTTTCACTGACTTCAGCCTCAACTCCAGGGCTCTCAATCATGGCCCTTGACGCACACCCGCACATAATGCAAACTTACCCAGACACATAAAGATGACCACGTTTGCAGTATGGACTATACAATAATCATATGTTGCATTATAAAAAAATATAGAAAGACACAATCTCGAAAATTCATATACTCTTTGGGAATGTTAATGAAGTAAAACGTGAAATCTAAAAGCGGACTGTATCACTGATATGGATAACCTTGAGCGAAGAGTTTATCATCATTGTGTGCACTTAGTAGAGTCCAATAATTAGATGAGCATGTGATCTGAACACCTTTATAAGACAGGCACTGCTAGAGGCTCTCACTCTACTAATCCTCAATTCCATAACTCTCAATCATGCTCTGTCATGCACACCACCCATGACCTAAGTTACCCATACAGGTAGAGGAGACTCAGTTCCTGGTTTATGTACTATATAGGAATCACAATTGTCCTGGAAATAATCTAAAGATGTTACTCTGTACATTATAAGTATAATCTAAAGGACAGATCTTTCCTATGTGGATAATTTCTCTCTCTCTCCTCTGACAATACTGCCAACTCAGCAAGTAGCATCTATTTATAGTCTCTCTTCTGTGGATATGCTCCATGTGAACATTAGTTTGTCTGATACACCAATGAGCTGTGGAATCCACCTGCTGTTACAGTAGTAAGACACCAATTAGAGCTATTGCAATGCACCTCACACCTAATGCTTTCCCCATTTAAATTTCCTAATATTTGATCTTTAGTATTTGTACAGTGCTTACTGTCCCCACATGGGGTCCTGAAGCTTTTGCCTGCATGGGTAGTACCCTACTTGTGTATTGTATTGCCGCATTTATATAGCATTTACTAACCCTATATGGAGACACTGAAGCTCTTGCCTGCATGGGCTGCCAGTTAAGCTGTGTGGAGTTTGTGGCTGGTAGGGTGCTGTCTTTGTTTTTTATTCTATCTGGGAAGTGTTTCTATTTCATGCTTGATGATCACTGAGGTGCGCTTATTGTGTTATGGGACACACTGCTTAGCAGTATGGAGGATGAAGAAGTGTGAGATAGAACCGCAGTTTATGGTTTCCAATAAGCTTACCTCTTTGAGCAGCTATGGAGGCCCTTTTATGTTATATCTTATGATCATAGTCTGTTTAGCTAGTTACTGCACCTGGTCGTCCAAGCTGATGTTTTGTTTACAGATTTTGGTTCTGAGCAAGTAGGATTGGAGAGAGAATCAGTTGGGAAATCTGCTCTGCTGGGCTTGGTTACTGTCATTCCATATCTGAATTTCATTGTAAGATATGAAGAAGCGGTCATAGTGTGTAGCTAATTGGGATCTGCAGTGGTGTACTAGATTAAAGTCCTTTTTAAAGTTTTTAAAAATTAAAATACTCCTATTGGCCAACAGTGTGTGACAAATGTTATCTTCTATTCCATGTCTGTTCATTTGGTGATAACAGCACTTTGTTGTATGGTGTGGTGTGGTGAGTAGTTGTGGACCATGCAGCAGTTCTGGATCATGAAGATCAGATGCATTTTACTTCTGTGTCCCTCATCCCAGTCTTTATTCTGAAATGATCTCCCAGAAGATTCTGAAAATGAAACCATCATGCTGAGCGTTGTAAGGAAATTGCCGGAAATCCCACCTTTTGCTAGATGTTGCTGTTTTTTTGACTCTGAAGTGCACTGGGCTTTGCTGACCAGGATCGGTGCTTGCGTTCTGACCCCCTAAAGGATACATACAATTGGCTAATCCCTGATTGACATATTTTACTTACCTTTCAGTCCCTAGTATATGATACAAAGTGTACCTAGAGCTAGTAAGTGAAAATGTCACTAGTGGACTGCAACACTTGTTGTGCCACCACTGCAGTGAAAAAGTGAACACAGTCCTCTAATCGGGCAGCTTTTAAACTGTCAAACCCTTATGCCTAGTCAAAACCTCCCTTTTTAAGATTTACATGCCCTGACATCGAAAACTGCAAATTGTTGTTTTCATGGTTGTAAGGTTAAGGTTGGTAATCCCATTGGCTAACAAGGAGTCAAGGAGTTACTCTAACCCAAGCACTAGGTGCTAGCTTCCATTTTTGAGCACTATATACAGTACTCCAAGGTATCAAATTAATTGTTCCACTAAACTCGACTCATTGCTGAAGTCCGGTTTAAATAACTTTTAATATGAGGTAACTTTAGAAAGTCACCACTTACTTGCCCCTACGTTCTGGTAGCCATTGCTGCAGCAATGTTCACCCACCAGAGACTGCCTGCTTCCCTTCTGCCAGGAGGTGTGAAGCTCTCCCAGGAAGGGAACAAAGGGTCTGCTAGAGAGAGGAGGTGTGACCTCCTACCAGAATATCCCAAGGGTGATGGCCACAGATGGTCCAGCTTCAAAGGGGCTACCTCCGCTGAGAGGCAAATGCAAGTCACACTTTAGCTTGCCCACTCCTTCATGTTGGTAGGCAGTCTGACATCACCTCTAGTGGGGGTTCTTCGGGCACAGAGTCGGAGGCTCATAGAATACTGCTACTTGCTGGTTAGTGAGTAGCCTCAAAATGCTATCAAGAATCAAGGGTTATAAACGGACCACTGGACTTCGCCTATCCATCAACAACATCGAGCCCAATGCCGGCCTCAAGCTGCACAGGACTCCGCTGACCTCACCTCCAATGAGAGTTAGAACCTGGCGCCCGCATCCAACCCTGGCTTTCATCCTGGTCCGCCTGAAGCTTTGACTTTTCCCTGGACTCTTGCACTCGAGGTTCATAGACTACCACTAAGAGTGAAAAGCAGTCATCTATTGAAAGCCTGCAAAATTAACTCTGGTTCCCTGCATCTGATTTTTGTCATTGTGGTCTTTATTTAAAGATAAAAATGTTTTTTTTATACATTAAAGCGGGTTTTTTATTGTGGCGTGTCTGTTACTTAATGATTGTTTTGGTACAATAAATGCTTCACACTTGTTTTTCTTTGAGTTAAGTCTCACTGCTCTGTGCCACAGCTACCCAGTACTGGACTTTGGTTTGAATCAAAGTACTCTGACTGCACCTGATACAGAATAGTGACATTATTACTTGGGGAAGTCTCACATCCACTTTTCTCACATATCTCATAAAAGGGCTGACATTCCTACAATCCTCCTCTTTCGATTGCTGTGCCTGGAACAAGGAACAGAGGAGAGAAGAGAATGAGAGGTCTCTGCTTGGCTTTCAGAGGCACATTTACTCTCCTGCTAGGCTCTCAGAGGATTTTCCTTTAACCAAAGTTGAAGAATGCTATTGGGATTATGATTTTTAGATAATTTCCCTAGTCTTCATGTGCCTGCATCACGTACTGTGCTTAGTGCCGATAATCCCAATTGACGTAAAGACCATGTGGCTTCCTCCTGCTTCCTTCGAGGACCGTCAGTGCGAGGAGTCTGTGGTGTGAGCATGCGCTGCAGCCAGGGGATTTCCTGCATGTGCGCACTTTTAATTTTGGAACGCAAAGGATAAATGGTTTTTGGCATTGTTTAAACCTCCTCAGAGAAGATAAAGAACGTTTATTAAGCATGTCTGTTACTCTTGCTGAATTATTGCTGTTTGGCCAATCCAAAAGCTGATATGGGCAACATATTAATGGGAGGGTTTGTGTCCGCTTCTGAGGAATCAATTCTGAAGGCCGTGAAGATTCTATACCTGTTATAGAACATAAATGCAAATACATTTTCAAGGACATGCTAAATTATGTATTATTCCATGTGAGAGATAATATGGGGTTTCCACCAGCGGAAAAGCCTAGTACTTTGCCGAACATTGTTTTTGGGCAGTTTCTGAGGCCATCAAGTTTGAGTTTTTCCGTTCATCAGTTTATATTGGAATTCACCAAACAAGATTGGAAAGGTCCTAAAAAGATTTAATTGCCCAGCTTTATGTCAAAATTGTATTATTTCGAAGATATGATCACTATGTTACCTGACAATGTGCATGTGGACTCTGTGATTGCAAGGTTGTTGGGTAGCGCTTTCATGGTGTAAGAAAATATTTTGAAAGGCTCTGCAGATAGGAAAGTTGACTCCTCTGTGAAGAAGATGTTCTCTGGATCTCATGTTGCAATGAGAGCGGGAGTTTACTAAGCCCAAGCATTGCTTTCAGACTTCAAACCCCTTTCCAAGGTTGTCCAGGAAGGAACGGCTTCTTCTGATCTATTGGAAAGCATGAAATGCAATGTTGAACGATTATCAGACATTTCTTTTGATGTTGTCGGATCAGCATCCCTGGTTAGTGCAGCCTCTATTGCGGCCAGACACAATCTTAATTTAAAGGATTGCAACACTGATTCACCTTAGAAAGTGACAGCATTGGGAAAGTGTTTTGAAGGATTAAAGTTTTTTGTATCGTAAGTAAAGGATAAGCTACATCACATTTTCAAAGTAAGAAATCATTCTTCCTCTTCAGAAGTGAATCACCATGTGTTAAAAATCCTGAACTTGAAAATGTTTGTTCAGACGACCTTCTAAAGGGCTGCAAGATCATGATCACAATCAGTCCTCCAGGAACCTGGGAAAGCTTGATCTCTTAATTCCTTCAAGAAACAAAAACAGGAGAGAAACAAGAAGATTCAGCGCTCCTGACTATGACAGAAAGAGAAGTGATTGCCATGCATTAAAGGTTGGCAGATGACTGCATAGATTCTTCTCAGAATGGCAAATGATAACCACAGACACGTGGGTCATTTAGGTAGTCAAGAAGGGGCATATGATAGAGTTTGAGACCTTACCGGCGGCTTCAGGGATCATTCTCAAGCCCATTCCCAGAAATTACTGGAAAAAGAAAGCTCAGCCCTAGTGGAGAAAGGAGCAATTTCTCTGGTTCCAAAGAGGGAAATAGGGTGGGAGTATTCTGTATTGTGTTTTAGGTTCAAAAAGTGACAGGACTGTTTGGTCTTGTGATCGATTTAAGGAAACTGAATGTGTTTGATCAGGGTGAACAATTGAAAATGGAGACTCTTAGGGCGAAGTTGGGACGGGCAAGATAGCGATTGCTCATTCTTGAGTTCCTGCTCAACTCCCGGTCCACAACTACCTCCGACGGTGGTGGTAAACAGTTTTCCCCTACGGAACTGCCCCTGGAGGCCCTGTGCCTGGAAGGGTCCTGACAAACAATGTCGGCCCCGTACAGCTAAAATGCACAAAAGAAAAACTCTACCTATATCTATTTAAAATATGCTAAACATCATATGTTTTCATTGACCACTCTAGTTAGACCATCGTAAATAGTGACATCGTTCAAAGAAATGTAGTCATTGCTTAATTTATTATTTTTTTGACTTTTCTTTACAAAAACATTAATGTATTCATAAATACATATTCTGACTAAACAGATTTTGTAGGAAAAATCAGATCCCATTACACAACTTTCACTCAACAACATGCAGTCACCTTCATACACAAACATCCTCACGCGAATCACAAATACATACATCACATATATACCAAGACAGCATAATATGCACCAAGTCCCCTCACAATAAGTACCAGTGTGCAGTAAGAATTTTCTCTCAACTGGGGAATACAATAATTCACAAATTGGTTTAACAGTTAATTTGATGTCATTACAGAAACATCTTTTAGACTGGATATAATTATACAAAAATATTTTCAAATCAATAGAGTACTTTTAAACATGATAAATCAGTTTTCAGAATGAGTAAAAGAGGGAACTTATTCAGAGCGCCGACGCGCGTTTCGGTGGAACCCCTTTCCTCTGGGGCATCACCTTCCTCAGGGCGCCTATAAAGAATGTTCAACAGAAAAGGCAGTGGGACCTGTCGTGCCTGAATAAGAGGATGCTCATACAAAAACAGTTTTCCTCGATGCAGAGGCAGCTATTGTTTCTTGAAAGCGGGTATGACCGAAGAAATGTCAACGAAGCTCTAAAAATTGTAGCTCTTCTGGTTATGAAGGGGCACGCTGGACCGCAAGACGAATTTGTGATGGAAATCACATGAAAAACAGCTTCCTTCTATCGCACAGTGCAGGAAGATAATTGCGGTGTCCAGGTCGAGGGTGTTTGCATATCTAATGCTCGTATAAACTGCTTCGTACCGCAGTTTCTCGTTCCATCCTGTTGGTTTTTAGTAAGTGGCTATAAAAGAATCCCTGGATATACAGATGTGTTTAGCCTGCGGCTACGGTGCGGTAGAGCGTCCCGCTGGCAACTAAGAATCGGCCTGGGTCAGCTGCCAGGAATTATGGCACGAGCGGGCGGCCCTTCGGCAAACGGTTCGACCTAGTTTGCGGCCTGACCATGTGACTTGGGGTGGCTGCGGAACGCTGAACCCCACTCCACAGCATCTCCAGCCAGCGAGACCCAGCGGGGGCAACAGCTAGACAGCCGGAGTCCAGCCCTTGGGACAATGACATGTGCTCCGCAGGCATCAGCAGAGAGTGAGGAAATGGCAGCACAGGAGCCGGTATGCGGCACGCGGGACCATTCCTTTCTCGGTCAGGCCTGACAGTAACACTGCGGCAAAGTCCACCAGATTCAGGAAAGGGCGGGGGCTTCTTGAATGCCACAGAAGCCATAAACAACGCGTGAGGCTGAGGCCCTGTGCTGGTCACATGTATGGGGGATGCTCAGAGCACCTACGGAAGACCCCAGATGGTAGGAGAGTTCTGGAGCAGACGGCAGAGACTGGGGACTGTCGACAGTAACCCGCACCACAGTTGGGTCAGTATGTGCAGATTCTGGCTGCTCGTGCCGCCTGCATCTCTGTTGGGATGGGACAGGTGGGCTAGAGTCCACGAGTTGTATGTACTGCTGGCCTCTACGGAGCAGAAGAGCTATTTTACTGCTACTTTTGATGTAGTATATGTATTTTGCATTTGTTTTATATCATGTTTAGGAAAGTCTATATGTTTGAGGAAGAAGACCCATGTTACCGCCACTGTTCATGTACTATCTGTATTGTGTATTTGTTTTATATCATGTTTAGGAAAGTTTATGTGTTTTAGAATCTCTTAGGAGATTGTGTATGTTGTAATTTCTTTGTGGTTTGGTGGATTGTTTTATTTTAAGACAAACACATATTTGCATTTTATGCTTCATTATGTTTTATATGATAACGAATTAAAATCAAGAATTTTTAAACAATAACTGTTTGGTTACTCTGAGTCTAATATATCAATCTGCCTTTGAGATTATGGTCTATTGATTCTGTAGACTTCAAACTGCCTAGGGAAGTTATTTTCCCTGTTTTAGGAATCGTTAGATTATATTCGCAGGGGGTTCCAGTTATTTACACCTGCTGGCCTCTACGGGCCACTGAGGGACCTGACAACGACAAAAAGACCCTAGCAGACACCATGGGCTGCGGCAGACCAGGGGCGACCCCGGCTCAATCCAAAATTGACAAATTGACAGCTGCCACAGGTGGTCACAAAGGGGCTCAAGTAGTAGAAGCCCAGACTGCCCAGGCCCAGCATCGGGGTACAGAGGAAGCCTTCAAACAATCCAGGATTCACGTACGGCCCCAAATCTAAGATTGGGAAGGTAAAGGTGGATGGTACCATTTTGCACCAGGATCTTCGTAACATTACCGCAATGGTCTCCAAAGCAGCGGGGCACATCTCAGACTTGGAGGACGTGGTCTGTGAGCTTAAAACCGAGGTGTCCCGCCTGACATGGATTTCAAAATTGCCTACCACCAGGGCAAACGATGCTGAAAATAAAAGCTGCAGAAGCAACCTCCACTTCGGTGGATTTCTCATTTTTGTTCGCTCTGATTACTGTTGGGCAGGTTTAAAAAAAAATAAAAACTTTATTTTCATTTTGTATAACAACCAGACAGCATATAATGATGTGACAGTTACTGGCGAGGTACAAAAAAGCAGTGGTAGTCATTACAGGGCTACAGCGATCCTGACCGTGACCAAGGTGGACCAAACGGTTCTTGAAAGGCATGCAGTAATAAGAAGGGCATGTCCCATTACATAAATGTGTGTGTCCATGTTAGTTATCTCTTGGGGCCAGAAAACGATAAGCATTTCAGCCTTGCCACCCAGTGGCGTAATCAGTGACAGCCGTCTTACCCAAGGACCATCTCTCACTCACCCACAGCCAGTGTGACATGCTCTCAAAAGGCAGAAAGGTAGGCACGCAGCAGCATATCTTACTACACCACACCACTCATTTCTTCTTCCTCAGCATAATCGTTCCCCAAGTGTAAGAGGTATGCCTGATACGGCCTCCAAATGTCATTTGGATGGCTACAAAGCAGCATGATATGATAAGCATCAAATTGGGTATTGTAGTACGTCATATCGGTATGCTAATCATGCAACATAGGAAGGGAACCCTGCATCAAAAGCATTGCTATTCTACGCCACACCAGTAAGAGTCCCAATGCAACGAGCCATCTGCAGGCCCTTGGCACTTCCTTATCATAGCCTAATAACGCTATAAGAGGGGTGGATGCTATTGGCTCACCCGTGTTCTCTGGCAGTGCCTGGAGCACAGCGTTCCAGAATCCCTGTATGCCAGGACAGTACCATGCCACGTGCGAAGCCCGCGCTCATCCTAATACACCCAGTTGAGGTATTTGAAGTGGATCAGCCGATGCCGGCCGTTCATAGAAACGGACCAGACCGCTCGGCACCAATAAACCCATTGCTTGTAACTGATTACTATAGCCAAATTCTCCTGCCAGTCCATACAAGCCTTAGTAGCACCAGGCTGACGGGCCTCTTGTGAGTGTGCGTACAGCTTAGCGATCGCATGCCGTTGCGTTGTAGTTTTTAGTAAATAGGGGTAACTCTAAGGCTTCCACCAGTGACCCACACAGCAGAGCATGCACCATGTCACACCCTATAGTATTGAATCTGCGCTAGGGAGGTGGGTGCTTTACATTGGGTACTCACCTGAGCTCAGTCACGGAGGGTGCCCTCTTCAAAGAAGCCACCAATGTTCCTCAGTTCAAGCCCTTGAAGAGCACTTGCCACAACCCTTTCCTGCCCCAGGGAAACCATGTGCACCACTCCAATGGCAGTCATGGGGAGTAGAGCAGGTACCCAGTCTGCAGATCAGCAAGTTTCTTCCAGAGGCATTGCCTGGTACCAGTAAGGTCCACCATGTGGTTTCGACGCGTGGCAGAGCAGCATCCCGTTCCAACCACAGGTGAGGGAGATCCGCCGGACCGTGAAGTCAGAAGTGCGCAATCTTGCATTGCGCTGCACGATAATAAGTTTCATGATCTGACTTGTTCAGTCCTCCCGACGCAAAAGGGAGAGTGAGCGTGTTCCGTCACACTTGCAGCACTTAGCCAGCCCACGCCAAGTGCACCATCAAAGTCCGCAGAGTTCGGAAAACCGCGTGAGGCAGCAGCATGAGGATATTAGCAAACAGGAACAAAATGCGAGGCAACACAGCAATCTACATGATGGCCATCCAGCCAGAAAGAGAGAGAGAGAGAGAGAGGCAGGCGGATTCCGCAGTCAGTTGCCACTGCAAGGCGCTGGACCTCTTTCCCAAAATTCCCTCGCATCACCACCTCTGGGTCTGTGTCACCTGAATGCCTAAGTATCTCACCGGTGCTGTTGTCCACTGCAGTGGATACTCCAATGGTGCTTTGGTCGTGGCCGCAGTTAGTGGGAAAATTAGGTACTTATCCCAGTTAATTTGTAACCAAGGGTGCCCACCGAAGAGGACGACCTCTCTGAGGACAGGATAGATTGAACTCCAGATTTCAGACATATAAAAGCGTGTTGTTTGCATAGGCTGATACTATCAAATTATAATTTGAAACTCCTATACCCCGATGCACATGGTATTCACGTAGTGCACAAGCCAAGGGCTCAGTCACAAGCGCATACAATAGAGGTGATTGGACAACTGTGATGCATGCCTTTCGTGATGAATATGGGATTGGATACTATACCATTGACACAGACAAGTGCGGTTGGCTCAGTGTACAAGACCTAAGCCAGTTTCAGAAAGACATCTTCCACCTCCCTCTTTATTAGATTTCCTGACTGTGCAGAGGGCAACTTCTGAAGGGTTTCTGGAACAATGGATTACGTCTTGGATTGGCATTACTCGATTGTTTACATCATCTAATGAGTCCATAGGTCTGTAGCACAAAAGCCCTGCCCTGTGATAGCCAAGACTCTGAATTACCAAGACAGGGACATGATCTTTCAGAAGGCGAGGATCAAAGGGAAAGTCATGTACCAATCTTTCCTGGTGATGGTGTTCCCAGACTATACTAAACAGGTATTGGCTCAACACAAATCATATGATCAAGTTAAACAAGAACTCAGATCCATGGTGTTAAAATATACACTCCTCTTCCCGACATGCCTGCGGGTCTTGCAAGAGGGCAAATCCCACTTCTGCGATATATACCAAATGAAACCTAGAAATGGTAACTAGAACAGCGCCCCCTGCAACCCAACCCCCTGGAGTCTTGGCTGGAGCGCCTGGGCCGCAGGACTCTGGGGGGTCATCGGAGTTGAGTGCAGTTGGCACTCCCATAGGGGCCGCCGGGACGTCTTGGCCAACTCTGACTCAGAAAAAGAAGAAACAAGGGGCTCACCCGCAATGGAGAATTACACCATCGAAAGTCCCCTGGCCCTGGCTGATGCGGACAATAATTGACACAATAATTCAGGGTGAATTTGGGGCTTTTACTTGTTGCACAATATGAAAAACCATCTCATCATTAATTAGCTTTAGCGGCTGGGAGCTCCAGGACGGCAACTCTGTGATCAGTTTCCCTTTCTGGCCATGATTGTGATGGGGACTGTTTTTGGGCAACAAATGCTACTACTGGAAGGACGTATAGGGAGGGGTGAGGTTGGGGGGATGGGGTTTTGGTTTATTTGTTATACCTTTTGGTTTATAGTTATTATATTACGCTTGGCGAACACACCCTGCAGCACCCTCCACCCTGCAGACTCAGTGCAAACCACACCCACATGGTACAGACCGCTGAGAGGTTATTGATCCCCCAAGACACTCACACGGCACTCACTTGACCCCACTCCAGGGCCCACATGCCCCACCATGATGGCCTTCACAGCTATGACATGGAACGTGAACATCCTGTTGGCCTGCTTTGAGGGGCGCGGTCCTGCAGTTCCTTCATAGGCACAGTCCCCAGGTTGTAATGCTACAAGAAACATACCTCATGGGGACTAGTTGATTCCTTCTAGCCTGGTATGGGTTCTCCAAAGTCTATCACGTGGGATTTGGCCGCGGTTCTAAGGTGGTGGCGATTCTCCTCCACAACTCTCTAATGATGGCAGTGTCTCGCGTAACCCACTGTGCTTTTGAGAGGTTAGTGCTAGTGGCGAACTCAATATATTTGACAAAAATACACAGGTAGTAGTGTTCCCTTACAGAGAAATGTCCTCACATTCACTATACATAAAGTAATCTAACAATGAATAAGCGTGACAAATGAAAGTATTCTACTATATTTCTATCCACGGGTGCTAGGTTAGCCCCAAACACCTACTACCCAACGGTGTTATCAGCACAAATCAATGTGCATCCAATTTAAACACAAAAGCTGAGGCTCTTACAGCACACCATTTGTCCTTATTTCGTACTTGTTAGGTTTGTCAAACCCTTGGGTATATATAACCCCAAACTATGAACGGAGAAGACACAACAATATTAATCAGAGATAGAAATCCAGAAAGGTCATTTTTCATGCTGTTTAGCAATCTTTATTCATATTGTAAAAAATATTATAATTCCCAGCACACGATTAGCCGACACTTGTTTCGTCTTTGCTTAGACATTTTCAAGGCATAAACACAGGAATCAACAAGCCAAAATCGAATTTGCACTGCATCTAATCTTGCCTTATAGTCTGTAAATGCGAATCCCCAGTCCGGGTACTTATATGCACAATTCAGCTCCAAGTGTCCCACACAGGACCACGAGCAGGATCCTGATATCTCTCCTTTTAGTCAGGAAAATCCCATATGTTTCAGAGCTGGGTATAAGCAATGATTTGGCCACTAAAATCATTCGCATCCGGGCCTTTATAAATTATTTTACAAGGTCTGGTCCTGTAACATTAAACAACTCCACATTAGAGAGTCCAAATTGCCCGTAAGTTACAACTCGTCAGTGGACCCTTATTCACGTTCCTGCTGCAATACGAGCTGTAACCTCATACTCAGCCAGCCCGTCCTTGTATTAGTTCACTAGAGTCACTACACTGGCGTCCCATCAAAGGCTTGTAATAGTGCTCTTGTGGAACTGACCAACCCAATGTCACTCGTTTCCCGACTTGTGCGGCACAACCATGATACGTTGTAACCTTCCAAATCTTCAACGTCTTTAGCCGATCCGCATATCATAACAGTCCCGAGAGCACTTGATGTGACGCCAGTGTAGTGACTCTAGTAAACTAGTCTTTCTAGTAAACTAATACAAGGACGGGCTGGCTAAGTATGAGGTTACAGCTCGTATTGCAGCAGGAACGTGAATAAGGGTCCACTGACTATAACGCAAGATTAGATGCGGTGCAAATTCGATTTTGCCTTGTTGATTCCTGCGTTGCCTTGAAAAAGTCTAAGCAAAGACGAAACACGTGTCGGCTAATCGTGTGCTGGGAATTTTAATATTTTTTACAATGAGAACTCAATATATGTACCCCCACAGATCACCATCTCCACATTATCACTCATGGACTTACTCCTATATCTCTCCGAGCTGGCAGGCTAGTCATGGGGAGTGATTTCAGTGATATCATGTGTCCGTTGGATTCTCTCAGGAACTCTTGCGCGGTACCTAGGGTGGGTAATGGTCTAGCCGGCTGGGCCTCTGGACTGGGGTTCTGTGACTCATGGTGGGTCTGGAATCCTACAGCAGGTGAATACACACATTGCATCTGCTGCCCACAGCTCCCTCTCCTGTATAGAACATTTCCTATTGCCACCCACTGATCTCCTCTAAATGCGGGGATCCTGTATCCTCGTTAGGGGAAAATCAAATCATCAGAACATCAGGATGTAGGGTAAGTGGAGCCTTGTCTTAAATCCTCCATTCACTCTTACTTTTCCAAGAACTGGCATTTCTCCTCCTTCGAAACTTTGATTTGACTGTGAGAACACAATATCCAGCCTAGGAGACTGGGTCTGTTGTCCTCCACTTTCATGGTGAAAATGCCTCTAGACAACCAGTTTCTCCTATGGTTGCAGTGTGTAAGTCTTGTCTTTGCTCCTGTTCTCATCATATTATGGGAGTGGACAGTGTGCCATCTATGGTTATGCTGGTGTGACCTGAGGGAGTCTAGCACAGCTAGCAGAGTTTTGGGGAAACACTGTATATGCTTATTATCCTGATGATATGGGCTTTCTGGTTTTCTTTATCCTCTTTGACTCAGCATTTGTTTGATCGTTACACTGTGCAGGCATGTAGGTCTCCTAAGTCTTAGACTTTGCTAGATCTATCTTCTTGGGGCTCCCTTCAAAAAACCATCAATGTGCTTTAAGTTATTCAAAATAAGACACATCTTGCCTCATTGTCAAACTACCAAGGAAGTCTCATGCATCCCATGTCTACATTGGCTGCCTAAAAGACAGAGGGTTAAATTCAAGTTTTGTTGCATTTTGTTCAAATCCCTGCATAACATAATGCTTTTCCCGTAGGCAGTTGTACGGTTTTCTAGTGTGAGGAATGTGAGAGGGGCATACCTCTGCGGGATGACGAACACATCATTTTGCTGTTTGCGAATTACATGTTATTGTATCTACAGGAGACTCACATGGGGAAAACCGTGGACAATGGAGGTGCTAGCGGACCTATGGGAGGTCCATACAAACTGGACTAAGACCTGTGCCTTTCCACTGGCGGCGACAGCTCAGGGATCTAAAGAGCTAGCGCAAGACCCTGGGATTCTCTGGGAGCCAAGGGTATTTGGCTACCTGGAAATCAGGATTTATTGTACAGATGCGGACATCAGATAGGGCAACCTGGGAACCGCACTGAGGCCCTGCGGTGGATCTACACGTTTTGTCACACCTTATAACTCATCATTATGGCTAGGGTTGCGCTGACAACAATGATCATTTTGGCTCGGATACTCTACTATTTTGTTAACATTCCTGTCTGAGTTGGTTTTACTCCCTCAATGCACTGTTATGCAACTTGTATTGTTTCACGGTACATTGCAGTGTCTGGTCCAATGGCTTGCTGGTTTGGATAGGGCGGATTTGGGGGAGTTTGGTGAAGGGTACAGGGAGGGACCCCTTAACACGTTGCTCCTAGGAACAGAAATGTGCTCCAGGAGGAAACCAAGACTGCTGGCAGTGGCTCTCCGTTGATGGAAGGGGATGAACAAACAAGGCCGCTATATACACTGGCAGTGCCACTGGTGGGACTACCTCCTGTCAAACGGGTTATTTTACGGCACACTGACTGGAGGACTCGACGGCAACAGAGCAGACTGCAATGAGGAGGCACCCTCTGGCAGTTAGAAACTACCATCTCCCTGGAATAAGTTTAAGAAGTTTTATTCTCCAATATGCAGGAGCCCTCTGGCCTCAAGTCGACCCTCCATGAAAGCGCAATCGCATCTGGGGATATGGTTGTTTAACCATGGAAGAGCAACGTGGCCATGAGGCTCATGAAACAACAGTACAACTTGAAAGTAAGCAGTACGCATGCTCATGATGTACACTCATCAAGAGGGACGTGATCACATCCGTGCATGCACATAACTAGAGAAGTATAAATGAAGCACTCTACATCATCTTCCATTTTATAATGAACAACAAACAGTTTTAATGTACATAGAAATCTTTGAACCTGGCGGACATGGAAGCATTGCATGGAGTTCTGTCCACTTATGTCATAAGCACAAGGAACAGAGTCATTGTGAACCTGCAAAGAAAGATTGTCATTCATAGCATCAGTAATGCCTTCTTTTACAACATCAAAATTGGTCAAATTTGACTTGACCTGTGGCTGAACCATGCCTGTAGATAAATCATCACATTCCACATTAAACCAGCTTTCGGATTCCAACTTTTTGTGCTTACAAATGTCACGAGCTTGCTCAGATGTCAACTTAACCAAATCTCTCATACACCACCACCCCTTAATTTGTACGAAAACAGCACCTTTAGAGACCTTTTAAACTCCAAATGGTTCTGAGTATATAGCTTCTCCCTTCTTAACTTTGTAAGGTTGTCTAACCAGAACCCAGTCATCCTTTTCAAAATCAACCAACTTTGTAGCATGAGCGACATCATAATATAGTTTTTGTTTCACTTGTCATCCTCCACTTTGTTTGACTATCTTGGAAACGGTACAATGGCAAAGTTTGACTTTAGGTAAAGTGTCTTTAACCAACCCGTACACACATTTGACCTAGGATTCCTTTTCCTTAACAGGAAAAATTGAGACACCCCTGTAGTGGAGTGTGGGGTCAGGTGATAACTCCAAACCTTTTGTTTTAGAAAAATATCAACTGGAGCCCCAGTTGCCAAAGCAGTTTGCACACCCTCTTTCAAGAATTTATTTACCCTCTCAACTAAACTATTAGAAGTTGGGAAAATAAAGCTACTTTGAGATATCTAATGTGGTATTTGTCATCAAAGTACTTAATTAGTGTTGAAACAAAGTGCGTACCATTGTCGGTTACAAGCTCCCTGGGAGGTCATTGACAATCAAATATACTGCTCAAAAATGTAATTACTCACGCAGTGTTTACCTTATGGACAAAATCAAAGAAAATCCACTTAAAAAAAGAATCAACCAAAACTATTAAGAACCTCTTGTCAGGAGATAACACGTGAAATGGGCCAGCAAAGTCAAGAGAAACTTTAGACCAGGCTTTCTCTGGTATGGGTACTACATGTAAGGTAGTATTGTGAGTGAGCCAAAGTTTATCTGATAACAAACATGCACTGCGAGATGATATCCAACTAGCAACTTGGGAGTCCAATCAGGGCCCACAAAAATATTGTGTTTAAATTCTTGGAAGTGGCTCCAACACCTACATGATTACAGTGAGCTACTTGGAATATTTTGGATCTGACCGCAACTGGAGTAACAACTAGATCATTGCGAACCAGCAGACTGTTCACTATAGACAGTTTACTGGAAACTTGTCAAAAAGGTCTCATTGGAGCAGTAAGACACCTTTCTTTAGGCCACCCTTTAGTGATAAATCTCATGACTTGGGATAAAATGTTATCGTCTGCAACAGCAGACATCCATTCATCACGAGAAATCATACTATGAGTACTCAGTATATCATCCAAGGTGGCCACCACTGACTCAACTTCTTCATGTTCTTCACTCACTATAACTTCCTGAATAGGCATTCTATACAAAAAAAATCTGCCCTGGAATTTCTGCTACCTGGAATAAACTCAATTCTAAAATTGTACTCATGCAATCATGATAACAACCTAACCAATCTAGAGGAAGCTTTCCCATTTCCATTAAGATAAGTAAGTGGTTTGTGATCAGTAAACAGAATACAATCAATTCCCTATAGGTATGTGTTGAATTTCTCAGTGGCTTCTCTCTCGATGGCACTATAATGAGATTCGGATAATTTGAGAGACCGTGAAGCAAAAGCAACAGTGTGTTCAATGTTATTATAGGACTGTGAACGTACTGCGCCTATACCAATTTGGCTGGCATCAACAGTCACCAAACATCTAGCACCTGGTTTAAATGCTGACAAAACGGTGCATTAGTGATAACATTTTTTACAATGTTAAACGCTTGGTCAGCAATCTTATCCCAAATAAAATGATTGATTTAAAATAGTTTCCTGAGAGGTTGAACAATGATGTAATAACCTTGAATGAATTTTGCATAGTATTCACTCATTCCGAAGAAAGATCTGAGCGAATCCCTATCTTTGGAAGGAGGAATTTCTTGTATTGCCTGTATCAATGAAAACTTTGGCTTTATCCCTGTGTCAGAAATGCGATGTCCAAGATAGTGTACTTCCGTTTTATACATATTGCACTTGTCAGGTTTAAGAGTTATACCAACGCTTCTAAACACTTCCAAGACCTTTGATA
Source organism: Triturus cristatus (assembly GCF_964204655.1). Taxonomy (NCBI): domain Eukaryota; kingdom Metazoa; phylum Chordata; class Amphibia; order Caudata; family Salamandridae; genus Triturus; species Triturus cristatus. The sequence continues at coordinate 617,599,196 of NC_140584.1, forward strand.
AAATGTGTTTATGTTCCACTCTTGTACTTGAAAAAATTAGCAAACACAAGGAGATGATGGGCGGAGTACTGAAACTCTTCACACACTCACCCCCAGTCTCAGATCAGAGTTGAATCCATCATCGTTCTTTAGCTCATTTCACCACCCCAGTTCCGACACAGCCACATGCAAATCAGTCTTGTTCTTCCTGGGAACAGTCCAGCCCGAACTGCCAAACCAGGTTGTAACGGAGAGGTAGCAAGTGTTAGCACCCCGGAAGAAAATACGACATCAGAAGGGCTTAGACTGGGCTTTATTTTATGGTATAGGTGTCTTTTAGGCTTCGCCAGCTTGTAAACAAAAACAATTATGTCTTTGTGGTAGGGACCCAGCAACAAGAAGGGTTCGCGCGATAGTCCATGTTTTTTTCAGCTGATGTTCGTGGGCTCTATATTGGTTCTGGTAACTCTGCCTCCGTGTTCTGGTCCTCAAAGGCTGACTCCTGTGAGACTTGTGAATTCAGTCGGGTAGTAGGTGACACAGAAGAGAAAAAAAAGAAAAGGCAGGAATCGGGTCGTTTGCTCAGGATTTTATATCTTTGAGTAGGAAGGGGTTGTGAGGGTTCACCAGTGTGCAACCCTAGTCTAGTCTGTGGAGGGGAGTGCTCGTGAGAGGGGGGGGAAACTGAACCCAGGATAGCAATATAAACGCACGGGGTTTTGCTATCTCTCCACTCCCTCCTCCTAAGTTCTCCCGACCCAGCCCGCCACTCGGCTCCGTACCTGTGAGAGCCACACCCCTCCGCGGAACAGGTTTGATTGTTACGGAGCACGATGTTCATGAGCCTTTGGAAGGTAGCCGGTGCTCCGTGAAGACCAAACGGTAGAACGGTAAATTCTTATAAGCCGTCTGGGGTAATAAAAGCTGTTTTCTCCCTATCGGCCTCACGAAGAGGGACCTGGCAATAGCCCATAGTGAGGTCGAGGTGGTTATGTACCGGGCTTCATCTCGTCTACCCGGGGAATTGGGTATGTGTCAAACTTAGATATAGCATTGAGGGCGCCGAAGTCCATGCAAAAGCGCATGGAGCCATCTGGTTTGGGGACCATGACTATGGGGGAGGACCATTCGCTTTTGGATGCTCGTATGACTCCCATCTGCAACATGTCATGTACCTCCCTACGTATGGCTTCCCTACGGGCTGCGGGAATGCGATAAGGACGTCGTTTTACCACCTGACCTGGTACTGTATCTATGGTATGCTCTAGCAGGGTTGTCCTCCCTGGGAGGTCTGAAAAGGTAGATTGGAAGGAGGGAAAAAGTGTTCCCAAGGACTGTCTCTCTGTATCTCCGAGGTTTGGATTGATGACTAGCTGTTCCGTAGTGCAGTGGGGGCCATGTGTTAAGTTGGTAAATCGAACGGGGGCGGGTATTGGCCCTAGCCATTTTTTTAAACAAATTGATGTGGAACAATTTTGATCTACCCGGTTTCATTTGCAATCTGTAGGTAGTTCTACCGACTGCTTCGAGGATTTTATAGGGTCCTAACCACTCTGCTTTTAACTTGCTATGGGAAGATGGCAGGAGTACCAGGGCCCATTCGCCTGGACTGAGTTTTCGCCATTTTTTTCCTTTGTCATAGAAATACCTTTGTTTTTCCTGGTGCTTCTCTAGATGGGAGTAAGCCAGATCCCGGAGCTTCCCTAGCTTGGACTTGAGGTTTTGGGTATAGTCTAGGAAGTGACAGGTCTCCTCCTCTTCCTGTCTCTCCCATGCCTCCTTTGTCATGTACTAGAGAGACCTAGGCTGTCTTCCATAAAGCATCTGAAAGGAAGAACAACCCAAGCTACTCTGCACCTGACTTCTGAGCACGTAGAGAGCCAGGAGGAGGAGCTGATCCCATTCCTTTCCCTCTATGGTCAGCATTTTTTTTAGTATTCTTTTGAGGGAGCCATTATATCTCTCCACCAGACCATCTGTCTGGGGGTGATATACCGAGTTTTTTATGTGTTGCAGGTTGAGTGTTTTACAAACCTCCCTCATCAGTTTGGAGACAAATGGGGTCCCTTGATCTGTCAGTATCTCTTTAGGGAAGCTGACTCGTGAGAACAACTCAATCAGGCGGTCGGCGATAGCGGGTGACGTGGGGGCCATCATTGGGAAGGCCTCGGGATATTGGGTCGCGTAGTCTACGATGACCAGTGCGTACTGATGCCCCCTGCGTGTTTTGGGGAGGGGTCCTATAAGGTCCATTCCTATCCGGGAGAAGGGGGTACCAATCACTGGAAGGGGTTGTAAGGGGACGGCTGGTGGTTTATAGGGGCTTAGTTTTTGACAGGTCTCACATTCCTGCCAGTATTTTTTTATGTCTCTAAATATCCCGGGCCAATAAAAATGCTGCAGGATGTCTTGTGTTGTCTTTTCTACTCCCATGTGCCCGGCGGTCAGGTGTGCGTGTGAAAAGAATAGGATTTGGTCCCTAAACTCGAAGGGGACTACCAGTTGTGGGGCGCTATCTAGGTCTTTTACCCGGTACAGCAGTCCTTCTTGTACTCTAAAGAAGGGCAGGTGTCGTGGGGGTTCCTGATCCTCCTTCACGGAGGACTGCCAGGCATGTCTAAGGGAATCGTCATTTACTTGAGCGAAACGGAAGCTCCTATCTAGGAGCCATGGCTCCGGGGTGATCAGGGCCGGTAAGGGCGTCTTGGAACCTGTGGGTGTATTTTTCGTTTTCGCCTTTTCTCTGTGCACTATGGTGTTAAACAGGGTCAAGAAATGGGGGTTGTCGGTTCCTATGATCAGGTCCTCTGGCAGGTTCGGCATAACCCCTACCTTGACCGTATAAGGGTTGTCATCCGTTAAACTCAAATTGATAGTGGCCAGGGGATACGTTTTTACGTCCCCATGGACACAACGTATATGTATCAGTGCGCCTGGTACAATATCTCGAGCCCTTATGAGGTCCTTTTGTATAACGGACTGCTTACAGCCTGAGTCCAGTAATGCCTGAATCGCATGTTCGTTTATCCTTGCACTTACGTAAAATGCGGGCCCCATCTCCGCCGTGTACAAGACCGCTCTCGGAATACACCCTATGTCCATTGGTTCCCCCCCCTTTCTCTTTTTAGGACATGCTCTGGCTATATGACCCCAGTCTCCGCAGTCAAAGCATTGGGGTCCTCTTGTTGTCATAGTCTCCGGTGGTTTGGACCGATTCCTAATGGTCTCATGTGGATTTCTGGGGGAGGGCCTCACATATTTGCCAGGAAGAGGCCGGAAGGTTTGTCCTATTTCCCCAGTCCCATAACGAGGCTGGGCCCTTGCAAACGTGGCTGCCATTTCCATTGCTTCTTTAGTGGTGAGGTTGGCGTGCTGTCGCAGCCATCGCTGAGTATTATAGGGTAGGGCCTCGAGGAACTGCTCTAGGTAGATCTTGTCCAGTATCTCTTCTTTGGAGTTCTCCTCAGGTTTTAGCCATTTATCTGCTGCAAATTTAAGACGATAGAAGAGTGTCTTCGGGTTTTCGCCAGGGTGCCCTTTATCTTTTCGGAAGCGAACTCGGTAGGCGTCGTCGTCTAGACCAAGGTGGTCGAGAATCACTCTCTTGACTTCTCCGTATGGGGTGTTTCCTAAAGGGTTGGCCACCTGATAGGTGGCCTGTGCCTCGCCTGTCAGCAGGGGGGCTAAGAAAAACTGCCATTTCTCTATGGGCCAGTTGCAGGCTCTGGCCACTCGTTCAAAGTTCAGAAGATATGCGTCGGGGTCCTCCCCTGGCACATATTTCTGTAAGGCCACCCCTGCCGGTCCATGACTCTGGGTACGTGGAACGGGATGGGGACTCGCCGTTTGCTCAGTTGCTATCTTTTGGAGACCCTCCATCTGTGCCGCCATGGTGTTCTTAAAGACCTCTCGGTCAGCGTGAGCGGAAGACATCTGTCTCTCCACGGCCCCTCCCAGCTTGTCCTGGGCCTTCACAATACGTTGAATAAGGGCGTTCATTATGTCCAATGGACAGCTGCCCGCATTCGCCACTAAGTGTAACGGAGAGGTAGCAAGTGTTAGCACCCCGGAAGAAAATACAACGTCAGAAGCGCTTAGACTGGGCTTTATTTTATGGTATAGGTGTCTTTTAGGCTTCGCCAGCATGTAAATATGTCTTTGTGGTAGGGACCCAGCAACAAGAAGGGTTCGCTCGATAGTCCGTGTTTCTTTCAGCTGATGTTCGCGGGCTCTATATTGGTTCTGGTAACTCTGCCTCCGTGTTCTGGTTCTCAAAGACTGACTCCTGTGAGACTTGTGAACTCAGTCGGGCAGTAGGTGACACCGAAAATAAAAAAAAGAAAAGGCAGGAATCGGGTCGCTTGCTCAGGATTTTATATCTTTGAGTAGGAAGGGGTTGTGAGGGTTCACCAGTGTGCAACCCTAGTCTAGTCTGTGGATGGGAGTGCTCGTGAGGGGGGGGAGGGGACTGAACCCAGGATAGCAATTTAAACGCACAGGGTTTTACTATCTCTCCACTCCCTCTTCCTAAGTTCTCCCGACCCAGCCCGCCACACGGCTACGTACCTGTGAGAGCCACACCCCTCCTGAGGTGTGGCTGTGCGAGGCACGGGAACGATGGCCTCCAGGCTCTTCTTCTCCCACACGAAGTCCGCTGTATGGCTCAGTACTGTCCGCGTCCTCCACTCTGCTTCCCTCTAGCCGTCTTCTTCCACGGTCGCTCTCTCTCTCGCCTTCCGGGTTCGCGCCGCCTCCTTCTTCCTACTTGCCTCTTCTATCTAGGCTTCGCAGGGTGATTGGTTCCACCCAGTTGACGTCTCCTTTGGGGGCGTGGCTTATCGCAGGGTCCCACCAGTTAAAGGCACAGGACGTTGAATCGGGGGCTTCCTCCATCCATATGGTGTTATCGTCATATTCCTCGTTTCTGGGCTGTAAAGCAAACATATCATGGCTGTCAAGGGGTGGGGTCCACCATTCTTCTTGTGCCCTGTACTCCATCGGCGGTATGAAGGGGAAGGCGCCGCCTGCCTGGTGACACAGGTATTCCCTGGACCGGAAAGAAGCATCCGGGGACCGGTTTCGGGGTAGAATTAGGACATCTTTCTGATAGACTTGCGTTCCTGGGATTCCAGACAATACGGAATCAATGAACTTTTGAAACGCACTTGCTGCAGAAGCCAGACCAAACGGGAGTCTTAGGAATTTAAATGCCCCAAAAGGAGTGATAAATGTCGTAAGGTCTTGAGATTCTGAGGCGAGTGGGATGTGGTGATAGGCAGAACGAAGGCCCAACAGCGAGAAAACGTAGCTCCACCGATATTTGACAGCAAGTCATTGATTTTAGGCAATGTATAGCAATCAATTACTACATTTTTGTTTAGGAAGCGTAAGTCTGCACTTAACCTAATATTGCCATCCTATTACAATGGGACTTACCCATTCAGAAGAGTTAGTCTGGGTAATTACCTGATCTTTTACCAGACTATCAAGTAAAGGATTAAGCTCAGGTCTAGCTGATAAAGGCACAGACCTGAGTTTGTGTGAGTTGGGAATAGCATTCTTCTTTAACTTAATTTTGTGTTCAAACTTGTCAATCATGCCAATCCTGTTGGAAAAGACATCAGGAAAAACATTTACCATTTCAGTAAGGAGATCATCTTCAGAATCTTGTACAGAAGCTAAGATAACATCACATATCCTGACAGGATTGGGTTACCCAGGCACCAACATCAAAGCCAATATTGCCATATCTCGCCAACCCAAAATCAATTTGCCTTTCATAGCCACATACATTTTAGTGTATGTTTCTCTACCTAAACACTTTACCTTTTCCATTAAGAAGCCAAGCATATCAATGTCTTTATCACCAGGAGCATTTGGAAATGCATCTGGTCTTTCTAAGGGTTTGTTTGTCGACAAAATTTGTTCATACAGGGTATCCAAAATTATTGTGATGGGTGCACCATAATCTGCCATCATATCAAGTTTAGTGAAACCTATGTAGACATCACAGATGGGACCTTTAATTGGTACAGCTTTAATTGAGTCAGCTTCAAGGGTTCGGACAAATCTGGATCGGTCATATGAACAATCCTCTGTGACGGAGGCAATGTCAACATATCCCACCCTAGTGATATCCCACCACTTCTGCACACAACCGAAAAATGATCCATCTTATGACATTTGGTACACTCCTTACCAACGGCAGGGCAACCAGGGTTGTTTCTGAGGTGTGTCCTCGATCCACACCTGTAGCAAAAATTCTTCTTCTTACCATGAAACTTGTTACTTTTGGACCGGAAAGACAAAATGTTAATGGATTCAGGAATCTGAATAGTGATAATGGGTTGAGTCACTACATCTGAAGAAATACATCTTCTGGAGACAATGGGTCATTCAATAGCTTTCGCCATGTCACTTGCTTCCATCAACGTTGGAACTCCTGAATGGAAGAAGTCGTTCTTGAACTTTCTTCGAATTACACTCAAATACTAATTGATCTCTAATGGAAACTTCAACAAACAAACCAAAATTGCATTTTGTGGCCAAAATCCTGAGCGCAGAGATGTATTCTTCCTCGGACTTATCTGCCGCCTGTTTCCTCTTGTTGTAATTAAATCTTCCCAATAACACACTTGGCTGTTCTGTAAATGTATTTTTCAGTCTGGTTATGGCTTCTAAGTATTCATTCCATTCCTCACCTTGTCCTGATAATGTTATCAGGGGTAGGCTGTTAAAAAGTTGCTGTCCCTCAATACCAAGATTGCTGTATAGAATCGCCTTTTTAGGTCTTGGCTGTCGAAAGCAGCGCATGCGCTGCTCTTGGCATTCGAGAGCTTCTTGGAATCAATTCAGATTCCGAAGCTCTCGGAGGCGGAGTTGAAGCCCCGCCCATCTTTCTAATTGGTTATCGTCATGTTGCATGCAAAACGTAGGCTTCTCATTGTAAAGGAGGCTTCTTAGTCCCTCCTTGTTTCCGCCTTGTCTCCTTTTGGCCACGCCCACCGGGATTTGATCTTTTACCGGCAGTGTGACACTTTCCCCTTTATTACTCCCTATGCACTTTTTTGTTTGCATTCCGCTTTGGCAAAGTCAGCCGCATGTTTACTTTCGCATCGCGCTTTTACTTAAAGTGAAAGCGCGATGCGAAAGTAAACACGAGGCAGCCTTTGCGGTATTTTTATGCGTTACAGTGTGCCCCCATGTAACTTGTTAGTGGCACTTAACTCCAGGCTCCAGCAGAAGGTAAAGAATGGCGAGCGCTGCCTTTGTTGGAAAAGCCAGCAGCTGGTTTTCGACACAGTCCATTCAACAATGTACAGATGGGTTGATCATTCAGAGCTTTTCAGTCATCCACCTTCATTCACGCCGACACTAATTACTTCTGATTTTCAAGCAATGGCCTCATTGTATGTGGCACACGTCCGGATCGGGCCCCGATCCCCCGGTAGGTAAAAAACGGCCCCCCTTCTCTGAGTGGGATGCGCGCTCTTCATTACATAACATAAGCTCGGGGGCAGAATGAAGGTGACTTTTTTCTGAGCATTACATTTTAATTGTAGCGGCAGCAGATTGTTTCTGTGCTCATCAGGCACGCAGAAAGGTCAGGCCCTCGCCTCGGCTCTCAGAGGGAGGGTTGGTCCCAAGAAAGAAGCAGAGCTTGAAGTCTGCCCTCTTTTTCTCCTCTTTATCGCCCACTGCTTTCGCACCCAGAGAGTCTTCGGCACAAAGGAGCAGCCAGCACACCTCCCTACAGCCAGGGCTGGGAGCATCCCTCTCCCAAACCAGTTAAGGATGCGTTTGTTTTCCTGTGTTTAAATTGCTGTGTATTAAATATGTGTATTTAACAGCATGGCATCGCGACAGAAATGCTGTGTATGGTGGTTTAATGTTACCGGTGTATTGTAACTTAGCAGAGGGTGGCAAGGAAACAGCAATTATACGAAAGAAGGGAGAGCTGCCCCTTATCAGACGATTGGAGCAGTGATAGCGGACATGATGCGTGCGATGCACCGCAGTTTTCACAGTTCCGTTTCTTTACAATAAACAGTGTTTCCATCTTCGAAAACGCTAGAAGAAATGGCTGCCACATAGACGTCCCATGGCGGGTCGCGCTTGTTTAGTTGCAATGTAAGACTCACCCCAACTCCTCCTCCCTCCCCCCACGAATATCACTAACGAACCCACGCCCATGCCTTGACTGGCCTCTGAGCGCTAACCCTCACTCCCGTCAGTCGAGCTAGCTGCTCTGGAGAGGCCCGTGGGCTCCTGGTCCAGTAAGGACAGGTGCAGGATAAAGACACACGATGGGCCGGTATTTAGCACATGTGATGTCATACATTTAAATAGCGCCACACGTCTCTGCGGTCAACACGACCAGTGTTCTTGGAGGCCGGTAGCCCCGGCGCACCCCACGGGCACTTGTAATATGTCGCTGGACAGCTCCTGGCGCAACCTACCCCTTGCTGCCCAATCCCAGTGACCCTCCGCAAACTGCTGGTAACGCTGAAAGGCGCCCCCTGTTGGCATCTGGACTCCGCGGTCCTCAGGCAGACAAGCATTAAAAATGCAATAGGTCTCGCCTTTCATTAAGTTAAAGCCATTTGCTTTGCTATACAATACCATTAGCAAAGCAAATGGCTTTAACTTAATCAAAGGCGAGACCTATTGAATTTTCAATGCTTGTTCCTTTTTGCATTACATTTCTCTGCATCAATTGCAATCAGAAAGTCTTCAAAACAATAGTGCCATCTATTCCAAGGTTGAAGAGGTTTGCCAGGATTCTGTAGAAATGGTTGGATTTGAACGAATTGTTGAAAGTTGGACAAGTCTCTCTCTTAACTTTTAACAGCAGGTAAGTATTAGTGTCGCCTAGTAGACCCACCTGCGTGAAGTCGTAGTCCCAATCCACAGGAACGACGAGAATACCCCCCACACTCTTGAGGACAGTCCACGGAAGCGTGAACCTGTTTACACTCTAGCAGCAGACTGACCCTGAGAGATGTGGGGACAAGGTTTGGAAGAGCTCACTTGAATCCCCCAGCGGGCGTTTCCTAATAAGCACAGCAGAAACAACCTGCAGCAAAGACAATAAAGACAATAAGAGTAATTACTCTCTGTTCTCTCATAGAGTTGTAAACTACCAAACTGTCTAAGTTAAGGTGAACTAAGCTCTACCCCGTTTCCCTCTTACCCGCTGGACATCTCGTTAAGCTGCAAACAGCGACTCCGCAGGGACTTGGAGGAAGCAGCAAGGCAGGAGAGGAAAATCCGCCAGACAACAAACAGGAGATCGGAGCCACTGTTGGAAACTAAAAGGAGGAATACTACACGTGGTAAAATCAGACTTGGAGGCTCAAATAAGACTCTACAAAAGAGTTGAACATTGGGGGTATGTGTGATAATGCTCGAGAAGAATATAAATGAAAGAGGAGGAGGATTTCTTTAGGCTTCAGAAACCCTGTAAGTCATCATCGAAAGAAACAAAATGTGACCAACAGGCCTATGTACAAGCACAACACAAGTGCCAAGAAATTACTTGAGGATCCTCAAAGGATTTTCCTAAACGCGCACCAAGCGCGTGTAAAAATAAATACAATCCCCTTCAGCAGATTACAAGGCGCGGTGAGCTCGAATACAGGAAACAATGTATCCGACTGTCTCTGCTAACGCCTAAGGCTCTGGGAATGTAACCGCTCTAACCGAGCGTAAAGGAATGAGGAATGCAACAATGTAGCAAGGTCACCGCGGACGCGTTGCTCAGTACAACACACGCGCCGTCATTCAAATTGATACGGGGAACTCGGAGGGAAACTCGGAATGCAACTATGTTGCGATTTCACCGCGGTCGCGTGGCTCAGTACAACACACGCGACTGCATCCAAATGGAGACGGGGAACTCGGAGAATCAGGGATTAGATACACATATCAGGTTCTGAGAGGGGCATGGACAAAGGAAAGGTTGCAGGAGAACAGCAAAGCGGGCTCCCTAGGACAACAGGAACACAGCGAGGAGGGGCGTGGACTGAGGACTCTACGAATCTGAAAGCCAAGCACCGGTTTGCTGCTGAGGAGAGCTATTTAAGGGGGAAACTCAGTGGAAACTCCCCCCACCACTTGCACTAAGGGAGCGTCTAAAAAGTACAGGTTGTTATTAGCTTGCACTAAGGGAGCTTCTAAAAAGTACAGGTTGCTATTCGCTTCTTTCCCTGAATCCCCACAAGGACACAAGAGGCTTGTCGTGTAACAATTAGTATTTATCCAAATATGTTTATATTTGCCTATTTTCACTTTTTTTTATTTTAAATTTTGAAAGAAACTCCATTCCAAATTAAAGGGGAGTATTGCTGAAAGTCCAAGTAGAATTGGAATACAGATCCAAAATAAGATAGACGCCGTAAAAATGTAGTCCTAGGCCAATCCAAGATGGCCACCACATAGTAATGACACTTGACGTTAGGGTTAAAGGGCAGGGTAGTTGAGCACGTCTTTGCCTCACGTGAAGGAAGCAAGTGCAAACGCGTGCGGGAGCTCAACTGGAGCAAGTAAAAGGCTGGAGAATGAAACTCACAGGTACGGCTCAGGATTCAGCCAGCTGTTCCTCGCATCCAGGAGGGGCCCTCTGAAGGACTGCAATCAGTGAAATTCAGGTACAGATGGCATCCAAGTCTTGACTTGCAGGCGGGTCCGTATAAATTGTAAGACAACTGAAAAGGCGCGGTGGGCTCCTTCTGCCGATCGTCACCAAAATGTCAAGTGAGAATGAGGGAATCAACTCTGAGTACGTTTAAGAAGTTTTATTCTCCAATATGCAGGAGCCCTCTGGCCGCAGGTTCGCACTCCATGGAACCACAACTGCATCAGGGGATACGGTTGTGGAAACCATAGAGAAGGAACGCTGCCATGAGGCTTATGGAATTACAGTAAAACTTGAAAGTAAGTAGCACTCGTGATTTACACACATCATTAGTCGCGTGATCACATCCGTGCATGCACATAACTAGATAAGTATAAATGAAGCACTCTATTGAGCCCCATACCCATGACTTATTCCAAACTGCGTTGAGCTTTGGTAGCAGCCTACATCTCGTGTTTTGTTTGTACCGAATAATGATGGCCATGACCTGGGACAGCTTCTTCGGCACACGGGCCAGATGAGAGACTATTCTGGGACAGCAATTTGTGGGTAAAGAGTGGGAGCAAACCTTGAAAAACACACAAAAAAGGTCTTGAGAAACACGCACTTCAAATGAACACAATTTGCTTACCTACACATCACATACCCTACTTGCAATTGAGTGAACGTTCTGTACCAATTTGAAGATAAAGGCTGCCCCAGATGTACCCACTCAGATGCAGATTTTGGTCATATGGTTTGGGAGCTACCCAGTGATTGCACAATTCTGGGAGCTAGTGGTGGCTGAGCTAGAACGTACCCTGAACTGCCAGGGTATACGGACCACAGAAATGTGCCTCCTGGCCTTTATGGCTGACGGACAGCCAGGAAAATGTGAAACACATTTTTTAACCTAGCGCTTGACGTAGCCCTCAGGAACATTGCCAGACATTGGACATCTCTAGATGGCCCACCACATAGTCAGTGGAAGACGGAGGTGCTGAACTAGGCGTGAGTAGAGAAAATGGCGATGCGCCTAGAGGACTATACAGGGCTCCGAAAAAGACTACTAGCAGATCTCTGGCATAAAGTAGTAACTAGTTTCTTGTAAATATGGAAGAAGGGGAGACTAGAACACCTAGGACTTTAGGGGCAGATGTGGCCACTTGTCCAACGTGGGCTTGACACAATACAGGCCATTGCTAGACGACACAGACAATGGCATCTTCACCTCACCCATTATAAAGAAGCGGTGCACAACTTCTGACCCCCAGCAGGACACATCACACAGATTTGAATGATCCAGAATCCAGATAAGCTTGGGAAAAGTAATAGTTACATTTGTTTAACATATTATGAAAGCAGAGGGAATGCATGTGTGCTTTTTTGCGGTGAATATGTAAAATGGTGATTTACACAATTGCAAAACTCACTGCTGCATACATTTATAGAAAAAAACTCAATATACCAGATTAAAAAAATAATAATGACTAGACTAAATCTCCGCTCTCAACGATTGTGCTGCCTCCCTATTGAAGTAATAGCACCATGCAACTTATGTTGACTGTGCTCTTTATCAAGTCAATAGTAACCTAACATATCCTAGTTTGGACTAAATTAAGGTCCTGATTTAGATTTTGGCGGACGGGTTACTCTAGCACAACGGTAACGGATATTCCATCCGCTGAAATCTAAATGCCATTATTTTCTATGGGATTTATATTGCAGCGGAGGGGATATACATCGCCGTTGTGATGGAGTAACCCGTTCACCAAAATCTAAATCAGGCAAATTGTTGGCCAGATGTCTTTTTAAAACAAGCATTTGCAATGCAATTAGTCTAATAAAGCTTTTGCACTTATTATTCAGAAATCAATTAGTGTTTTTGCCGGACAAGTTAAGGACATGACTGCAGGGCCCGGAAGGGACCCGTTTCAATGTCCATTGCATATATCCTAAAAAACGTAAGCAGTGTGATTTAAAAAGACCACATCCCTGAACACAGAGCCACGGTACACATTTTATAAACTAAAATAAAGAAAATGGCTGATAAGGATCACATTAAACGTTTGCTCATTCAAAAACACTTCTGTAACTAACCACTCCTAAGCGCTGTTAGTTTATATCCTTGTACCTGTTTTGCTTGACAAGTTGTTGTAAATTTATAGTATTCTAGCTGGTAAAAGCATTATTTTATACGATTATTGTTGCAACATTCCTAGTTTTTATTATTGTATAGTGCTCTTGTGGAACTCTGCTCATCTTTTTCCCTGCCTGTGCTGTCTATTTTAGTTGACTTCCTGACTCTGCTAAAAGCAGTATGCATGCTAAGAGTTTGTAGCTGCCAGAACACCTGGTCTCAGACTCAACTGTCAATCTCTTACTGCTGCCTTAAGCACTCCTGCTCCCCCTCCCACTTTGCTGACTAAGTGATTTCCCATCTGCCCATGTTTGTCGGTAACTATTCCTGTGTAGGCCTGTACCTTCTATTTGTATCCACATGCTTATCAGTGCTGAACGAGCTGTATATAAGGCCTGTGTTCTGTGACTTCAATGTACTACCTCAGGCAGCACTTGAGAGTGCTGTGTGGACGTAGTCCCACTCATGAGTGATTAATAAACTTGTTATTTGAATTCCAGCTTCAGTGCCAGTCTCTATTTTGTTGGTCTAAGGACCCGTGGACAGAGAAGGGTGACCCCTGCACCGGTGTGCTCATTAAAAGGCACATTTCCACAGTTGGCACTCGATACGTGGGTCCTCATCGGAGAAGCAGCCGTCCAAATGAGTGGTCTTGACGGAAGAGTGGAATATTGCTTAGGAGACGTCCTGCATGAGGAGACCCTTGTCTTTGCAGCCGAAGTGATTTTTCCGGTTTTCTTGATTTGACCCTCCAGGTGTTGGCCAGTCCCAACTGAGGTATCCTTTAGCATTATTTTTGCAGTGACCATTAGGCCAACCAAGAGATTGGTATTTCGAGGTTGGAGACTCTAGTTTGGAAAGGTCGCTGAAGCTGCACTCTTGTTTGCGTGGCCAAGATTCTGGTTTTGCTTGTTTGATTTATTTTTTGCAAACGGTAAAGGCAGGTAATGTGGACATTTTTCTCTACTTTTGAAAATTTTGGAATAGTAATATTTTTTAAAAAAATTGGTAGCATGCCTATTTCCAGCACACTTCGTAGGCTGTGTTGCTGTCTTGGTGGTACCAAAACGGATTTAGAAAGAAGTCAGCCGGCTCCCCCAGAGGGGACACTTCTTAGACATATGTATGTTAAATATGGTATTTCTTCCAAAATGTATAGTACACTGTGGAACAAATATATGAAAAAGGATCCTGATCTACAATGGCCAGTGAATGGGTCATTTGACTTAAAAAAGATTCAATATGCAGAGCAGTGTTTATTCAAGAGAAAAAGTCGACAAGATATGTTTGATTGTGTACGAATGTGGGAGAAAGAAGTGCAAGAGAGAGTGAGAAAAGAAGAAGCTATAGCAGAAAAAGAACAGCAAAAAACGATCTATCAAAAAGCATTGGAATTAAAAAATAAAGAGATGAAGGCAATAAAAGAAAGGGAGCGACGTTTAGAGGTAACTGGCCAGTACCCTATTAGGCACCCTATTTATCCCATACTTAATAATCCTCAGGATGATTCCATCTTGTTAGATCGACCTCCGCCCCGTATAAATTTCCCTCTGCCCCTGAGGATGATCTTTCTGAAGAAGAACATCTTTCTTCAGATGATAAAGACTTAGATAAGCAAGATGGGCAGCAGACTCGCTCTACTTTGACTGTTGACGAAAAAGCCATTATCAGATCCACTACTCGCAAAGAAGCTCATGGGACAACTTCTGTCCCAGACCTTGTAGCGATGGTTCAGCAGTGGAAGGATTTAGAGCAGTTATATTTTACAGAGAAGTTTACCTGGGAGGTAATACTTGGTTTTAGAAACATTTCTAAAAACTTTGAGCCCACTGATATCAATTCTGATTATAAACAATTAAATGATGGAAAGGTTCTTTTTTCAAATATACCTGATTTAATTAGGCGAGTAGTTAAATTAAGACATGATACACTATGTTTAAAAGCGGAGCAAAAATCAGCTGGTAAAGTTAAAACTGCACAAACAGTTCAGACCCCAGTGCAAAAAGAAGTCGTTTTGGGGACAGACAATGACCCTCGTGATACTGTGGTTACTGTAAAACCAATGTGTGAAGCTGTGCCTTGGTATGTTCCTCCGAAGGGTGCAGGAACAAGTGCTGATAAAGATTCAGATGATGCAAAGGGATATTTTGTCTATAATTGGGTCTATACTCCTTGGAGTAGAGTAGATGTTATGGCTCTTAAAGCTGCTTTGCCTGACCCGCGGAAAAATCCGGCCCCTTTCTATGAAGAAGTGGAAGGCGCCATTAGCTCCTGCACTATGACCTTGCCAGATATTGATATGTTTTTTGGACTTATATTGCCCCCTGATATGTGGAAAACAATTCGGAAAATAGATGATAATGTAGCATATGGTGATATTTGGGTACATTTAGAAGAAATAGATGCGGCTAGAGAGCCTACGCAGAAACCACAACAGGAGATATTAGATCTTCCCAAAGCTATTGTAACTAAGTTAAAAACTCTCATACCCCCTAAGAAAATAGATTGGACAACGTTAGCGTCTTGTAAAGAAAAAGCGGATGAGTCAGTTTCTGATTTCTTTACATGATTTGAAGAGACATTTCATGACTTTAGTGGACAGTCATTGACAGATGACACGGGTAAGCATCTGTTCGTCGACAAATTTGTCGCTAACCTGTTGCCAGAAATAGCTAGTCGCCTAAAGGCCAGCAAGAGTTCATGGACTAAGTCTTCCCCAGTCTCCCTTTTGACTGTGGCCCAGTATTATGAGCATCAGGAATTGGAAGCCAAAGGCAAAGAGGGTAAAGGAATTAAAATCGAACGTTATTTTGGCTCAAGTATATGGTCCACCATTCAGAGGTGATGATGGAGGCGGACGTGCAGTATATACCCTTGTTGTACCCCCTTTCTCTCGATCAATTTTGTCTTCTGATCCGTGTGCTTATTGTAAAGAGATTGGACATTGGCGTTCTGAGTGCCCCCTTTTGCGAGGTCAGCAGTATCAACGGGGTAGAGGAAGTAAGAGAGGACGCCCAGGTAATTCAGGAAATAGTGGAAAAATAGGAACTCGTCCCAGGTTTGAGGCAGTTGAACTTGGGCCAAATTATTCTAATACTTTTGATAGACGAAATCAATATCAAATGTCAGATTATTCGGCTGATGGTCTTGGGGATTTTGATTATGCATAGGAATGCCTAGGATGGGGTAAGGAAGCAGTTGAGGTCCCAGTAGATCAGAAAGGTCCTCAGGTGGATGCAAATGTCTTGGGCTTTACTGATCGGTTTCTGGTTGATACAGGAGCTACTCGTAGTGCTCTGTCTAAAAAATAGGTTCCTAGGGCTCCCCTGTCTGGCACAATGATAACATCGATAGGATTTGATGGGACACCTACATCTAGCCCACTGTCACAGCCACTTGCATTTAGTCTTGATAAATTCACTGCAGCATGTCCATTTTTGCGTTCCCCTACCACGCCAGATAACATTGTGGGTATCGATATGCTCAAACATTTTCGTGCTACAATACGTTTTTCCGCAGAAGGTGTGCGTTTTATCTTAAATTATAACTATCCAATGGTTGAGAGGTCTTGTCTCATTAAAGAAGATATTCTGGCATCGTTACCGAGTACATTATGGGCTATATCAGATACCGATGTGGGACAAATGGTTATTCCACCAGTGCATATTCAAGTGAAGGAAGGTGCTTCATTGCCTCGACTGCCCCAATATAAAATATCTCGGGAAGGCGAGGAAGTATTGACGCACATTGTTCAGGATTTGATCAAGGTGGGGGTTGTGGAAGAAGTCCCTTATACCATTTGTAACAGCCCTATCCTTCCTATTTTGAAAAGAGACACTGACACTATAATTTACAGATTCTTTATTGATTTACGAGAGGTTAATAGAATTGTAGTGCCCCAATAGCCGGTAGTCTCTGACATCACAACACTTCTTACTATGGCTCCTCCTACTGCCACTACATTTAGTGTCATAGATTTGAAAAATGCATTTTTTTCAATATCTAGTCACCCTGATAGCCGTTATTTGTTCGGCTTCACTTTGAATAATAGTTCATACAGATTCTGTAGTGCTCCACAAGGGTATACAGAGAGTCCTAGCATTTATAGTCCGGCATTGAAAAGGCAGCTTGATTCTTTTCCTGTGCCAAAAGGGGTGGCTCTTATTCAATATGTCGATGGCATCTTGTTGGCTGCCGATACCCCTGAACAGTGTAAAGAAGGAACACTGTCATTATCATTTCTTGCCTCTCATCATCACAAAGTCTCTCGGAAGAAATTGAAATTTTGTAGATGGCAGGTTACCTATTTAGGTCACCTCCTGTCTAAGGAGGGACGTGCACTCACACCAGATCACATTCAGACCATTTTAGACACACCTGTGCCCCATACTCAGAAGGACATCCGTGCATTGATTGGCCTTACTTCTTTCTGTAGGCAGTGGATCCCTAGCTTTTCATACCCTTGTTGGCCCTTTTGACTAAAGACACTCTGATGCCTCTCCCATGGACTACTGAATGCCAGAATGCTTTCCAACAGCTACGTCAAGCTCTTTGTTCTGCACCAGTACTCTACGTACACGAGAGGGAAGGTTGTGCCCTCTCGGTTTTAACATAGACACACGGTGATCAACAACGTCCTTGTGCATATTTCTCAGCTGTCCTTGATCCAGTTGCTTGCATGCTGCCTGGTTGTTTCCGAGCGGTAGCAGCAGCGGCTGTGTCCATACGTCAGAGTGAGGGAATAGTCTTGTCACATAGATTGTTTGTGTTAGTACCTCATTCAGTCGATGCCTTGCTAAATCAAACAAAGACACAGCATCTGACTAGTGCTCGCTTGACAGGATATGAATTGACACTTTTGGCCCCTCATATCGCGTTGAAAAGATGTTTGACTCTGAATCCTGCTACATTATTGCCACTTCCAGCTACTCAGTCCCAGCCACAAGAGCTACATGATTGTATATCCCTTACTGAAGAACACACAAAGGGTTGTGTTGACCTGCAAGATACACCTCTTTCTAGTGTTGATGGGGAATTGTGGGTTGATGGGTCCTGATTGAAGGTGCCTGATGGCACGACATCTGCTGCTTGTGCAATTACAACACTTCAGACAGTAGTTGAGACAGCTCGTATCCCACAGAAGTCAGCTCAAGCAGCCGAGTTGACAGCACTGACAAGAGCATGTGAGCTTAGTACAGATCTGCTTGTTAACATTTACACTGATAGCCAATACGCCTTCGGCGTGGCTCATAACTTCGGGCAGCTTTGGAAAGAAAGAGGCTTTCTCACTTCACATGGGACAAAAATAGTGCATGGGAAATTAGTACATAATCTTCTTACTTCCTTGACCTATCCTAAGAAAGTGGCGATTGTTAAAAGTAGCGCACACAAGAAAGTGACCGATAAAATAGGAGCAGGCAATGCCTTTGCGGATTACACAGCTCGGGAGACTGCAATGTAGGGAAGTACCACATCTATGTATGTACTTAAATCACAGGCTGAACGTTGGCATGATGCCAGGGAAGAGGTCCTGGACATGCAACAATCTGCCTCTGTTGATGAATTAGACCAATGGTCCAAGAAGGGAGCATTGAATGATGAGGGCTGTTGGAGGAATAAAGAAATGACCAAATGGAATTTACCCACAGCCTATTTACACCCTATTATTCACATGGCACATGGGTCGGCACATGTTGGAGCATCCTCAATAGCAAAGCAACTTATGCAAGTTTGGGATCATCCAGAGATTGTTGGTACGGCTAAGAAAATAGTCCAGTCCTGTCTGATCTGTCTCCAGTATAATTCTGGAAAGGGAACACAAACTCCAACAGGAGGGTTTGCGATACCGACTTCATCTTTTGAGGTCCTGCAAATGGATTACATCCAGCTTGAGTGCTGTAACAACCTGAAGTATGTCTTGGAAGTGGTTTGTGCCTTTAGTATATGGGTGGAAGAATACGCTACGAAAGATAAGACAGCTCTGACTACAGCAAAGGTGCTCCTAAAGAAGTTCTTTCCCAGATTCGGCATTTGCCATGTTTTGTGGAGTGACAACGGACCCCATTTTATTGGGCAAGTTGTTGAGTATCTCGTGAGAGGGTTGGGAAACAAGCATAAGTTTCATGCTGCTTTTCACCCACAATCAGCAGGACTAGTGGAACATTACAATTCTACCCTGAAACTAAAATTGGCTAAGATACAGGCTTCCACATCTTTGAAATGGCCTGATGCATTGCCCTTAGCATTGCTATCCATTAGATCGATACCACATACACGATCTTGCCTCACACCGTATGAGGTGGTTTTCGGAAGGCCAGTTGAATATTTGGGGGATTCCTAAGCCACACCCTATACATGATGTACCCTATGTATTGATGAATGACTATTTGTCTCAGTTGACTGACAGTTTGTCTTCTATTTATCAACAGGTTCGGGAGACTCTTCCAGACAGGTCGGAAGGTGAGGGCCTCTGCTTGCGCCCTGGGGATTACGTAGTAATAAAGTCCTTCCATAGACCCAGCTCCCTAGCAGTGAGGTGGTGACGACCGGAATAGGTACTATTGGCTACCAGGACTGCAGTTCGAGTGACGAACCGGAAGAACTGGGTCCATGCGACACACTGTCGAAAAGTGTTGCAAAACCTAGTGAGCCCAGCTGTGTTGGCAGATCACCGCGATATCCTGGTCACTGAGAAAGGACAAGCCACGTCACCTGAAGGATCTGAGGAAGTCTTCCCGGACCACATGATTCCTGGTACATCCCGATAGCCGCTGCGACCCAGGAAGAAAGACACTTCGTTGCTGAAAAAGAGTGTTTGAGCCATTATCCTGGGTGGTTAAAGACTGGCATCAAAGGGGGGTAGTCTATTAGTGACTACTCGTCTCCATGTTAGTGAAGAAATCAACGCCTGCCCAGGACCTTAGGGCACCATCTGCTTTGTTGTTTGTCGACAAAAGGAATATGTCTAAGGAGATAACTGCTGCAAGAGTTTGTAGCAAAAGAACAATAATTGCTACTGGACTTACTTTGACTGTTGTTACTGTTTCTATATTAACATGGATTGTAGCGGAAGTAGCTCCTGTCCAAAATCTATTGACTGCTACTACACCTGCCCCCATTGAACATCATTACTTTACTCTTCCTTATCATGAACAGAAGCACAGAATGTCCTACCTCAATAACACGTTCTTTCAGATGTTGCACCATACGCACAATGCTACGAACGTTACTAACTGCTGGATATGTTGAATGATGCCAGCTCATCAGAAAAAGGGAGGAAAACCTTTTATTCCTTTGCCGTTTTCACAAAGTGGCTCCTACTGAGCCTGGTTTGCACTATTGTGGGCTTCTCATATCACTAATATTACTAATTTTGATGTAGGTAGACTTAACACTCAGTTGAATAAAGTTTGTTACCCTGATGAGGAAGGAGATCCACAAGCTAAAGGAACTGTATGGGAAATGGAGGAGTATCGTCGAGGAAATTCCTCCACACACTATGTTTTCCCCAACACTCGAACCATCAAGGGAAATTGGCCTCCTGTTATTGCTGTTACTAGAGCTCGAGTGGATCTGTGTGTAAGCAGTATTGGCAATATCCCTGTGGGAAAAAGTGACTGTACTTTAGTGTTAAATATTACTGGAATGAACAATAGCAGTTTTTTGTCCTCCCACAATACCTATTTCATTTGTGGAAGTAAAGGTTATTATCATCTACCTATTGGTTGGTCCGGCATCTGCTATGTGTCCTTTTTGCTTCCACCTATGTTTTTGGCACCTGTATCCTACCATAAAGACTATAAACTGTATAATGACATTTCTAAGAGTCGATTCAAGAGGACAATAAACAATGATGAGGTGGATCAAACTGATACTGCACTACAGCAGCAGAAAGATCCGAAGCTTGACACGTGTTGTAGAGGCTGTAATCAATCAGACAGCAATGGCGCTTGGAAATATCACAGAAGAACTACAAATTGCGAGAATTGTGACGCTCCAAAATAGGATGGTCCTTGATGTCATCCTGGCTGACCGTGGTGGAGCATGTCGCATCATTGGGAGTAGCTGCTGCGTTTATATCCCTGACCACGCCCCTTCTGTTTTTGATGCAATCTCCAATGTGCACAAAATAGCCACTGAAATCCACCAGGATTCAGGGACTTGGACTTTGACTGGATGGCTGTGGAACATGTTTACTGTATGGGGTTGGAAACTATTGTCAGCCGTATGTATACTTTTTGCTATTCTTTTTACTTGTTCCCTATGTATTCAATGTGGCCCAATGCTTTGTTCCCTTTGTGTTTCTAATTGCACCTCGTGTATACCGACTAAACAGAATGTTAAGAATGTAAATGCCTGACTAGCAAGTGATCAAGAAAATAATGAAATGATGCAGATCGATGTCCGTGATATTTTCGTATTCCTTGAAAAGTATAAGAAGATGTCTTCAGCATATGCTAAAAGGGTCGTCTGTGGAAATCTAGAATAAGTTCCGTTAGCATAAGCTGAAGCCATCTTGGTTGTGGCATCTATTTTGTTGGCTTTGTAATTTTCACATCCTCTGCTGCTCGTCTTTTTCCCTGCCTGTGCTGTCTATTTTAGTTGACTTCCTGACTCAGCTAAAAGCAATATGCATGCTAAGAGTTTTCAGCTGCTAGAACACCTGGTCTCAGACTCAACTGTCAATCTCTTACTGCTGCCATAACCACTCCTGCTCCTCCTCCCACTTTGCTGACTAAGTGATTTCCCATTTGCCCATGTTCATCAGTAACTTTTCCTCTGTAGGCCTGTACCTTCTATTTGTATCCACATGCTTACCAGTGCAGAAAAAGCTGTATATAAGGCCTGAAACATAGGAGAGGGGAGCATACCCGACCGACAGGAGGAAGCGATAAGCGGGGAGTAGGAAGGGGGTCACGGTGGTGGGTGGACCCATTCAACACGGCTGAACCCGGGGGAACGCCCGAGCTGATAGAGATAGGTTTGAATACCCCTACATGCGTCATGGTAATGGGGGGGGGTCTCTCCAGGGGGGGGGACAGGAAGACGGGGGCACACTGACATGGGTCGCGGGAGGGAATGGGAGGGGGGAGCCCACGCGGGAAGTGTAACTTTCCCACTGCATAACTGGCTGAAATGTCGTATGTACTACTCTCCAGTGAGTTGCTGGTGCTCTTGTGGGAATTGTATTGGGATGTTGGTAAGAAAACAATAAAAAAAATGTTTAAACAAAAAAAAGCTGTATATAAGGCCTGTGTTCTGTGACTTCAATGTACTACCTCAGGCAGCACTTGAGAGTGCTGTGTGGACGTAGTCCCACTCATGAGTGATTAATAAACTTGTTATTTGAATTCCAGCTTCAGTGCCAGTCTCTATTTTGTTGGTCTAAGGACCTGTGGACAGAGAAGGGTGACCCCTGCACCGGTGTGCTCATTAAAAGGCACGTTTCCACACTCTGACACCCGCAAGTCTAGTACCCTCCATATAAGACTGCAAATAAATCATTATAAATAAATCTTGCTGCGGGCCTTATGTACAGATGTGGCAATTATTTCTTTTAAGTTTGCAATTACAAAAAAGAACAGAACAACTGCATGTCCCAGAATGCAGTTTGCTATTGTCTGACACTCTGGTTGATGTTGTCACACATGAAGCCTGTCCTTTTGGCAGCTATACAGCGCCAAATGGGGGGTATGGCTAAGGTTTTGTGCAGCTTTGTGGCTTATTTCAATGATTTGAACGATTTGACACTAAATAATGAGGAGGAATGTCAATCAGGGAATTGTAAGCACGCTACTCACCCGTGAGGGTCTCAAGGCGCTGAGGGGGGGTCCGCAGATCTGTTTAGCCAAAGAGCCAGGTCTTGAGGGTCTTCCTGAAGGTGTTCAGGGAGGGGGTGCGTCTGATGTCTGCCGGGAGCTCGTTCCAGGTCTTGGCTGCAATGTGAGAGAAAGATCTTCCGCCTGCTCTGGCTCTGTGGATGCGCGGAGTTTCGGCTAGTGCGAGGTTGGAAGATCGGAGGTTTCTTTTGGGTACGTGGAAGTTGATTCTGTCGTTGAGGTATTTGGGTCCGTTGTTGTGCAGGCATTTGTAGGCATGAGTGAGGATTTTGAAAGTGACACTTTTCTCCACAGGGAGCCAGTGGAGACTTCGTAGGTGTTGACTGATGTGTTCGCGTCGGGGGATGCCGAGGACGAGTCTGGCGGCGGTGTTCTCTATTGTCTGGAGTTTGCAGAGTAGGGACTTGTTGATGCCGGCGTAGAGTGCGTTTCCATAGTCCAGTCTGCTGGTGATGAGTGCGTGGGTGACTGTCTTCCTTGACTCAGGGGGGATCCACTTGAAGGTGTTGCGGAGGATGCGGAGTGTGTTGAAGCAGCTGGAGGTGACGGCGTTGACCTGACGGTTCATGGTGAGTGATGAGTCGAGTACGAGGCCGAGGTTCTTGGCATGGTCTGAGGGGGTAGGTGGGCTTCTGAGGGCGGTCGGCCACCAGGTGCTGTCCCATGCAGAATGGGTGGTGACGAGGACTTCTGTCTTCTCAACGTTGAGCTTCAGGCAGCTGTTGGTCATCCAGACTACGACGTCTTGCATTCCTTTCTGGAAGTTGAGTTTGGCAGTGGCGGGGTCTTTGGTGAGGGAGAGGATGTCATCGGCGTAGGATAAGATGTTGAGGCCGTGTTGTCGTACGATGGCTGCGAGGGGGGTCATGTAGATGTTGAAAATGGTGGGGCTCCAGGATGAACCCTGTGGAACTCCGCAGGTGATTTTCGTGGGGTCGGAGAGGAAGGGTGGGCGTCTGATCCTTTGGCTTCTTCCAGTGAGAAATGATCGGATCCAGTCCAGGGCTGTGACTTGTATGCCTGAGTCGTGTAGTCTGGCGACTAGTGTGCGGTGGGAGACGGTGTCGAAGGCCGCTGATAGGTCGAGTAGGATGAGGGCTGCTGAATGGTCTTGGTCCAGGAGGGTGCGGATGTCATCTGTGGCGGCGAGTACGGCGGTCTCTGTGCTGCGGTTGCTTCCGAATCCGGATTGGGACGGGTCAAGGACTGCATTCTCTTCAATGAATCGTGTTAGTTTCCTGTTGACTGTTTTCTCTGCAACTTTGGCTGCGAAGGGAAGGAGCGAGATGGGCCGATAGTTCTTGAGGTCGGTGGGGTCATCTGTGGGCTTCTTGAGCAGAGGTGCGACTTCTGCACGCTTCCAGTCATCTGGGAAGGTGCCTGTTTTCAAGGTGGTGTTGATGGTGCATTGTAGTTCGGGTGCGATGGCAGCCGTGGCTCTGTGGTAGATGTGAGGGGGCGGGGGTTGGTGGGGGCTCCTGAGTGGATGCTTTTCATGGTCAAGGCGGTGTCTTCGGCCGTGATCGGTGTCCTGTTGGAGATGGTGGGCTGGTGTTTCTGGGGGGCGGAGGGCCGTCTGTGGTACCTTTTGGATGGTCGATGAAGTTGTCGTAGACATTTTTGATTTTGAGGTGGAAATAGGTTCCAAGCTTGTCACAGAGGTCTTGGGATGGGGTGTTGTCTGTGGCTTCGCTGCTTGGATTGGTGAATTCTTGAATGACACTGAAAAGTTCCTTGGAGTTGGTGGAGTTGACCAGGATTTTGTTGTGGATGAAGTTCCTCTTGGGGGCTCTGATCTGGTTGTGGTGGTCCGTCATAGCATCCTTGTAGGTGGTGTGGTTTTCAGTTGTCTTGGTGTTTCTCCAGTTCTTCTCCAGGCGTCTGCAGGTGTGTCTGGCTTCTTGGAGAGTGGTGGTGAACCAGGTGGCTTTCTTGGGGCGTTGTCTGTCGGGGTTGCGTAGCGGGGCGAGCTCGTTGGTGCAGTCGGAGATCCAGGTGTGGAGTTCTCTGGCTGCGTCGTTTGCCCAGGTGTGGTTGACTCGGGTGAGGGTGGAGTTAAGTTGCTCATCAGTAACCTTGCTTCAGTTCCTTCGTGGTGGGCGTGGGGCTGGTTTGGGTGCCTTTGGTTTGTTGATGGCAAAGTTTACTCGGTGGTGGTCGGTGCATGGCGGCTGCGTTGTGTGGCTGAATTGGATGCTGGTTCCTGCTGCGAAGATGGGGTCGAGGGTGTGTCCTGCTCTGTGGGTCAGTGTGTTGACGAGTTGTTTAAGTCCGATGCTGGCAAGGTTGTCACGATAGATAGTGGAGTTGGGGTTGTCAAGGTGGAAGTTCAAGCCTCCAATGAGTATGTAGTTTGTTGAGGTGATGGCGTGGGGTGCAATGAAGTTGGTGATGGTGGTGGCGAAGGGTGTTCGGCGGCCGGGGGGTCTGTAGACGAGGGTTCCTTGGAGTGTGGCTTTGGGGGTGGTCTGGATCTCGAAGTGCAGGTGTTCGGCGGAGGGGAAGGTTTCGCTGGAGGTGGTGAGGCGGAGGGTGCTCTTGTGGGTGATGGCGAGGCCCCCTCCTGGGTGGTTGGGGCTGTCTTTCCTCTGGATCTTGTATCCGTCTGGGATGGCGGTGCTGATGTCGGAGGCAGAGGATGCGTTGGTCCAGGTCTCTGTGAATTAGAAGGAGATATCGGACTTGAGAGAGGTTACAGATTTCCATTGCGTGTTTGTGTACGGAGTGTACATTGAGGAGGATGCATTTTAGGGTGTCACCGGTGCTGTCGGCGGCGGTGTTGGAGGCCGAGGTGGCGGTGAGGGTCTGGTTGGTGGCAGTGGAGGCAGGACAACTGGCCGTGTACAGCGAGGCCTGTTGGCATTCTCTAAGTCTTCCAGGGTTGAGTGCGAGGAGGGTGGTGGTGTCGTAGCGATGGGTAGTGGGAGGTCCAGGGTTCCTGGCGCTGGCCGCGGACGGGCGTAGACGGGCTTGCCTTTGGTGAGCCTTCAGCGTCCGCCATTAAGTAGGGGAGGTGGGAGGGAGGAGAGGCGGGAGCAGGGGAATTCCGGGGGGAAATTCCGGGGGGGGGGGGCGCAGGGGCAGCAGTGGCGAAAGGAACAGGCAGACACGAGAAACTAAAAAAAATGGTGGAATTAGAACAAGACACGGATGGGCACAATAACAGTGGCACAAGAGGGAAAAATTACGAAAAAAAACGTCTGAGAAAGGTTACGGTGGTTGCAGGCAGTCTGGTCCCAGTTGGAGCGGGCAGCAGGCGCAGGAGCGGACAGCATCCTCGAACCTCCCAAGGAGGAGGTCGGGGTCTGGAGGCAAGAGATGGCACAGCAGAGCTGCGGGGAGAGGGTGGACCTAGAATTGAGGAAGTGAGGTTGACATTAATCTCAACGGAAAGAATGATGCGCTGTTGGCTTTTTTGTGCCATGGAAATCAGACCAAAGCGATGAATTATAAACATAATATGGGTGCGAGGAACCAGTCACTTCTGGGAGCGAAGCTTCTGAGATTAAATTTTGATGACCACCAGAGAAAGAAGCAACATTAAGTTTTACAGTCCGGCCAAGTACCACGCATCAGCCATTTGACTAACACATTTTAGTGTGGTGCTCCGCATCACCGTTATGAAAAGCATTGTCACACATTATAGGCTGTCAAGACGTTAGTGCCGTGGTATGTGCGTGCTGCACTTGCAGGCTTGGGGATCAGCTGGCTGAGCTAGTAGAAGCTGCTGCTGGCAGGCTGCTACAATGTTTCAACTTAGAGATTGGTGCAAACCTGACGTCACGTCAAGGTAGTGCCCAATGGCTACTACCGAGACATCAGCCCAGTCAGGTTGTGTTAATGTCTGGTCGCGGGGCCGACATCACGGCCTGTTAGTGCTCACTGCTCCCAGAGTTTGTTGTGGGTGGCTGCTACTCATTTTGCGGCAATAATAAATCACGGTGCAGCGCTGCTACCTGATCGGACCGGCCACCGCGTGGCTGAGCTCCAATAAATTTAAAATCATGATTGACCCCAGCGCCACAAATTCAATAATTGCCGAGGGTCAGGGAGACTGAGTGAAGTTGCAGCGGCCATCAGGATTCTCTGTCACTGGACTCACTAAGGAGGCAAGTTGCAAATTCGAATTCCCTTGGCTTGCAGCCTCGCCTGAGTCTGTCCTCGCACGTTCTAAGTTGAAGTAAGTGAGATAGTCAGTGCTTGCTGCAGCAGTGCACCTGAGTATGTTAATTATTTCTTACAAAAAATTCCTTTTTAGACGCAGCGAGTGATCAGGCAGCTGCCTGCAGTCAGTGGGTGATGGGCGTGTTACAGAGCTGAAGCTTAGAAGCCCTGGTATGGCTGCAGGCCACGCTGCCGGCTGCGGGCTGTGATCATTGTCCCCTAGCTGCTCTCTCAAGCTTTTCTATCCTGCTCACAGGCATTGCCAAAAGGAGCTTGCTGGACTTCGGAAAGTGCATCACAGCATGAGCTTTTTTTAAAACACCCTGCAAGGCTCTTTCTTCAATGAAAGCACACTCGGGACCAGGGCCAAGTCAGCACATATGGCATGTGGACAGTATTGCATAAGCCTGGTGACGCCAAACATAATCCTGTCATTCTGTCCAGGAAAAAAGGTGGCTTATGGAGACACAGCGTCACACTGCGGTGTCTGAGCAGTTGTTGGGCAGGTGGGTGTGCTCAGAATACACAGAGGAAGAGGAAATGTAGCAGGTATTGACAAAGCCGAAAGGTCTACCCACTGGGAAAGCATTTGACTTTAGCAGCCAAGTGGGGGGTGTCTAACGAGGGAAGAGGGGTGAAAAACGGAATAATTTGAAAAAGCACTCGGAAGCGGACAGTGATGACTGCTTCATAGTGATTTTTGGTCCAGATTGGAGAGGCGTGGGGAAGGTGAGAGGGCGTGAAGAAGGTGGAAGAAAAAGAGCACAAGAGAGGGAAATGGGAAATGAAACTGTGGGAAGGAGGTAAAAAGCAAGAAAGAGGAGAACAGGGTAGGAGCGAAAGAACATGAACCACATATATTCGTAAAACTGTATTTTATGAGGATTAGCTGTGAGTTTCAGCTTTTTACTAGGTTAGTACCATTCCATTTCTAGTGCTTTTGCAGCAGTTTTAACATCTTCTTAGAGTTTCTCATTGCTCAAATGGGTGCAATTTCTAATATTTATGTTTCCCTCGTCTTCATTTCTTGATTTTGCTTGTGAGAAAGTATCACTCATAGTCATGAAAGTCACTCATAATTACACTGAAATTATGAAAATGTCACACATAAGAAATCTGAAATCTTGGCATCTATGAAAAGTTTTGTGTTTAAGTAGAAACAGAGGTTAGGGATTGCACCTTAATGTTTTAGCAAAGTGGGGGCTAGTAACCCTTTTACTGGCAACATAATCTACCTCCTGGTCGGGCGTGGACTCTGAGCTCCTACTTAGATTTGTTTCTTTAACGTTTTATAATTTGGACAAGCAAAGGGTGCAACCTGTGTTCCACGCAAGCGCTAAGCTTAGCTGCCAGAGCCACGTGACTTCATCTGGTATTACATCCTTTCATACCAGTGGTTGAAGTGCATTAAAAACAAGGGATGTACACCTGTACATATATCAAAGTATTACGTTTGTGACAGGATATGCGCTTTCACCGATATCAAGTAGTGTGCAAAAAAATCAGCAGGGCTCTTTTTAAAGCCTTTACTGTAATCTTGCTAAAAGTATTCCAGTCACCTCTTCCCATGTCGGGAAAGTTATTTTATAATCTCGGAGAGGTCAGAATGTCAATTAAATGGGTCTCCCCTCTCTGCTACCCAGGTAGGCGCAAAGGACGGCAGTCGCGATGGCTCTGGCCCAGTACCACCTGTGTTTATGAAGTGCGGCTGATGCAGGCGGTGTTGGTGTGCCTCGGTTACGGGGCCCACGCTGTGCAAAATGACGTGAGGCGTTGTAAAGTGGTGCTGTGGAGCACTTCGCTGACAGCACTCCGTAGCAGCAGAAGGAGTTGTGGGCTGTATTGGTGGGCCCACATTTGGCAAAATGAGTCACCCTGCCAGTCATGCCGTGCAGAACAAAAGAAAGGTGCAGCCGCTATACTTAAAGATAAAAGTGTGGTGTCCGGCATGTTGCGCTAGAGGTGCTCTCTGTGTCAATGTAAAAAAAATTGTTCCAAAGACAGGACATACAATACCAGAAGTGGAAGGGGACAAGTCCTGTGGGCGATCCATGGTAGTCAACAATTGAGAAGAAAAGTGGGACAAGCCATTCTCCAATTAGAAGCAGGGTTTTTTAAAGGACACTGACAAAAGCCAATCAGAAGCTGGAGTCAGGCTGTAAGCCCAAAGAACGAATATAGCATGCCGAGAGACAGCGAATGCGCTGCCTAGGCTCAACCTAAAATCGTCTCCCATAGTACTTTCCCCTCAGTTAGGCTGCCCTGTTTTCTGTGGTTTTTGTGTGAATTTCAGAGGTGTTTTCTTAGAGTTTTCAAAACCTTTTAAAATCAGTGCTTATTAGTGATTATTTAGCTGCCCAACACACAAAATAGACAAACACTGTGTTTTTCCAGTTATTACTAAAGTTGTTGTATTTTGCAGTGAGTGTTATAAAGCACATATTTATTTATTTCAAAGGAGAAGTAATGCAGCGTATGTAGTGTCTTCCTATTAGATGTGTGTCCAGTGGATTTATGATAGACTCTAAACATAGAATGTCTGTGTGTTTCACACTCATTCACTCACATCTTATTACCCTCTCCCACATATTACGTCTCACACTTTAGTGCTAGAAGCTCTCTTGTGGTCTGACACCACGTGATGACCTTTGACTACCGTTATTTTATTTGACTTTGGTGTGTTATTTTATCCTAGCATGAATGTACGATGTCCTGCATATCCCTTGTTTCTATTTGAAGGTTTTGTTCTTGTAATCTTGCAGTCTTACAGTGGGAGCTGTAAAAGAGTAGAACCATCTTGCCAAGAACATAACGTGTGGGATGTGCATTTGAAAGCATGAGAGAGAGAGGTGTGGAATGTATTTTTTGGTCTCAAAGTGCAGTGTTATGAGCAGTGGTGCACAAATGTGCACTATGTTGTACATTGAGAGATGAAGTGTGTGATGCTATAGGCAGTGGTGCACAGACGTGCATTATGTTGTACATTGGCAAGTATTATTAATTTCTTACTATTGGTTTTGACATGGCCTCATGTCATCCTGAATTCTGACTCTGTCTTGCTTGAGCTTTTTTGCATGCACAGACAGGCTTGCAAGTTGTTTGGGTTAATCACATTCAAGGATTGTTTTGTGAGGGATTGTTTAATGTACCATGGAAGGCTTTTTTGAGTTTCGTCAAGATAAAGGCTGGAACATGTGAGAATGTAGAGGGAATGTGGGAACTCCTTCGTGCCATGGAATGCTTGCCTCGAAGCTGGCCAGTTCCAGTAAGTTTCCTTGGCGCAGAGGGCAAGACTCTCAAACCTTCTAGTGTGTTTTTGAGATCATAAAGCTGAGGGTTGTTGACTTAGAAACCGGGATTTTGGAATCCGAATGGGGACGGACGTGTCTACTTCGGTACAGCGGAACCCTGGTTGCTGAGGCTCTTATCCCGGCTGTTAAATCCCCCAGTCAGGAGTGGACTAAGATGCAGTGTTTACACCAGGTGAAGTGTTGAGTTTTGATTATTGCCATTGTGATGTGTGGCCAGTGGCTTTGATCATTTGAGGTGTTTTTCTTGTGATGTGTGAATGAGTCAGAGTGCACATCCAAAGTAATCATTTGATTTATTTAGTGTATAAATATCTTACTGATTATTTCTTGCAGGTCATCCAGTACTATTTGCTGCTTGTTTATTTATTAGTATTATTCATGCATTTAACTGTTGCATTTACCAAGTGTGTTATTATTGCTTGTATATATATATATATATATATATATATATATATCCCTATATACTTTTGAATGATGTTCATTTGACATCTGGGAAAGTCTTTCTGTTAGAGAACATTGCATAAATAAAACCCCAAGCCTTATTCTAAAAAGAGAGTCTCTGCATTTTGTAAAGTAAACCCCTTTCAAGGTGTTGTTGTGTTTTATGTCTCCTGCTCCGCCATGCTTGAGCCACTATGTTGTAGGAGTATTTGTAGAACTCTGTATTATCTGAAAGGTGGAGCAAGACACACACTCAGTCTGTCCGGACATTGTCTGGTTTAGAGGACTTTCAAAGAATTTAAAAAATAAGAGTGCTATACCTAAATGTGTTAATAAACAAATTACTAGACCCAGTTGGGGATTATTTGCCTACATATTACCTAATGTTATGCATTATAGGGGTGTGGTAAACTCTGCCAACCGAATAGTACATTACATTTCTTTAATTATGCCTGATTCATTTGTAGTCCCACATTCTAAGGCACCTGAAAAGTGATGCTTTAAGCATGCTCATCTCTGATTTTCTGTACCAGTTACCAGACTATAATAAGATGGTGATGCTGTTGTGTGTACATTTATGGCGGTCGTCGTGGCAAATGTCTCACTTTATATCAGCCCTGACCTTTTAACAGATATCACATTGTATTCTAGGACTTAAAATTCTGCTGTGAACATTGTAACTATAGGGTCAAAAACCCAGCAGTAAAGTGCAATTGGGTAGAAAGCCGGGATTAGCTGAAGGAATCACTCATAACAAATTAACACCTTGCAGCTTTGAATTTTGTTGGTATGTGGAATGTAAAGCAGTGGGTCATGTTTTCACCACTATCCCATATGCATTGGGATAGCAGTCTTTTCACATGTACCTGTCACTACACCTTGCATTTAATATTTAAAGGCTGGAGTGTTAAGCAGTTAACCTGCTTTCAATACTGACTTGTTAAACAAGCATTTGTAATGCAATAGTCTTGCATTACTGAAAGTTTGAGCCATTGGCGTTGCATTATTATTTGCAACGCCAGTAGCTCAAACTTTTAGTTATGCGAGACCTATTGCATTGCAAATGTGTGTTTTTTATATATACAATGCTTATATTAGCGGGCCTTATTCAATTGCAAATTATTTTACACAAATTTGCTTTATTACTCAACATCCCACCCCATAACAAGTTTGCTTTTTGAGGTTGTCTCACGTGTGCCATTTCTCACACTGTCATTACGTAATATTTGGAATTACTGATTGCATCATAGTATTATTATATTTTTCCTTTGCGTTTCTTTGCTGCTTTCCTATTTCTTTGTTTGTCTTTTATAGGTATGTTATGTCTATATGTGCACCTTGTGTTTATTAATTTTGCTTGTATTCTGTTCAATTACATTACACAAGGACAAATTTATTTTTGGTATGCATGGAGGGATTAAGTGATTTGCCCAGAATCACTGGATGTTAAGCCAAAGCTGATAATCAAACCTGGTTCCCCAGCTCCACCGACGCCAATACTCAAACCTAGTTCTCCAGTTCCAAAGACGGCAGCTCTTGCCGTTACACCACATCAGTCAAGGCCTTGTTTATGAGAGATGGCGTGAAGAATGAGCCGAATATAGTTTGACACAATTCCACTGCCTCAGTCCTCACTACTGGGACATACTGGGGGGGCCTACAACCACAGAGATGAACGGTGACTCTCCTCCCTGAATGGGTGAGGGAGAGATAGTAATTACTCGAAGACTTCCCACTCCTTATGTGGTGAGGATACGGAATAGAGGGTGCCTCTGCCAGCCCTCTTCTTTTGAAGCATCTTAAGCGGGACCCATTCTCTCATCCAGGTGGTCTAAATAATCTTAATGAAGGTATAGTTATAGGGCTGTTCAAAACTCCATAATGGCAGCAGCTACAGCAAGAATGAAAGACAGTATCCTTGGGCCTTGGAAGTCCAACACAATTGGGGCCTCTGGCAGGACACTGTGGGGCCTCCTCAGCCTGGACTGCTGGGGGCACTGAACAACTGTGACGGTGGCCTGAGATCAGGTCAGAGAAGAAGTGCACTATGTCCCGGAAGGAAAAGGTTTCGCAGGAGGTGGTGCCAGGGAAGAACCTCAGGCGCTGACGTGAACTGCGTCACCTGGAAGTAAATTATTCAATATAAACAGTTAGTGTAATCAGCTTGTGTTAAAATCCGGCCCTGTGTGTTGATGGAGGACATGTGGCCTAGCGACTAGTGCAGGTGACCTGAGAACGATGGAAGCAGGATCCAACCCCGGCCTTCACACAGCATCCTGTGATTCTGGGTACATCTCTTAAACTGCCTATGTCCTCCTGAGAAGAGCTGTAATGATCTCGGTTCAAGTTCGCGCTAAAAAAAAAAGCACACAAAATAATTGCCTGTAGGGTCACAGCATATACTACTGTTTGTAATGAAACCTGCGGTTTATCCAACTTCCACTCTGTACAATAAAGTTGTGTTTTTCATTTACAAGGAACTAAAGAAGCAACAAAACTGCTATGTATCTGGGACAGCAATACACTGAATGCTTGTTTTTAAGCATTTCTTTTTACATTGCACAAATATTTAGCACATTATACACACAACGTGTGGCAAGAAATGAGGAACAAAATGCATTCGAATCTGGGAAGGGTTGAAAACGCTGGGTACCACTACAGTGAAATTGCACCCTGGGCCCCACCCCTTTCCATTAAATAGTTGCATGCGAGAAGGCACCTCCCTGCTGTGACACCCAATTTCCCATGACCGGGACATGTGAAGTCAGCATACCAGACGGGGCTCTGGTCTTGGAAAAGCTCTATGCGGGGAAAGGCTTGATTGATGCAGAAAGGAAGGCTCCTTTGAAGCTGTGGTCTGTCCGCCCGTAAAGGATAAAGTTGCGACAGCCACTGCCCCTTCACCTTTGAATAGAATGCCACATCCGGTCAGAGATAAGCAGCGGCTGCCCATGTGACCAAAACCGTCTCCGAGAGAGGTGCAGAGCACTTACTGGTTATAAAAAGGTGTGTGGCCAACTTTGGCTGCTTCTCCAGGGAAAATAAAGGTACGCGGCCGCTATAGTAAAAGCGGGCCGCATTGCCCAAAAGAAAGAAAGGAAGGCACGTAGATGCAAGTTGGCCGCCATTGGTAATAAAAATGTAAAAGCGGGCGCCGTGCTGAAACCTAAAATGCGTCACCAGGACGCAAAGCGGGCACCCGTGCAGAAATTGTCAGGCCTGCAATAGGAGAAAATCATTAAAGAAAATAGTGCTCACAGACTGTAAATAAAACATACTGTGTAACAACATAAGTAAAAGGACCAGTCCTCGTGGGAGGGTACAAATGTAGAAATGGCGGTACTAAGGAGGTACGAAGGTGGGACTACTAAGCCTATATATGAATCAAAAGCAACCATTTAGAAAGGACAGTAAGGGAAGCCAATTGAAAAGATGGGCTGAGATTCAAGTCCATACCTGAATGCAGTATGCCTCGCAGAGCAGCGCATGCGCTGCCCGTGCTCGACCTAAAAAGGGGACCGATATATTAAAGGGATTTACCAATTCTGTACCTAATGGTAAATGTGATAGTACATATCAGCGAAGATTCTTAGGAACCAGACATTTCACCAGTGAAAGAATTAAAAACTGTCAAAAGATCAAATATGGTTTTAATATTCCCAGATTCTCTGTAATGTATAAAATAAGTAGATGAGACCTAAAACATTCTTCTCAGCCCTACAACTTTAACCCAAGCACTCAAAGCTTGAGGACACTAAAGGATAAAGAAACAATATATTCCTGCCTCCTGGAAGGGAGCAGAAGTGGTTCCCATCTTTAAAACGGGCGACAGGAGTAATCTGGCCAACTATCGCCCCATTAGCTTGATTGATTGCATCCAAAAGGTTTTCTGCCGCTCTCTCCTGGTGAGGATCCAGGATTGGATGGCTGACAATCATATCTTGTCCCCGGTACAAGCAGGGTTCCGCAAGAAAACTGGCACAATTGATCAGGCTTTCTGCTTCCTTTTGCTATACTGGAAGGTGGTAAAATTGACCAAGGGGAGTCTCTATGTGGCATTTATAGACTTGAAGTCAGCCTTTGACCTTGTGCCAACGGTCAAGCTCTGGCAGGTTTTTTTTTAGATGGGGATGCCTCTAGAAATCTTGTCACTTCTCATAAACCTACATGAAGAGACCTTTGCCAGGGTAAGATGGGGTGGGCAGGGACAAGTTACTGATCCTGTCAGCTTTTAGCATGTGGTCTGCCAAGGCTGCGTTCTGGCTCCAACACTGTTCTCGCTATATATCAACCAGGTGGTTGAATTTCTAGAAGCTACTCCAGTGAATGTGCCCCGTTTAGGGAACCAGAAAATTGCAACACTGCTCTTTGCAGACGACACTCCAAAACACCTATGGGGCTCCAAACCTTAATAAATTGTTTTAAGCTCTTTTGTGATGAGAGGGGTCTCGAAATCAATACCGCTAAGACCAAACTGATGGCACTGAACCTCCATAAAACCTTCAAGGTGTGCTTAAAATTAAATAATATACCCTAGAAAGAGTGAGTAGCTTCGAGTACTTGGGCATTACACTATCAAATCGCATGACCTGGAAATAGCACTTAAGCAAGATCCACCTTAAGTTTTCACAGATCAATGGGGCCATTAGGAAGCAACACTGTCACTCATATTCAAAACCAGTTGCACCAGCCCTGGAACTATATAAAAGTAAGGCCGTAAGTAGTGACCTCTACGGGGCAGAGCTCTGGGATTTCGAAAAACTGAGCAACCTGACAGCGCCCGAGAACAAGTTCCTCAGGAACCTAGTGTCACTCTCAATGAGCCTTTGTCCTTTAAAACTGAACATGGGCATAAAACATATCAAGGATTTAGTGAAGCTTTGCCCAATTCCATTCTGGCATAGGGTTGTATCTACGCCAGAACTGTCCCCGTATGCATCTGCTTTAGAGGAGGTCTGCTCATTGGATACAATGAACAAAATACAATGGATAAAAAACATTAGAAACCTCATCACTAACATTGGCCTAGGGGTGCATAATATTAACTGTCCAGCACCATGTACCAAGAAACAAATTAAACTATTGTATTGGAAATGGGTAGCGCAGACGGAATCAATGGCTAGCAACCGGGGCAGACAAAATGAGGAGTCTTTACATTTTAAACCTAGCTGCTTCCTGGAAGGTTATCTCGATCTTATCAAGGTACCGGTCAATAGGAAGCTATATACACAATTTAGGCACGGTTCCCTGCCTGAAAACCAATTTACAAAAATGTAAATTTGATACTTGTATAGCGCACTACTCACCCGCAAGGGTCTCAAGGCGCTTGTACGAATACCGCTGTGGAACCCATCCTGGCTTTCCCTGTGAGGCGTCCACTCCTGGGCACCCCCAAGGTGGAGGCCAGGCATCCTTAGCGTTATGGGGACCGTTGTGGAGATTAAGCAAGCTATTGCCCAGAGTTGCAGAGTGGGACTCCATGATTGGAATAGGCACCGAGGCGAGAATTATCAGGTCCGTGGAATTTTTGAGCCCAAGACCCGCCGAGGCGGGGAATTGAACCCTGGTCCCGGGCTAGGCCTCTGCATCAGGGTCTGCCGCTCTAATCATTGAGCCACACTTCTCCACTAACTCGTGGTCATGCAGCGCCACCCAGACTAAAGGCTGTCCTTGCTGCCCCGCCCCAATTGAATCCATTGGCCATGTCTTCTTTGTCTGCTCCACATACGCTAAACCCAGAGCAAAAGGCTAATTCCCATCTGCAAGCAGCTTGGAAACCCGCGACTCAAGAGCAGCTCTACGCATACTAAAATCTGACACTAGATCACCATTAGTGTGCACAACTGTGAAGTTCCTGGTCCACATGTGGGTCCTAAAAAGGAAGGCCATGAGTTAAGACCTGATTTTACCCTATTAAGCCCCGACCCTGCTCATGGAAGCACTGATTTTAAACATGAGGGTATGTTAGTATTGAACGAACCATCAACCATTGATTTTAGAATATGTATGTCTTGTTATGTAGAATTATATTATACTGTTTGCATTATTATTAATCAGCCTGTTTTATACATGTATTAAGTATTCTGAACTCGCCTTAGTGATTATTGCACTGCCTGATTAAGCAGACTACAAAATGATGAATTACTGTGTATTTAAGAAATTCTGATGGTTTTTTTTATTACTTTTTGATATTTTAAAACTTTTTGGGATTGTATGTATTTACATTGTTCTTTAATGGTCTGATGACCAATAAAGCTTATTGAATTGAATTGAAACAATGTATTTGCTTTATAACCTTTATTGAAAATATTCAACAAAAACATATAAACGCTGGAAGGGTAGAGAGGATAAAGGGAGAAAGGAAAAAAAGAGAAGCAGTATTACAATATAAATGTAAAATATGACATTATGACATTCTCCTTGCTGTAATAGGTAAGTGTGAAGTTAAATACTAACCGCAGATCTCGCTTCCAATGTCATGGAGCTGGTAACTTTTTGTACCTACTGCAGTAGTGTAATATATATAGTGTATACATTCTAACGTACAGTAAATTAGTAACAAACCGATATGTATGATCGTTCATATAAAGAGGGTCTACCATTCAGCACACCTACAACAACTTATTAAAATGTTATATTTAGTAGGTATGATTTTAGTGGAGATCATATATTTTTCAGCCTAGGCGAGGGCAGGGGTAGGTTTGCATAGAGCTCGAGATGGGTGTTACAGTAAAAGAAACAATAGTTTAGTGACCTCCCTAAACAACAAAACCCAGGCAGAATTATCTAAGACCAGTCTTTCCTGCTGCTACCTTCTATAACAAAATTACATTTTGTTGACCCCTTCAGAAAGAAATGAAGATGATTCATTCTCTCTAACTTTCCTTTCTTTGAATGGCATTTTAATATGTGGTTGTGCAAGTTATTATCAGTGTTTTTATATTTTTGGTGTGATCTTATCAGTAATTATAGGCTTAAACCCAAAACAGAATAGCCTATCCATAGTATATCTTTTCTGAGTTATTCATTGCCTTCTCTACCTGGATAAGAGTGTCTGTGGCTAGGTGCAGTGTAAGTTATAGCACTTCTAATAGTTCTGTTTGGTGAGCACCTGCAGCAGTGTGGCTATGTGTGACTTAGGGGCAAATGTTCCAAAAGAGCCCATAAGAGAAGAGAAAGCACTGCCATACATGGCAGACCCAAGGTTGAAAGGAATATACACTACACTGCATAAAACCAGTCCCCAGTTGTGCATACCCATATGACCGATAGACGCCCACCTGTGACCACTTATTGGTCATGTGCCATGGAACCCTGGGACGTGAATCCCAAAGCCCTAAAAATGGTTTCTAGATATGTGTAATGGTATTAAACTCACACGTATCACAAGTTTTCATCCACAACTCAAGAAACAAACCATTAGCAAAGGAACACTTTAGCGTTTTAATATAGGGTGGACTTCCCTGGAAGGGGCAGTTTTGTTTCTGCTCTACCTTACATTAATTGCCTTTTCCTATTTGTTTTTACCCACTATGATATCAAGACTAGAGTCCATGCAAACAAAAATTGAAATCTTAACGGTTACTGTCAAGAAGCTCGAGGAATCTAACTCGGGCTCTGGTACTTATCCTAAACCCGAACTATCTACGCTCAAAGGGGGTTTGAACAAGGCCCTCCCAATAATGACAGCTAGGCACAGTGTGCTCCCTAATACTAGTGGAAACAATTTATCTCAAGACCGACATTTACTGAGTAAGCAGTCTAGATTCTCAAACTCATCAAGGGTTGACCAATCTTCTGATTGTACCCCGATAAATGATGGACGAGTTATTAGAGCACCTACTGATAACTATCAGGCTAAGATGCTTGGGAGAGGTCCTCCTTCTGAAAACGTGAGACCTGGTACTAACACTAGGAGTAAAGTTTATCAAGGAGTCCAAAAATATGCACCACATACTCACATGCCTCACTCACATAAAATATATATGGTGAATGTCCCTAGGCTGTCTCCTGGGTCTGACTATGAAAGCACTGAATCCTTGATTAACAAGGTCATCCACTGGATTAGATATGTGAGGGGCTGCCGCTCAGTGATTAGAGCTGACATCGCTGGAGTTAGAAGGATCTCTCAGGGTGGAAGCGAGGTGGATCATATAGAGGTTGGTTTTATTGATCCTACCATTGCAGGGAATTTAATTAATCTCGAGTTTAGAAGCAGTTCCCCGGATTGCTCTGCAATCCAAATGAGGTCGTCTCCCCTTCGGTTATCACGCCCAGACGACTTTTGCAGTCAGCTTGTGGGAGAGTCATGTTTAGAACAAAATGATTGACTGCGCAATAAAATCGCTGTTGATGTCCCCACAGTTTGTTCTTTGCTGTCTAGCAAAACCCAAAATATTGAATTTGAGCTGGGTATTGCTGAGAGCACTGAAATCCATGGTCTTTCCGCAGAATTGGAGAGGATAACTCAAATGAGTAGTATCTCGGAGGTCCCCCAGGAAGGTAGCGTAATCCACTCAGAGTTTGGGACGCTTTTATCCTGGAACATTGCAGGTCTAAAATCTAAGATTAAGGACCCTAACTGGGCATTGTTTATTAATTCTTTTGATGTTTGTCTATTCCAGGAGACCTGGCTCCTTGAGCCTCAGTATTTTTCAGGCTTTTTGAACTTCAATGTTCTGGCAGCTAAGGGTAAAAAAGGGCGCCCTTCCGGCGGTCTTACTGTCTGGATTAAGCAGGTCCTTGGCACTATTGTCAAGGAGCATTCTACTCTACATTCGGATATCCAGCTTCTTAACGTTAAGTTTAAAAATGGAAAATCGCTGGATATCTATAATGTTTATGCTAGAAGCACTGGTGGTAAGAAGTCTGATACAATAGCTCGCCTGGACGAACTCATGTTCCTCTACTCTCAGCACTCCTATGTAATTATAGGAGGAGATTTTAATATTACCTTTGAACCCTTACTTGGTGCTGACTGGAGCGTTTCGGAGGAAGAGGACAGTTTATGGGGTGTTCCAAAACTAGATATTGAACCTGTCACCCGTTGGTCTGAACTGGCAATCCAGACCAACGCCCTTTGTTTGAACATAGGGCTTCGTGCAACTAATGGCAGGTCTGAGCATGACAAATTAGGGTCCAATACTTTTAAGAGTGGCTCACGTGCTAGTAGAATTGATTATATTTTGCTATCGCTTGATCTATGGGATGTTTTGAGAGGTATGGTGGTCATCGATAGATTGGAGAGTGACCACAACCCTCTTTCTTTGTCAATCTCGTTTTGGGAGAACCCTACTGTCCCCCTTGATTTTTCTCCTCAGACTCATCAAGATGTAGTCATTGCAAATGATATGCGCCACGTTAAGTGGGCCAAGGTCGCTCAAAGTCAAGAAAGTCTTACTCGTATTTTTAGTAGTTTAAAGCATGCTATTCGGCATCTAGGGGCAGAGTATAAACAGTGCGCCTTGGAATCACCTTGCATGTCTGGAATAACGATCCACGAATCTCTCTTTTTAGAACTCAGAGATATTTTTGTGAGGCCATGCAAACTATCTAAGATTAAGCATGATCCTTCCCCACGATGGTACACTGCAGAGTGTAGAGATGCTCGCGCGAACCTGGGTATCGCCCTGAAAACTGGTGATAGTCTCAAAGTTCGCTCTGCAAGATATGCCTACAAGCAAGCAATTCTAAAATCCAAGCGAGCGTGGGACTATCAAAGATGGCAGGATCTTAGGGAAGCAGGTGCCCAAAAGGACACAAGACGTTTTTGGTCTGTCCTTAAGTGGGGGAGTGGGGGTAATCCTGACAAACCCCAAAACTGGGTTTCGCATGAAGCATGGGTTGAGCATTTTGAGTCCCTCTATGCTAAAGGAGTGGGTTTGTGCGTTACCCCTGAGTTTCAATTTACCTTTTACAAGGAAGAAGCCTTCACTTTGCGTGATGTTGTTAATGCCCTAAAACTTGTGGTTCCAGGAAGGGCGCCCGGGATGGATGGAGTACCTGCTGATATTTTCTTGTGTAATAGCGAATCCTGGGGAAACTATATCCTAATTTTAGCTAACTTGATCGCTAGAGGTGCACCGATTCCCACCTCCTGGAAAGGCGCCAAAATTATCCCGGTGTTCAAGAAAGGGGACAAGTCCCTCCCCGCTAACTATCGACCAATCAGCCTGATTGATACCATACAAAAAATTCTAGGCAGGCTGATCTTGAACAAAGTGTTGGATTGGGCTTCTGATAATTCAATCCTCTCCCATTTACAAGCAGGATTTAGAGCCCGAATAAGCACCATTGATCAGGTGCTGCACTTCGCTATGCTCCATTGGAAGGTCGTATTCTTAGGGGGGGGGGTAGTCTATATGCTGCCTTTATTGATCTTAGGGCAGCATTTGATCTTGTCCCTCTGGCATCTCTATGGGATGTCTTAGACAAAATGGGTATGCCACCTGCTCTACTTTCCCTAATTGCCAGACTTCATGTGGATAACTTTGCAAAGATTAGGTGGGGTGGTGAAGGACAAGTGACTAGTCAATTCCCTATTCAGAAGGGGGTTAGGCAAGGCTGTGTTCTTGCGCCAACCTTATTTTCTATATATATCAATGATGTGGCCAATCTACTAATTGATGCAAACGTAGATGCCCCCACATTGGCAGGTGCTAAAATTCCTATTTTAATGTTTGCCGACGATTGTCTTATTATAGCCAAAACCCCGAGTGGTTTACAGAAATCCTTAGGTATTTTCGAGGACTTCTGCTCAGCTCGAGGGCTTGAAATAAATGTTTTAAAATCAAAATTCATGACTTTTAACCAGTCCAAATCTTTCAAGGGCAAAATATATATGAATAATCTGCCATTGGACCAGGTTCAAGATTTTATTTATCTAGGTATTTGTATCCAACACGATCTGGGATGGAAGAAGCAAATAGATTTGGCAACCCTCAAACATTCCCAACTCTCTGGTGCGCTGAGTAAAGAACATATCCAATCTCTGACTAAACCAATTGACCCTGCACTTCGTGTGTATGATGGAAAAGTGGTTGGTGCCGCGCTCTATGGAGTTGAGTTATGGGGATTTGAAAACTTACACAAAATGTCTACTTCTGAAAATAGATTTTTACGCAATCTTACCAAACTACCTCAGAGTACTCCTTTGTGCCCTTTGTTTTATGACTTAGGAATGAGACCAATAGCACTAATTGCCTCGTTTCGTCCAATATTGTATTGGCGGCGCTTATGGGTCACTCCAGAACTTAGGGTCTTTGCTCTTGGTCTCATGGATATTATTAAGTTGGATACCTTCCACAAAGTAAAGTGGCTCCACAGGATATATGAGTCGCTTAAGGACCTGGGCCTAAAAGACTTGTGGGAGGATCCACCAAATGCTAGGTTCCCGCCTAAGAAAGTATTGAAGGCCTTGTATTGGGAATTGGTGGCTATTCGTGTCTATAGAAGTACAGCCCCGCTCTCATTAACAGGTGTATTTTTCAACTTCAAGGACACGACCTCCCTGGCAACTTTTTGGGATGACATCACAAATCCTCTGGATAGGAAGCTTTACTTCCAATTCAGAGTTGGTAGTCTCCCAGTTAGAGACTTTTCATCCAGATGGGCCTTGAATAACATGCTCAATTGCCCGGGTTGTACTACACCTATTGAATCTGTTAACCATTTCTTGTTTCAATGCCCATCTTATGTAATTCCGCGACGGGCCTGGTTAAAACCAATGTGTCGACAGCTGGGCACGAGGAATGCCAAGGTGGCAGTGAGAATCCTGCGTTCTACTGAAATTCCATTCATTTACATATCTGTTGCTAAATTTCTTGGAAGGGCTTGGGTGATTAGGAGCAAATTGTTGGCTGGGTACATCATTCCTAACCCTGAAATGTCAATCTTTTTGCAAATACCTCTTATTTATTGTTTTAACCTATTTTAACATGTTTTTCTATTCTGTACTTATATTAATTTTTGTACACTTTTATGACAATTGTCGAATAAAGCTGACTTGACTTGATATCAAGACTACTTATTCTGAAACCAACAGGAAAGAACTCTTCAACATCAACAAGGAGTTCGCCCAACCCACCAGCGAGTCTACTGACATCCCTCCCTCACAAGACCTCTGCCACAAACTCAGCACCTTTTTCCACCACAAAATCAAGAGTATCTACAACAACTTCGGTGAAGGCAACCAACACACTGAACCCTCATCAACTACACCCGACACCCTGAAGTCAGCGATTGACAACTGGACAGCCCTCACCACCGAAGACACACCGAAGACAATGAAGTCAATCCACTCCAGGGCACCCACGGACCCCTGCCCCCACCACATCTTCAACAGAGCCGCCAACACCATCGCACCCGTGCTCCACCACACCACTAACCGCTCCCTGGCGACTGCCTCGTTCCCCGACGACTGGAAACACGCCAAGGTCAACCTCCTCCTGAAGAAGCCCTCTTCAAACCCCACCAACCACAAAAACTACATACCCATCTCCCTGCTCACGTTCCCAGCGAAAGTCATCGAGAAAGCCATCAACAACCAACTCGCCAGATTAATCAAAGAGCACAACATCCTCGACTCCTCACAATCCGGCCTCAGAAAAAACCACAGTACGGAAACCGCCCTCCTCGCAGCAACAGACATCCGCACCCTACTGGACAAAGGAGAAACAGTAGCCCTCATCCTCCACGACCTCTCCGAGGCGTTCGACACAGTCTCTCACCGCACCCTAATACGCAGACTCCACGACGCAGGGATCCAGGACAAGGCCCTTGACTGGATCTGCTCCTTCCTCTCCGGCAGAACGCAGCGGGTCAGACTTCACCCTTTCCTCTCGGACTCTACTCCAACCACCTGCGGAGTCCCCCAGGGGTCCTCCCTCAGCCCTATGCTCTTCAACGTCTACATGGCTCCGCTCGCCCCCATCGTCAGAACCTACGGACTCAACATAGTGTCATATGCAGACGACACCCAACTCATCCTCCCCCTATCCAACGAACCCAACACAGCCAGACACAACTTTCAAGAAGGCATGAAAGCCATCGCCAAATGGATGAAAAACAGCTGCCTACAACTAAACACCAACAAAGCAGAAGTACTCATCATGGGCCCAACCCCCGATGCCTGGAGCGACACCTGGGGGCACCCCGCCTTCGGAAGCCCGCCCACCCCCACGGACCACGCACCCAACCTGGGAATCATCCTGGACTCCGAGCTCAAAATGGACCGCCAGATCAACTCTGTCTCATCCTCCTGCTTTCACACCCTGTGCCTCCTACGTAAGACCTTCAAATGGATCCCCCTCGAACACAGAAAGACCGTCACTCACACCATGGTCACCAGCAGACTCGACAACGGCAACACACTCTATGCCAGAATAAACAAAAACCTCACCCGCAAGCTACAGAACATCCAGAACGCCGCCGCAAGACTAGTCCTCAACCTGCCAAGACACTGCCACATCTCCCAGCACCTGCACACACTCCACTGGCTCCCCACAGAGTCAGGACGAGACCGGAATACGTTAAAAGTTGCAAAGTCAGCAGCCAGTCTCCCCTCTTTTACCAAATGTAGGTACAAATGGTCGACTGCAAAATCCATCGGGCAGGAGTCAGAATATAGTTAGGGATTTGTCAATAATGGATTGTTTTGGCTATACTTTAGTCGAGAGCATCTCTTTTTTTTTTTAACTGGTTGAGGAAAAAAAGGAGAGTTGCAAGATTATTTGCTGCCAAAAACCTTTTCAGTATGGTAACAGCTGGCTCTCTAATGAGTTCCCGTTGCACTTTTGCTGGTCCTCTAGAGAGATGTTGAGTTTGAGAGCATGATTACTATAGACGTGTACTTTGCGTTCTTCTGAGAATTTGGAAACCTCACCTGGAGGATGGTTGATTATATTTATCTGGACTGAAAATGGGTCAGAGTTAAATATCTATGGTCAGTTGTTGGAATGGAAATGTCCCCTGCATGATGTTTCCAACTTGCACTTATGCTGAGAACCTTTTAGCTAAATGGAATACACGACCCAGAGCAGGACTCTGTGGTTTGGCGGCATGCACCATTTGTGTCTTCCTTAGCAAGTAGGATTGCTGTCCCCTTACAGGTTCACATAAGCTGGGCCGAATGGGGCAGCAGGTGAGTGCCCTGATGGCCTTGTCTCTCTAAAGTTCTGCATAATCCTGTATTCCTAGTATACCGCTTACCATTGCTACATCCGCCATG
Organism: Triturus cristatus; assembly: GCF_964204655.1. Taxonomy (NCBI): domain Eukaryota; kingdom Metazoa; phylum Chordata; class Amphibia; order Caudata; family Salamandridae; genus Triturus; species Triturus cristatus. The sequence goes on from NC_140584.1 coordinate 617,643,912, forward strand.
ACTAGAAAGTGAATGTATGTGGCTTATGTGTGTGGTAGTATGTGTCTGGACTGGGTGCCCTGTGTGGCATCAGTTGAATCTTTCTTGGATTGGCATTGAAAGCATATTGTTCGAGATGAAGGCTAGAGTACTCCTGACAGACTGATACTGTTTATTGCTAGCATTCCTCAAGCTTTTGTTTAGCATCCGACTCTGAAATGTGGGGTGGCATCCGACTCTGAAATGTGGGGTGCCAGTGCTCCCATTAGATAAACAAAAGTGACATTTTGATATGTCCTGGCTTTTGTCCCTTCATGAAGCAAGCCAATCCAATTACATGGAGGCTGTGCGGAGTAGGGAGACCTCAGACTTCCCTGAAAAGCTTGGTTAGCCTTTTCACAGGGCCTACTCCGATTGATACCCAAGAGGTGCTGGTCCCAAATGGCTGATGGGTGCCAGGTGTAAAGGTTTCTACCGTCTTTATGTTAATGTTGCGGGCTGCTCCCATTTAAGACTTGCAGTACCACCCTCTACTGCAACCTATCACCTGGAGACAAGGAGTGTGTCTCCTTTGGAAGAAGGATATGCAAAGTAAAGGGACCGCCTTGAACCAGTTCAAGAACAGCACATGTAGAATACAAAAACCATGTCTGAGAAAGAAATATTAGTAAAGTCGGTGTTCCAGAACCTCTCAATGACCAAACTAGGCAACTCCCCACGGGCTAGTATCCTTGATAGATAGCTTTCAAGAGGTGACAGGAAATCACCTGAAGAATTCTGCAACAATGTAAGTCATGTGGATCTGCTAGGAGGAGGATTCTGCTTGGCATGCTGAGAAAGGGGTGATGCTGGTATCCCTGTAGGAATGAGTCTGCCTTCAGAAGATTGCCAACTGCAGATGCCTGGAGAAGAGCTGCCAAGATCAAGTGGACAGAGCGAATAATCTTGGTGACATTGCACCTAGTGTGGCAAGGGTACTGCCCAGAATATATGCCTGTTGGATATGGGAGAAGTTTGGAGTCCTGCTTGGAAACGCTTTCTTAAGAGGAATAATTCTCTAGTTAATGTGGGTGGGTGTCATTTGAAGGGGGTAATGCCAAACCTGTTTTGGGCCTGTTAGGGTTCAGGACTTGCAACATTTTAATAATCAGGAGTTGAGATATAGGTGAAGAGAGGAAAGATTTTCTGCTTGAAAGTTTGAGTTCATTAATTTATTGCGGCTAATGGTGAGATTTTTGAGGGCAGCTAATTTTTCTAAAGTGTCAATGTATTTGTTTTCTAAGGATGCACAGGGTTGCTCTCATTCCAGTGACACATTGGCATATAGATACAGCTGGGATTCAGGTTTGTCAACGTTTCACCAATAAGTTTAAAGGTCAAGAAAGGTTTGAAGAAATGTTTGGCAGTGGGCATGGTATATTCTTTTCAAGGGGAGGATGCAGAAGGATGTCTATTGGCTCAAGGGTCAATCCTTCCCCTTCTGTAACTTCATGGGAATGATTATATTGGTGATAAGGCTTTATTAAACCCTGGGTGCTCCCAGTTCTCCACTGATGTCCAGATCTTGGCGTTTACAGTAAAAATGAAAACTGCATTAAGCTGTTATTAGACATGTGAAGAATACAGTGATTTCCAGCCTCAGTTTCCTTTCCCTCAGTTTCCTTGCTTTGAGACTTTTGAATAAGAAAGCAGTTTTTTGTAGATCTATGCCATTTTCCTGGATCGTAATCTTCGCAATATTATAGATTGTAATAATTGATAGTCATTCATGGTCTAAGGGATTGTAGTCGTAATTGTATTTATTTAGTGCTGCTTACACCTGACAAGGAATTAAAGTGCTTCAAAGTAAGTAGCACGCTACCCCGGAATGCAAGTTTAGTGGTTAATCTAGTGGGTGTTGTTGATTATTGTGATTAGTCATGTTCTCTTAAGAAAGATTCGTACTCATTCACCCCAGTTACTTTGTAATATATTGTATTTATACCGGTTAGTTGTGATCATTAGCGGGGGCTATGCAGTTTCATTAGAATGTTTGGTGAGATAGGCTAGTGAAGATTAGGAGATGTTCGTTTACAGGGATTGGGTTTTAAAGAGGAGAGGTTGTGATCTATTTGGTATCAGACAATTTCAGAATTACAATAAGAAGGATTAAGGCAGGCAGTCGACTCAGAGGAGGCTATACTCATCAAGAGAAGGCATGTAGAGGATAGAAGGTAAAAAGAGTGACAGGAGCGGTTGGGGATGATCCTGTGGAATTGTGAGCAGAGGGGAAGAGTAAGGATAGATTACATGTATGGAGATGGTTGAAAGTTTTCACATGTATTTATGAGATTTGCGTTTATATAGTGCTTCATACCCCTTTACACGACACCTGAGTGGAAGGGTAGATCACTACATCTCAGAAACAGCTTTGTAATGGTGGAGATGTACTAATGCAAAAAGAGAAAATAGAGGTCAGGGAGAAAAGGGGAAACAGCAATAAATATGATAAACAATGAAGCTCCCTCACGACCTATATTTCTTTTATCTTAAGGACTAAATCTAGTATGGGTTGAACATTTATATAAACAAAAACATCATCAATACAAGTTTTTTGTTTTTTAGTTTTTTGTTTAATTGATTTTCATATAGTCTCATACAGTGCACAGGTGAGGCATTGATAAAGCATGACAATGTGAAAGAAAAAAGACATTACAATCAAACAACTCGTGGCCATAAGTTACACACACACAGAGGGTAGACTCCAGTCCTGGCAGTACAATAGCAAATATCATATATCGCATGCTTTGATACTGAGCGTTATTTACACAGTCACAGTTTCAGGGGTATCGGGCTGTATAATCGTGTGTAGGTAGATCAGTAGAGGCTCCCAAATATCTTTCGGCCGGGAGGCCGCCGGCAGCTCCTCCGCGTATAGCACTAAATTCTCCCTGCAGTATGTCAAATCCCTGAGCCATAATTCAACTGTAGAACTCCGCTTGCTATTCCACACCATCGCCACTCTCTGCTTGGTAATAAGTAGCGCCACTCTTGCCAGCTTTACCTCCAGTACCTTTCAGGAAAGGGAGTAGTCCCAATAGACACACTTGCGGTGAACAGCTCAGCGCAACCCCAATGATTTTGGACAATTTAGCAACCACCTCAGTCCAATATTCTCTCACCTGCCCACAGGCCCAGGCCAAGTGCCAGAAATCCGCCTCCAAGGCACCACACCGTGTACATGTGTCCGTTTCGCTGAGACCGTATTTAAAAAGCCTGTGGGGTGTGTGGTAAACCTGATGTAGGTATTTGAAATGTATAATATGCAAATTCGCATTAGAATTGAGGGCGCCAGTCAGATTACAGCAGTGTTCCCATTCCTCCAGGGACAGTGGTGGGTCCAAGTATTCGTTCCATTTGTCCAGGCTCTTATTATCGGAGAGGGCCCTATCCTCCTTGGCAGCTCTGTACAATTTAGTGATAAACTTGTGTCAGGTGGGGCTGGTAAGGAGAATGTGCAACACCAGGGACGTCCAGGGTTCCGCAGGGAACGTTGGGAAGTGGTTAATGCTTTTTTTATTCTGTGAAGTGAAAAAGTAAACAGAAGGGTTTTATGCTGAATATATTCAACGTCTGTGGGTGTAAAAAAAGTGCCATTAGGGTATAGGTCCTGCATTTTATCAATGCCCGCCTGTTTCAGTGTACGCATGGCTCTCACCTCACGGGTCACTGAGATGTCTGCATGGTAAGCAATAGGAAGTAGTGGAGAGTATAACGGCAACTTCCCAGCCACGCGAGCCAGTGCCTGCCTGGCTGTGATTGTTGAGTTGATAGTGTTGATTTCACCACAGGGTGTGAGGCGACGTCTATGCTTTAGCATGGAGCTCAACGGGATGGGATGGGATGTGCGTCCAGTGTTCCACCGCCACATGCGGAATAAAATTGTGAGACGCAAACCAAAAATGAGCATATTACGCATGTGCACACAGGTAATACAAATAGATGTCAGGCACACTAAATTCCCCATGTTTATAGTCAAGGGTGAGAGTCCACCAGCCCACCCGAGCCTGCTTTCCACCCCAGATCAGGCGAAGAAGCAGCGAGTGCACCGTCCTAAAAAAAATGGTGGGAGAGAGGGGTCGGTATGTTATTAAAAAGATATAAAAATTTTGGCAACGCCACCATCTTAATAAGAGCAATACGATCCGCCAGAGAAAGTGGAAGCCAAACCCACCTGTCTATTTGCTGCTCCAACAACGTGGCAGCAGTGCCATAATTCTCCCGGATAACTCTGTCGGGATCACAGTGGACCCAGACTTCCAAATACTTAACCGACTCGTACGCCCACACAAGGGGGAATTCTGGCTCATGAGAATGTGTGCAGGAGGTTAGTGGCATCACTACCGACTTGGACCAGTTAATATGTAACCCAGAGAACCGAGCAAAACAAATAAACTCGGGCAGAACAGGCGCCAGATGAGAGCGGGGTTCCCGAATGAAAAGCAACATGTCATCCGCGTATAATGAGATAATGAGCGGGCGATGATGTAAGTTGGGAGCTGCATATTTGTGACATTGTCGGATAAGACATGCCAGCGGCTCCAGAGTTAGGGCAAACAATAGCGACGAGAGGGGGCACCCCTGCCTGGTGCCTCTAGTGATGGAGAACGGTTCCGAGGTATGGCCAACCACTCTGACCCGCGCCGTGGGGCATACATAAAGTCATTTTACCCAGTTAATAAAGAAGGGGAAGAAGCCCATCCGCTGGAGTACAAAAAATAGATAGCTCCGTTCAATTGAATCGAACGCCTTCTCAGCGTCGAGCATGACAGCTGCCGCCGGGAGGTCAGGAGAGAGAGTGTGGAACAGAGCGAACAGTGTACGAAGATTGTGGGAGGTGGACCGCGTGGGTATAAATCCAGAATGGTCCGAAAGCAATTCTGCATAAGTGGCTGGAGGCGGGTGGCTAGTATCTTCGCTAAAATTTTTACATCTGTATTAATGAGCGACAGAGGCCTGTATGAATTGCAGTAAGTAGGCGGTTTGTCCTTTTTCAATAAGGTGATAATTAGCGCCACACGAAGAGATGGGGGGGGGGGGGAGTATGCCCGATTAATAGGCTTCCTCGTACATTTCTAACATAAAGGGGGCGAGCTCCTCGGCATAAGCCTTGTAGAACTCCACTGTCCTCCACTGTGATAAGCTGCCCCAGATAGTCCCTCTGACCCTCCGATAGCCATGCTATGGCCACCTGTGATAAATAGGCATCCAATTCTGCAGTGTCTGTCTCGCCCTGTGAGGTGTATAGTGTCGTGTACGTCTGTTGAAACTGCTCTGTTATGTCTGTGGCACTATAGTGATCGTGCCCTGCACTGTCCGTGATCTTAGTGATTGTGTCCTGGCTCAGGCGATGTTTAATTTTTGTGGCTAAGTAAAGTCCCGGTCCCCCACCCTCCCCATAGGAGCGAGCTACATGATGCTTAGAGACATAGCGTAACTCTTCTTCCGCTAGTTTTGTATGCTCGAGTATGGCTTCTTTGATGGATGCTAGGATCGCCTCACAGGGTGTGTGCTCGTAGTCGCGCTCAAGGTTAGTCAGCGTACTTCCCACCCTTGCTAACTGGCCCCACAAATCCTTCAAGATGCCAGCCGATGTACCTATGCAGGTGCCCCGAATGGTAGCCTTGAATCCCTCCCAGAGGACTGCTGCATTATCTATGGATCCCTTATTGTGATCAAAATATTGGATAATGGCCTCGCGAACAGTCTCCAAGTAGAGGGGATCCAGCAGCGCATCGGGCTGAAGCGCCATGTGAAGGATCGGGGGGGAGGGTCATCTGAGGAATACAGAGAGTGAGTCGAACAAGACAATGATCAGAAAGTACGTGGGAGGCTCTCTACCTCAGTCACCCAGCCCGCCACCCGCTCACTCACCAACCAATAATCAAGGCAAGACCAGCTGCCATGCACTGTGGAGATATGCGTGCCCTCAACTGTTTCGACATGTCTGTGCCGCCATATATCAAGTAATCCAAGTTCCGCCATACCAGCATTGATCACATGAGCTGCTCCTGGTGACTGTCCCACTCTACCACTAGATTTATCCTTGCTGTGGTCCAGGTGCGTATTAAGATTCTCTCCCCAAAGGATAACTGCGTCTGGCCAATATCGCAGCACCGTAATGAGACTCGCATACAGACTGGGGTCATCTACATTTGGTCCATAACAATTTACAATGGTGACCAAAGTGCCTGCCAGAGTCCCGTGCACCATAGCATACCGACCCACAGAGTCAATACGAGTTTGGTGGACCGTAAGCGAGAGGCCCTTCTTTACAAGTGTGAGCACCCCCCGGCTATAGGAGGAATAGGAAGAGGCCAGGCGGTAACCAGCCCAACGGATCCCAACCAGTTTATCTGTATGCTGTGTAAGGTGCGTTTCTTGCAGGAGGGCGTTGCCTAATCTATGGCGTTCCAAATGAGCTATCACCTGCCGAATTGTTTTGGGGGAGTTGAGCCCCCGCACGTTCCATGTTAGACAAGAAATTGTTATACCATTACTGTGCATGCTAGAAACAAAATATACAGACAGCGAAATCTACCCTGCACCCATCCTGTGAACAAAATGCGTGAGCAACATTCAGTACAATAATGAACTATACAGCCACATGAACAATTCCCATATCCCCCCCTCCCCAACACCCGCCACCCACTTCAGCAACCCCAACACGCTAAAGCCATTGCGAACTCCCAGCAACAAATCCCAAGTACAGCACCAAGGGAGCAACCAGATAAGGGGAACACCCATAGAGGGTGGCGCTGGAACACAAACTTCCTCCCGGTGATAGTAGGAGGTGGCCGAGCAAACGTGTTATTCCTTCCCCAGCCTCCGCAAACATACTTTGTACATTAACATAGGGGGTGAACCCTCAGCATTCTGCCATGGATAGTACACTTAGGGAGAAAAATTGGGTTACTGTAATTAAACAGACATTAAGTACTCCCCTCACTCATGCCATACCGTCGAATATCCACGGCCTTTCTAAGATCAAACCAGATAGTACACACCAAAAAATAAAGGAAGAACCAGAGATGCTACACCGCACCAACATTTATAAAACCGAGTCAGCCCTGTCCATTGGCCATGTCAGCGAAAAAGGGTACAAAGTTCCTCATGTACAGGTGATTTACTTCACTCTTTGCTACATCTACACACACTAGGCCCCTCAACCCCATGCACCTATCGGCAGGAACAAAAGATCCCCGATAAAGAGCCCCGATTTCGGTAGCCCGTCAAGGATTGCAGCGCCGACTTGACGAGGGGCATTGCTCATATGATGAAGCATGATACCTAGCTTGCTGGGTGTGTGAGAGCTCTAGTTCCACCAAGGGAATTCCCCTGGTCTTCCCTTGGTTACCTCCTGGTAACTAGCGGATGGTTGAGTCCCGACATCCACTTCCTTCCTTATCTCTTCTTTATTGTACATGAGGAACTTTGTACCCTTTTTCGCTGATAGTCTATTGGGGCATGTACACTAGACCTCCTTAAACAAGTCCCCCTGTTCCCCCCCCCTTTTTTGTACCACATTGGCCATGTCACCAGGCCCATTAGCTTCGTCACCCTCGGCGTGCCTGGGGGACCAGTTGCGACGGGAAACAGATTTGGCAAAATCCAAAGCCGGTTGCAGGCAGGTGAAAAATGTGTCTTTTCCATTGTCCTCCACACGCAATCTCGCCGGGTAGAGCATGGCTTATGGTATGCGCACATCAAGAAGCAGTTTCTTGGCAGGCTGGTACTCCCTGCGGGCGGGCGTATGGTATGCGCGCAGCAAGAAGCAGTTTCTTGGCAGGCTGGTACTCCCTGCGGGCCTCCTGAGTGAAGTCTGGGTAAAAGGCAAGAGTATTCTCTTCATGGGTGATGGTACCCTTCTCCCTCGCCAAATGGAGCACAACATCCTGGTCTCTATAGTTTAAAAGGCGAGCAATTATGGGGCGAGGTGGGGCGACCGGAGGGGGGCATGCAGCCAGGGAACAATGAGCTCGCTCCACAATGAGAACTTGGGATAACTGCTCTGAAGATATCCTGCAAAAGCTTCTCCACAAAGGTCTCAAGGTGGCCCGTGTTCGTGGATTCTGGCAGGCCCGTAATGCGCACATTCTTGCGCTGCGATCTGGCTTCTAAATCTTCATTACAAGCCTGTATGACAGCTAGGAGTTTCTCCATAGAGGCCGCCTTGTTCGTGACCTGCTGTAAACCATCCTCAGCATCCGAAATGCGCGTCTCAGCCTCCCCCAGCCGCAGCGCATGTTTGTCTAATGTAGCCGACATGTGATCCATGCGAAGGTTAAGATTTTTCTATCAATGGACTGCAAGCTGGCCTGCACAGCAAGAAGGGTTTTGTCGATGTTAGTGAGGTGCTCATTTGGGGGGTCTGCATCAGAGTCCGAGGCCATGTGCTGAGTGGCTCTGCCAGTTTTCCTGGGTTCGAATGTAAGGCGCGGTTGGCTACGCTCGCTTTTCCCCATGTCGTAAGCGCAGCCCACTATGTCTCAGTGCACAAGTATAGCAGTGCAACACAGTCCCCCTCAGTACCACGATTGGGAAGCAGCCCCCCGCTGGGCGAAAAAGGAGTTAGCGTCTTCGCTGTTTAGCTCCACGTGGATGATAGCTAGGCCAACCCAGCCACAGGTCGACCAAGGCCCAGACTTCAAGAGCATCAACGCAATGCAGGGCTCACGCTAAATGCCCGCACAGTAGCAAGGATTGGTCACCAAGTGGGCCCAGGAGGGATGGTCCGGTACCCGCAGGCCCGCAAGGCTATGGTGTCGTCGTGCCGGTGGGCGGTGGGGGGGTTAGGGGAAATCACCACTAGGCAGAGGACCAGCCAGTCAGTTCACCAATGAGGCGCGCACACCTAAGAAGCCAAGACGAGGGAGAAGAGCAGGCCCACTTGTAGTCAGGAGATACACAGCAGTAAAAGGCACCATTTGCGCACCCCAGAGGACAAGGAAGGCGCGATCAAGTAGGCATCATCGCGCCCCCCACAGTGGGAGACACAATATCAGGTTCATGCCACAGCCGCACACCGCCTCCAGGCAAAAACTGCAGGGACGATGGCGGCTAAGCGCTGATACGAGGGGGGGGGGGGGGGTCGCGCCGTCAATGAAGGTCCCTGGAGGGTTGCTCAGAGAACCTGTCGCCGTAGGATGCAGCAAGGAGGTCAGCCTATAGGGTGTGCGCGAAGCGCGCAGGCACACGGGAACGCAGCCCAGGACACAGCGGCCATTCAAGTAGGCCCGCGCCAGCCGGCCGTGAGGCCAGAGGACACAACTCAGCCCCCTACGTGAGCCTGGCGTCGATAGGCTGCACAGACGGGGACCCGGAGGTGGCGCGGCCCTCCAACCACCACAGCGATTAAAAGGAGGGCATCCACCAGTTCCCCAGGTTGCACCGCTCACTAAACACCAGGCCCGGGGAGCCAAGCACCCCACCGGCAGACCCAGCCTGCTGCCAGCTGCGGCCTACCTTAGTCGCTCAATCCGAGCGCGTCCCGAACCACCACGCTGTCGGCGCCGGCCCAGAGCCTTCCAGCCTGCGTTCTCGGTAGCAGTGATCTTCTGGCCCCAGCGCTCAACCAGGCCAGTCTGCAGTTCTTTTAGACAGTGTAGCTGTCGGTTTCAGCAGGATTCGAGGCAGGATGGCAAGGATAATTGACGGATTTTTAAGCTCGGCCGGCGGAGCATCTCTACAGAGCGGCGATCTTGCCTTACGCCCTCTAGCGCCCCATCATCAATACAAGTTAATAATTAGAGTTAAACATTATTTTCTTAGTTTGATATTCAAAACAATTGTATCAAATTCCATTAATTATCTATTTTTTTAAAACAAGGTACATGTTTGTTTTTAATACATATTTCTTTTTATACATTATTGTACACGAACCAATGTATTAAAGGCTTATACAATTTAAATGCAACACTGTGCTCTGGACCCCTGAAATAAATCAAATATACAAACAAATCTTAAATTCTCAATCTCACTCAATCAAACCAAACAAACTCACACATAACCCAAACATACATACACATCTGGGTCAGGGGGAGACATAGAACTTCACGGTCTCAACGACCATGTTGGATGAAAATGTTCAACAAGGTCTGTTCAAACAAGGTCGACGTGCGTTTTCGGTGGGGTATAATGGATAGTAAACCACCTTTCTCAGGACCTTCCCAAACAGTATGGATTTACACAACAACCAAGGGGTATAAACAATATGTTTTTATTAACCCATACAATATATATAAATATAACATTGATTGGACCAGGGTTTTAGACAAAAAAGAGAAAATGGGTTAAATTCGCAGTCTTACAACAAAGATCAAGTAGGAAAATAACCAAAGCTTAAAATGAAACACCAAGTAAAGCTCCTACATGAAGAGACTCTTTGTGTGAGGTTCACAAATCTTGCCATACTCACTGTGGGAAGTATCATGTAGAAATAGAAAAAACAGTAAATCTTAGAAAAAGATTGACCACACCACCATGATATAGTAGCCAACAGTGAAAGAAAATAATGCGCAAAAAACAAAAACCACAAGTAATGCTGTGAGACCACGTTGAACTCATTACGTAGAAGGAGCCATTATGTGTCTAAATAATGACTTACTAACCATATACCAGCCCCCCGTGTGTGGCTCATGATAATAGCTAGAATACTTACAGGTAATACTAATATACAAATTGCTCTCCAATGGATATGGCATGTAAAGTGACTGTGATATTTTCCAACACTGCCCTGTTACAACTGTTATTGTGAATAAAGTAAACAAAATGGGAGGTATTTAAATGATTTAGAAAGCTATGAAATGTCTGAAGGTCAGGATCACGGTCAGGATAAGCCATTGCTTAATATCCGGTTCACCAAGTTCGCTACAAGAACAGCAAGAAGATTTATAAACAGTGAGAGCCAGCAAGTCATCAACTGTTAATCATAAAAGGGAGGATCAAGTCCAGCGTTGTTTTGTTGATTTACTCATTCCTCCGTACCACTCAACAGCAGTTGATTACGGCCTTTTGCACACAGATTATTTTGCTTTCTTGTGCGTCCCTGGAACTGTTTCAGGGATTCTGCTCATGCACAGAACTATGCGCAGGAAACCAGGACCTCAGTGTATTGGGGTGTACCAAAAACTCACCTCAGTACCCAGAATCCCTATCCGACTAGCATCAGTGTCTCATTCGCTCTCCGTATCATCTCGAAGCTACCAATGATTAGACAACCCAGAACATGCGACTTAGATACTCTCAGGAATGGTGGGAATCAGAAATACCTGTTCGTTATTATTCTCATATCAGTCCACAACAAGAGTAATCAGAGACACAGTAAAGTTTAAAATGTTTATTTTATAAACTACGTGTCCTAAGATGCAGTACTTTGGATAACATAAGCAGACAAATGATTAAGAATAAAACAATCAGCATTGTTACAATACCATAGAAAATGAAGGGAGAAATCATGTTACAAATGATAGTGGAATACAACCATCCTCCCTTCGCTAGTAAGCTAGTATTATTAGACTAATAGAAGGTCTCTAGGTTTGAATGGGGAACTCCATACCGTAAATATCAGCTTAGGTGAATCACATCACAGGATCAGCTTTGCTCTGTGTCTGGAAAAAGTCTTCTCCAAAGTGAGTATCTCATGCATGCAAACTGCAATATTAAAGGCGCTCGAATTTCAGGTATTTGCAGCTGTGCGCTTGTTATGTCTAGAACGTGGGCCGATCAACCTGAATTCAAAAGCATACATTGTTTGTTGGCCCTGACTGTGTCTGCACACAATGTTCAGACCAAGGTCGCGGTGCACATCTAGGGATGTGAACAACAGACCGTTCCCATGTGAAGAAAAGGCAAGCAAGCAGTTTTCATATAATAACATCTATCTGCAGTGTCATGTGCAAAAGCAGCAAAAGTGGCAAGATGGCGTTTTAACTTCTAAGACGCTTATGCTAACATTGCAATGTGTGTACCTGGACCTCCGTCTCCACTACACCCCCCTTAATCGGACCACGAACAAATAGGGATACAATTTAGGAATGCAGAGTTCAAGTTCGACAGTGACAGAACCAAGTGCATGTATTGTAAATCCATATAAATGGCAGTGAAAGTTAAAAAAATAAGCGTAAAAATGGAAAAAAGAAAAAAAGAAAAAACGTGTGACGTAATATTTCGCAAAGGCTCAGCACAGCCTAAATAGCGAGTCAAAAAAGAAAGAGAGAGAAAAAAACAAACTCAAAAAGTGTAGTTTAAATAACGGAAGTGGGTCGAGTTTATCCATCAACGTGTAAGCACAATAAGTAGCGACAGCCTCCAAGAGGAAGTCATTATAATGTTCGATAAAGGTGTCCGCCATCCAGTCTAACAAAGTAAATGAACATACATGTTCCTCGATAACTGGAGCCTCTAGCACAATCAGAGGGCAACTTGCGTGTTCCTCAATGTAACTTCTCGCCAAGAAGTCATACGCTGCCGTATAGATGTCCCAATTCCCTAGGACTCCGTGTGCCACTCCACAGGCCATAATCCTGATACCAGAACAGTCCAACTCATGAGCCACTAAGGGACTCATCAGTCGATCATAATCCGGGGCGGAAGACAACGAGTACGACAGGCACAAATCCAGAGCCCATTCGAAGGGACAATCTAGGCAATGAAAAACAGGTTGCACGCAAGTAAAGTAAGAAAACCGGAAGGACAATCCATAGGCTATGCTTAAAGTGGCCAGTGGCAACGTTCCATAATATTCAAGCATCCGGTTACGAAGATGGAGCAGCTGGGGCAGGCTGTCGTGTGACACATATTATGCAGCCATTGCGCAGCAAGCAGACCAACAGGAGCACACCAGCCGTGAGGGCAAGAATCAACGGGAGCCCGCCGAAGACGTTGGAAAAAATAGAATGAAAAAATGCCGGTATCACACCAAAGATTGTTTGGAAAGAGGTCACGAGGCCAGAGCCCACAACTTTGAAAAAATGCGAAGTGAAGGGGGAGATCAGTATTCAAAAGCGCAAGCACCTCGGTGCGGGTGTTTGCTACGTGAAGGACAAATGTTTCACGGGAGGAAGTCAGAGCGACTTCTTTTTGAGAAAATAGAGCCCTTATTCTGCTCATCTTGTTGAACTCTGCTTTCAAGGTTAGGATGGAAGGCCAGATGGATACATCCAGCCTCCCATGCGGGGGCAGGAAAAGGACATTTTTACAGCAGACTACTCGTTGTGAAACAGTCACAATGTAAGGAATTCCCACTAGCATTCCGCTGCAAGCCTCATTATTTAAAAGCAAATAACTACCGTTAGCTAATAATGTAAAAGTGGGCGTAATAGCTGGCACTGGAATCCCTTTCAGAACGCAAGCTAAATTGGGTGCCTGAACGTTGCATGCACCATGCAATTGGATGTGCCTACAGACTACTGAGTGATCAGGTGAGGAAGTGCATTCCTCACCTTTCAAATAAACCTCTTTACCTTCTCTCATGCATCTGTATGTAAAAGGGAGTGACCAAACTTCATGCAGAAAAGCAGTACCCAATGGTTCATATCTGCCTAGGGCATAATGTTTCATACAGGAACTGAACTTAAACAAAGGAAATGGCAAGGTGATTAACCCGGGGATAAGCCACACAGCGGAGTTCAATTCGGCCACAGAGAAAGGCAAAGGTTCCAACTTTTCAGTATGCAGTAATGAGTATGTTGCATCCTTCATGGACATGAACTGTTGTTTTGCAGTCAGATTAAATGGCAGGAATAAAGTAGAAGTATTCACGTAGTCCAAGGGAACTTTCCCAGCCTTTAACGTTTGCAAAGTCCATGCAAACTGCATTATCGAACGCAATTGATTTTGGCCATGATATAAAACAGACATATCATCCTGTATAATATCCACAACAGATGAAACAATATTATCTAATGTGTAAATTCTGGAAGAAAGGGTGTTAATGCTATTATCGTTAACAGCTAGCACTTTTTCCAAATTCGCTTGATCAATAGCTCTTAATCTGGAGGCCGCTTCAATTTGCGATAATTTCCAAACTTCGTTATAAATAGCATATACCCATCTTTTGGACCTGCCACCCACAGGCCCCTTAACAAAATCATTCAAATCTATTTTGTCATGCAATTTTGATAAATGAAGTTTAACAGATGCCAAGGTGGAATGTTGCAGCCAGTTCTGACATAACTTCCCTACAGAATAGGTAGTAACCGAATGGGAAGATTCAAAGCGTGGGTCCACTCTAACCTGTGTATATCCAGGGTATAGACCCAGAAAACGATGTTGACAGGAATCTGAGCTCCTCTGCCATATCAACCATCCTTCACGATTTAAATTGGAAATGTTGAAGGATGTGTTAGTAATATATGACTGCAACGCTTCAAGGGGGATAGATCTGTGTGATTATCCCATTTTGGGTAAGCACCCAAATCAGGAATAGAGCGGGAATTAATCTTTTTAGAAGTAGCCAATCCAAAGCAGGTGGTTTGATAAATGGTAGAATTCAAAAATAACATGTGGTTTGGGATAAGGCAAGCACGATGCAGAGCCTCCGTTCCTTCGTACCTGGCATGGTTTAGAACCCCAAAGTGATTTAAGATCAATGGTATCTTTCCACAGCTCATAACCCCTTATAGTCAACTCATCCATAAAGGAATAAACCAATTTAGTCGAAGTGAGTCTAACTTTAGAAGCTGGCTCTGCAGCTAATTTAAAATAAAATGCTTCAGGGTCAGATACACTGAAATCCGTAAAATATGTAAATTTGTTCACTAAAGTTTTAGAGCTGCCTTCAATTGGCGCCGGACAATGTTCCCATTGCGTACAAAAGTTCTAAATGTATTGGCTTTATGTAGGAAGTGATTACCATAGTGTTGGTAGCAAAATAGCTCCCCATAATTAGCAGTGTCTAAATACAAATCTTCAGCATCAAAGGCAGCATAATATTTCAAATCAGAAAACAGTGCCTCTATGGCCTGGACGTCCCAATCATCAGAGCGGATGTTTTGTTTCACAACATCTCCCATAGAAACATGAAGAACATTTGGGACATTAATCACCTCTGTGGGACCATGAATTTGAAATTTAACAGCATCCCCCACAATCCCATCCAACACAGACCAGGCAGTAATATTCACCAAAGTCTGGCGCCTTTTCATGATGTGCGATGAGGAGTGGGGGGCCAAAGTTCCATCAATTAGTCTAATTGCAGATCTTTCGGTGAGATAGTGTCCATTTACAAGACGAAAAAATACCACCACAAATCCAATGGACATAAACAAAAAGATACTTATGAGCAACAGCCAAATGTAAGTCCAGGGGGGAATTAAAAAATGTCTTTTAAACCAAGCAGCAAAAATAGTAACTTTTGATGGGGGATTAGAAGTCATAGAGTTAGTATCAAATGAAAATCGTGACTGGTCAACTGCAGTTGATTGTAAACCAGGCAACGATACATCTGTGGGATAAGCATACTCAGTATCTTCAGATCGACCACCAGCCGGTGGAGGCAACAAACGATTAGTAACTGTATGCATCTCGATGGCAATGTCAGGCCTGTTGGTATTTGCCGGAGCCAAAACAGAATTTCTCAGCATCGCTGGACAAGAGACCGCTGGAGTCATACTAAGAAGAATCGGCCACTTGCTGTAGTTTGACATTGTCAATGGAGATGTACCTGTTATCCTTGCGACCAGGAAGTGGAGGTAAAATGACTGTTCGTGTAGCCTGCATGTCAAGCACTGGTACTGATACACGATAAGAGGGGCTAAACTCTTGTTCTCCCGTCTCACGGACCAGGTCACCAACTCGAGGTAGCCAGCCGACTACCGGAATCTGAAGCGCAGCATCAGTTGTGGAGGGCAAGTGTTCCTTTGCAAGACTGTCTCTGGTCTCTTGTAGATTTTGTAATACAGCACAGTGATCATCTACGTCAAAGGATGCGGCTTACGCCGCCATGTCTAGACCATCAAGGTCCGGGACAAACATCTTTATGCCAAAGAGCATTTCGTATGGGGTCCGCCCACCCAGAGACCTTCTAGGGAGATTATTAAGTGCACGTTGTACGTTATACAGATGGGCTAACGAGTTCCTGCCAGTGCCTAAAACCCTAGCTGTCAGGGATTGCTTTCATCCGTTCCACAACACTATTGCCCTCAGGCCGGTATGGAGACGAAAATTTGACTTGGACCCCCAAAGATCTCATGGCTTCTTTGTACGCCTTAGAGGCGAACGCAGGACCTTGGTCAGAATGAAGGGTTCCACATGCAAAGATTCCCACAAAGACACGCAAATCCCTGATGACAGTTCGAGCATCAGCACTCCTTCGGGCCATACCCAAAGAAAACGTGTGCACGAATTTACTGCAACTAAGATGTACTTATACGCAGTATCAGAGGAAAAAGGACCGTAGTGATCCAAATAAACGCACCCAAGTGGTTAGATTAGATATGCGTTTGTGGCGGGCGCGTAGCAGTCGAAGGTTTAATCTGCTGGCAAATGTCACAATTAAGAACATAAGCACAAGTTTGTTTATACAATCCGCACCACCAGTAACGTTGTTGTAAAAGAGTAACAGTCGCTGAAACGCCAGCATGGGCAGAAGCCATACCTTCGTGAGCCGCTGTTATCAAGGAAAGTTGGGAATCAACCTGTCACCAACGTCGTTAATTCTCACATAGGGAACTTTATCAGAACTTAAATGATAAGAGTACCGAGAAGGGAGGGAAACCTCTAGGGTAATTAGTTCCCTTCTCCGTTGCAGCAACAGCTGCCAAGATGTCATCATCAATCTTACTTTTGGATCTTGTAACTGCTGCTACTAGATATGTTGCCACTGCAGTTTTCGCTGCTTCGTCAGCTAAGCTGTGCCCGACAGCGTGGGCACCAACTCGCTGGTGCCCAAGAGTGTGAATCACATTCACGAGAGGCAGATTCTGTTTAAGTTCTGCCACTCAAACCCAAAGCATTTCATGCTTAATTGTACTACCCTTGGAATCACGATATTCATTTTGAGACCAAAAGAATAAATTGTCATTAAAAGACTGAACACAGTAAAACGAGTCACTCACTATAAGAGTCGTAACCCGTGGATCAGCAAATTCCAGCGTAAGCACAAGAGCACGTAGCTCTGCCAACTGCGCGGTACAATCACCCAATGATTGCGTATGCACGACATCAGACTTGAATTCACCATTCACAAAAGTATCAGCCACAATTGCGCAGGCCGCTGAATAAGCATGCTTTGATTCCGTAGCCGGTTGCGCAGAACCGTCTGTGTATATGACACAATGATAATCCTCAAGTGGGCGCAAAGACAGAGGAGTCGGATGAACAAATTCATACTGCATGTACTGCTGAGTCTGCAATGAGGCATCAAAGATGTATGTGACATCCGGTGATGTTAAGGAAGTGGCCCATTGTATCCAACGGGGATGCAAAGCTTTAGAATTAGGTACACTGGCTTTCGTCACTGCCTCAAGAGCAGGATACGGTGTGACAACCAACATCATGCGTTTCCCTTGTGACAGCGCTCTCTCTTTAAGAATCACCATCTGCACCGCAGTCAAAACTTTTTCGACCGTGGAAAAGCGCATTTCAGCCGAAGTGTACAGGTGTGATTTGTAAGCAATAGGGAATGTATCGCCCTCATTGAACGTTAAGTATGTGAAACTTACTGTGCAAGGCACAATTCTTATTACCAGGTTAGTGTGGTTATCACGTGTCAGTAAGTATTTTGAAGCAAGAAGGTCAGCCTGCAAAGATTGCAAGATAGCTGAATGCTCTGGCAGCCAGCTCGATTTGGAAAAATTAGGTTGTACCAAGGCGCATAGAGGCTTGATACGCTGGGCATAATCGGGAATGTAAGTACGCCTGAAATTTAGAAAACCCAGCAGAGATTGTAGTTTCTTCAGCGTTGTCGGAGCACGCAAACATGCACACTTCTCCAGGAAGTGAGGGGCTAATCCTCGACCTTCATTATTGAGCTCGTAGCCCAAAAACAACACTGTATACTCTGCAATGTGAGACTTCGCAAAGTTGAATTTATAACTGAAGTCCGCAAACATAACAATGACGCGGTCAACGCGACACAGATGCGGCCCTAATTCGTCGTCTGTGAGATAGATATCATCAACATACGAGTACGCATCAGGGTCAATGCTCTAACAGAGAGACTACACGTGCGGCAAAGACGCCAGGGCTGTTTTTATAGCCCATGGCTAATCTCTTAAACTGTTTTTGTTTGCCGCCAGAAGTAAAGGCTGTCCACTGACTACTAATAGAGGACAGATTATGGCTGAAAAAGCCATTAGATATGTCAAGTGTGGTCTTAAACCTTTTTCGCATCAGACTATCAACGAGGGCAGAACTGTGGGTATTCTGTACAGCACAAGTCCGACAATGAGTGTTTAAATGCCGGTAATCCAAAACTAGGCGGTACGACCCATCAGGTTTAGTTACAGTGAATAGAGGATTATTCATCGGTGACGCACAGGTTTCAATAACACCTTGATATTCCAATTGTTCAAGGATTTCTGCGACGTGAGATCTAGCTTCGCGGCGCATGGGATATTGGGGTTGTGGCTGGGGCAGAGACCATAAAGGAATCTCATGGCTTGGCGACAACTTATCCCACCCAACCTGAGTACGGTACAAAGCCGGAGCAAGCACCTGGGCCCACTCTTCAGCAAATTTCTGAGCGTGATCCTTTGGCACAGTGTGCGCGAAAGATGGGAGGATTACCTCCTCCCCTCTAGGAGCAGCCAAAACAAAAGCTGGAGGCCAGTCCGCCTCTGCCAATAGAATGTCATATGTAGAGGTCAGATTATCCTAAAAAATCCCTTGTATTGTACGTTGTATGTCACCCTCAATTAAAAGGACGATGTCATATAGTCTGTCAGGGGGAGCCACTCTAGTACCCGAAGTTTCTACAGTAATGAACGTGTCCGTTGCTGTCGCCTCCAGATATGGACGCAGTGCTTGCCGCACTACTGTAACCTCCGCTGCGCTGTCGAGCAGCGTTAGTGCCCATGTCAGGTTCCGAAGCTGCGTTCTCACTATCTGTGGCATACCTCGCTGTTAGTGCAGCAACCTTCTTCTTCTGAAACGGGGGTTGTTGACGTGCAAACTCGTCCTGCGTGCCTTTACTGTCTGGCTGAAGGGGTTGCTCACGTCCTTGTTGGGCACCCCGACCCTTGCCACGTTCTCCGCCACCGGACTGCGAGGCCGAGGTTTCCTGTGAAGAACGAGGAGAACGTTGTTCAGTAACCTGAAATCTATCAGGTGACCTTATTCTAGTGCGATTGCGCAAATCATATGTGCGTTCACTAGACGCCTGTACCGGTGACGCGGGGCGAGATCCCTGTTTCTATTGCTGCTTTCCTTGTTTCGTACTCCGCCAATTTTGTTTAGGAAAAGCTGGACGATCGTCTTTGACAGACGAACCCGCCTTAGTTTGCTGTTGCACATCTGCAATGATAATATTAGGCTTAACCCCAAACTACTGCGGCCTATAGTTCTATAAGCCTCCGCAATAATTTTAGGCAACTCTCGGGGTTTATCGACGTCGTCTACGAGGGCTAAACCATTCGCCACTTGAAAGTGTACCGCATCTCCCTTGAGGTTACCAAGGATGAGAGAGGCAACTACGTCGAACACACCGACAAGTCTCATTCCCAACTCGACCGCTTCCTCCGGACCGTGTTGATCTTGAACACGTTTGATCACAGAGGGAAGTACGGCCATAGAAGGGGTGCCGAAGCACTTAGAGTAGACCGCTGCAAAAACTTTATCCCAGTTGTCACAATCGGCCACTTCTGGTACTAAGTCTTTCTGCAAACTAATGGTGAGTATCCTGTGTTTCTCCACAGGAGTAGAGTGCGGAAATATTGCCTCCAGCTGGTCAAATTTCTCAGCAAGCCAATAAGGCAAATCATCCTTATTCTGGGGGCGCTTGCCCATTACAGAATTGACCATGACGGGACTATCCCGGCCGGGCCAGCTGGCTGCCCCGCAACAACAGGTTCCCCCACCTGCACATTGCGTGAAACGTATTGCACTAAAGCCCCATGTACTGTAATCAGGGCTGTATGGAGTACACGTAACTCATCCACCGTAGCGTTTAAATAACGAGGATGAGGTGTAAGTCCGGCCAGTACCGGCCAAGTGGCCTCTGGAATGGACAAAGGGCCCAAACGAATCGGTGTAACCGTGTGGGGGAGGGCGCCATTAAACCAAATACGATGCTGCCAAGCCGAAATAGGAATCTCCTGCGTCCTATATGGCGTATAATTCGCTGGGACCTGCGTGGGAGTATAGGAGTGAAACGTACTATCGTCCGCATTCACCGCCGGCATAGTTACCCAACAGTAAAACAACTCGTAGGTATATGACGCATCGGCACTCACCACAAAAATAACAGCCATCCCATCGTCCGGCACCCCGAACTGCGTCAAATGACACCGGAGAGGGGCGCGGCTATGCGCCGCAATAGCGACTGCGGCCATAAGGACACAGAAAAGAAAAACAATCTGTTATAACAGTAGCACAAGGGTTCAAAATAGAAAAAACCTTTGTAATTGACAAGCTTGATTGACCCTATAGAGTAACTATCAGGTAGGTCAAAACCGTCACTCCCGTTATCCGGAAACAAGAGTGAGGGCGTTGTGGACTAATATAAGCACTACTAAGGCGTCTCAAATCATAAGACCAAACGTTAGGTGCGCCATGTTACAGGGATTCTGCTCATGCACAGAACTATGCGCAGGAAACCAGGACCTCAGTGAATTGCGGTGTACCAAAATCTCACCTCAGTACCCAGAACCCCTATCCGACTAGCATCAGTGTCTCATTCGCTCTCCGTATCATCTCGAAGCTACCAATGATTAGACAACCCAGAACATGCGACTTAGAGTACTCTCAGGAATGGTGGGAATCAGAAATACCTGTTCGTTATTATTCTCATATCAGTCCACAACAAGAGTAATCAGAGACACAGTAAAGTTTAAAATGTTTATTTTATAAACTACGTGTCCTAAGATGCAGTACTTTGGCTAACATAAGCAGACAAATGATTGAGAGTAAAACCATCAGCATTGTTACAATACCATAAAAAAGGAAGGGAGAAATCATATTACAAATGATAGTGGAATACAACCACCCTCCCTTCGCTAGTAAGCTAGTATTATTAGACTAATAGAAGGTATCTAGGTTTGAATGGGGAACCCCATACCGTAAATATCAGCTTAGGTGAATCACATCACAGGATCAGCTTTGCTCTGTGTCTGGAAAAAGTCTTCTCCAAAGTGAGTATCTCAAACATGCAAACTGCAATATTAAAGGCGCTTGAATTTCAGATATTTGCAGCTGTGTGCGTGTTGTGGCTAGAACGTGGGCCGATCAACCTGAATTCAAAAGCATACATTGTTTGTTGGCCCTGACTGTGTCTGCACACAATGTTGAGACCAAGGTCGCGGTGCACATCTAGGGATGTGAACAACAGACCGTTCCCACGTGAAGAAAAGACAAGCAAGCAGTTTTCATATAATAACATCTATCTGCAGTGTTGTGTGCAAAAGCAGCAAAAGTGGCAAGATGGCGTTTTAACTTCTAAGACGCTTATGCTAATATAGCAATGGTGTACCTGGACCTCCGTCTCCACTACAGAACCTTTAAATTATTGTATGCAGGGATTTCACCATATAAATGGAATTGCACTATCAGTGGTATTAGTCATTAACTCTTAAATGACTAATGCCTTGCCATGTGGCCTCAGTAGATGCTAAATTAGAATGGACAACCACGGTTCTTATCTGTTTCTTAATCGCTTTTTAAAAAGTCGTATTGTCTAGATGAAGTTAATATTTTATTATTATGAACAAATATAGACTTCCTGGTCTTTTAATTATTTATTGATGAACTTTACTTTTCCTATTCGTTGTGATGGTACAAATGGACTAAATGGATGCATTTGGGTGGATTCTCGATTCTAAAAAAACTAAGAGGAAATAATGTAAGCGAAAACACAGGACTTAGAAAACGCCTGTCTTTTGTACTATGTGTAAATATTTTAGCAATTATTTGATATACATTTTTTATTAGTGATGCATGTTCACCATTGTAATGATTTTTATTAATCAAACAAAGTATTCCTTCCTTCCTTCAGGATCAAGTTAAACTATCCATAGACCTTACCTAATACACTCTTGTTTACAGTTACTCTATACGGCCTTTACTATGCTCCAGACATTATAATTCGGCTGTCACCATTTGTTTCCTATAAACAAGTAGAAAGGCATTAGTCCTTACGTGATAGAAAATCTTGTGATAATGTGCTCAGCTTGTTTATAATATAGTCAAATTGGAGCACAGATAAATGTGTGGAGGGACATACACACATGTGCAAGGCAAGTTTAGCGTTTAATTGGATATACTCAGTCCAGGGAATTGAATCAATCTCGTATTATGTCGGAATTCCCGTGTTGTATATTATTACATACTTTCGCAATAGCATATATTATGTCCCTATAGTGAAAAAGATAGAATTCAGAGACCCTGCATGATGTATACCTCCTACGTATGGAGTCAATATAATGTCCCGAGCTCATTGGAGGTCTCCAATTTCAATACACCAAGCAATAGACATAAATAAATGTGTGCAGTGTCAATTAGAAGAAACCGTTGCAGGAAATCTACGTGAGACCGAATTCAACGAGTGAGTCGATCCGAAAACCGACCTGGGCTGCCCCTCAAATACTCGGGCCCATCTCGCTGTACACTATGTGTGATAGTAACTCTTGAGCAGCATGTGTGCGGAAACAATGACTCACCAAGTCGCAGTTCATCGCAGTCTCCGGAACTCCAGCTGAACCGCCAATATGCAGCGCCGGACGGTATCGTATTGAGTGACGCCATTAAGTAGCCTAGTATGCGGCGGAATACAACCAGAAGTGATCGGCATGCCGTCACATGAGTAATGACTAAAACAGCTCCGGCTTTCCTGGGAAAGGATAGATATGAGCTCCATATTAGAATGGGAAAATTAGTTTTTAAATGCTACATAGACTATAGAAGCCATTGACAGATCTTCTGGAATTTAAAATGCATATGCAAAATATATAAGAACCGTGTAATAAAAGGGGGCACCACCCATAATGGTGACTCATACACACCGGGACAGGAAAGATCAAGAGCTCAAGAAACATTCCGACCCCCAGGATTAGTTAGAAATTGACTAAAGCCACGAGCACAGGGGGAGCCATGAAATATTAAATAAGGAAGGCATACCGGGTATAGAGGCAATCGGACATGTAGGCCGATAGTCTCATAATAAATGTCCAGACAAAAGTCACATTACGGATCCAGAAAACCTGACACTATCAAGAACATTTTTAATACTGTGCCAAGAAAAGAGACAGATGAAAAGGAGCACCTATACTGCATAATAGCAGCTTGCGATGTCCCAAGAGGAGGTAGATTATAGATGGTCAGTGAGATTCCAAATGATTTCTTCATTGAGTCCCTCTTTTACACTGTTGAAGGTAAAAATCCAAAACGTTTCCCTTCTCCTGCAGTTCACTTCTACAGGCAATGCTGCCTGCAGCTTTACCTTCTCTAGAATGTACCATCTAAGATCCATTTCCAAGTGGTTAATTTCTAGACAGTGTTGAACAACGGGGGCCGTCGATTTTCGCGAGCGAATAGCAGATTTATGCTCGCTGTATCTAATTAGGAATTCACGGCCCGTCTCGCCTACATATGCTAGTCCACATGGACACAGTAGTATATATATATTATATTTTGGCCCCTGCAGTTGGTTAAATCTCTAAGTTTGACATTTTTACCTTTATATGTCAAGGAGCCTGTTACCATGGCCGTGTCACAGGCGTGGCAGGAGCCACATTTATGATTACCCAACACTGGAGGTAATCCTGTGATAGTGGTCTGATTATGAGTAGTCAAGTCAAGTCAAGTCAAGTCAAAACAAGCTTTATTCGGTGCAAAATATACCACCATAAAAGCCTTCTAATAAAAAGACAACCATCACAATTTAAAAAAGAAAAAGAAAATATACAGTCAAGTTTGAGACAGCAAAAGTTCATACTCAATAAATACTTCAAGGTACAGTACACGTTTACATGATATATAGTGCAAATAAGCAAAATGACCTATGTCTTTTGTATACAAAAAGTGCTAGTGCATATCCCGGCATAGGGTACAGTACAGAATAACCAGAATGGCCTGTATCATATAGGTACAGAGAGTGCCTTGTGCCATCATATGTCCCTATAAACAATACATAAGGTGACTACATAATCTATAAGAAATAAATACAATTAGTGCAAGGTATTAATAAATATCCCGGTATAATGCACGGGACATGATGGACAAAGAAACCTGCATCATGTAGAAACGTAAAGTGCATTGTGCTATTGTAAATCCTAATGGGCAATACATGAAATAACTACATACATTCTTCTGACTTATCATGTAACAGTGGTTCTAGATATGAGTAAATCTTTCTTCTTCTTGTTTCCATTAGTATTAAATTTAAAAAGTTAAAAGTTTAAAAATTAATTTATTCGTTAAAAATAATTTAAAAAAAAAAAGCATTCTGCATCTGTGCGTACGGAACGCGGCAATTATACAAGAGAAGAGAAATTGGTTGTGAATTTAAAATTTATTAGATAAGTTGTTCCGTCTAGGAGCATTATATCACAAAATAGTGGAGCAGGACGTCCTAGTAATTCTAATTTGGCAATAAGACCGTTTCACTTCACAGAGCTTTCTTTTAGTATTTTGTGACGCTTGTTCCATGCACAGCCTAAGAACTTGGCCACCCCACAAACCAGCGATGGGGTGCCATCTGTTCTTAAGATTCGAAGAGCGACTAGATGTCTTATTGTCCCAAGGTTTCTGCAGACTGGTTATAACCATCTGGCCCTTGCCAATTTGTATGCAGGGCAAGCAAAAAGGAAATGGGCAATATTTTCCTCCGGGGCAGGGCAGCATGGGCATGATTGTAGAGGAGGTTTTGATGGATTCCATTTAGCTGTGAACTGGTTTAGAGGTAAGGAGCCTAACCTAAATTGAATATACAAAGTTCTGTCTTTTGGTACTTGGATGAAATCCATATATGGTTCGAGGCAGCTATATTGTTTATGTAAAAAGTACTCCTCAATTAGCTTTCCCAGATGGACAGTCTTAACTTCCGCTCTGCTACCCAGTTCCAGTAAAGCGTTACAACAAACAAATGATGGACGGAATGCTGACAATGCAGACATTCTCCCCCAGTCAAGAGATCTGGGTTAAATCCATCGTTATTTTGCCCACTACGCCACCCCAGTTCAGACATGGCCATATGCAAATCAGTCTTGACCCTGTGCCTCATGGGAACAGTCCAGCCCGAACTGCCAAGCCATGTCTTCCCTGGACCGGAATCAAGCATCCTAGGACCGGTTTCTGGCTATCAGCCGTCATCAGCCAGGATAGCTTGACTCCAGTGGCGTAGTGAGCACGGGTC
Organism: Triturus cristatus; assembly: GCF_964204655.1. Lineage (NCBI taxonomy): Eukaryota > Metazoa > Chordata > Amphibia > Caudata > Salamandridae > Triturus > Triturus cristatus. The sequence goes on from NC_140584.1 coordinate 617,669,437, forward strand.
CCACGTCTGGGAATACCCATCCCACTTAGGGCGAAAAGCGTTACAACAAACAAATGATGGACGGAATGCTGACAATGCAGACATTCTCCCCCAGTCAAGAGATCTGGGTTAAATCCATCATTCTTTTGCCCACTACGCCACCCCAGTTCAGACATGGCCATATGCAAATCAGTCTTGACCCTGTGCCTCATGGGAACAGTCCAGCCCGAACTGCCAAGCCATGTCTTCCCTGGACCGGAATCAAGCATCCTAGGACCGGTTTCTGGCTATCAGCCGTCATCAGCCAGGATAGCTTGACTCCAGTGGCGTAGTGAGCACGGGTCCCACGTCTGGGAATACCCATCCCACTTAGGGCGAAAAGCGTTACAACAAACAAATGATGGACGGAATGCTGACAATGCAGACATTCTCCCCCAGTCAAGAAGAACAATGGATTTAACCCAGATCTCTTGACTGGGGGAGAATGTCTGCATTGTCAGCATTCCGTCCATCATTTGTTTGTTGTAACGCTTTTCGCCCTAAGTGGGATGGGTATTCCCAGACGTGGGACCCGTGCTCACTACGCCACTGGAGTCAAGCTATCCTGGCTGATGACGGCTGATAGCCAGAAACCGGTCCTAGGATGCTTGATTCCGGTCCAGGGAAGACATGGCTTGGCAGTTCGGGCTGGACTGTTCCCATGAGGCACAGGGTCAAGACTGATTTGCATATGGCCATGTCTGAACTGGGGTGGCGTAGTGGTTGTAGATTCCCTTGGGTTGCAGGCATCTTTAAGTGCCTGCCAGTACGATTCCTCTCAATCACGTTTTGATTTTTTAATAGCGGCATTATATTCTTTCCTGGCTTCTTTAATTTTAGAAGGGATTTTCCTTTTAAGGGCAAGAGATACAGCTTTCCTCTTTGTTCTACAGACCTTGGTGAACCAGGGGTTGAGCCCTTTTTTGTTGTTATACTTGTGATTGGAGGATTGCCCAATCTGAAAATGCAAGCTCATCTGACTGATGGTTTCACCTTAAATAAGAGTTGCCTTGGATGTTGCTAGTGGGTTTGTGGCAACTGCCTCCAGTTCCTTAGTTCTGATCGTCAAGATTTCAGAAATAGACTGGATTTTAAAATCTTGCCCTACAACCTTCATCCACTTCAGGAACCTGCCAGAGTTGGAGGGGACAACATCTTTGGTAACTAACTAGAATAGGGTCGGTGCTTAAGGCTTGCTCAGGCCGTGACCAGGAATTCTTCAAGCAGCAGGACAAAAAGTTATGATCACTATCCACTGTGGAACCAATTACCATATCAATAGATACAGTCCAAAGGCGGATGACTAATAAAATATAATCAATGGATCCTACTCTATTGTATGTGTGAGCTCCTAGAGAGTCAGATGGGACTCTACCATTCAGTGCCCTCAAACCAAATTCTAAAATAATTGCATTGATTTGGATAGCCACCTGAGTCCACTTCTTAATGGGTACTAAGTCTAAGGGAGGTATTCCCCATTGGAGATCTTCATCTGCTGTCCCCAGGAGATCATCCGAACCCAAGGGTTCGAAAGTACAATTAAGATCTCCTGCTACCATAATTTTCGCAGATGCGTGGCAGCTACTTAGTTTTTCCACAAGGAGTGAGAGGGTAGGCGAAGTCTTGCCCCCAGTCGTCCCTCTTACATAAAAATTAAAAAGTTCAAGGGTTTCCCCTCCCTTTGGCCCTTTTATAGTGAGCCACAAGATATCTTGGGATGGGACTATATTTTGTTGTACTTTCCACCCCAGGTCAATACTGACCCACACAATGAGGTCACCAGATGGACGCCCCTTACCAGCATACAACCCTGGAATAAAAAAGGTGGTATACCCTGACTTATGGAGTGGGATCAGACTCCCAAGTTTCCTGAAAGATACAAAGATGGTGATCGTCAACTAAACTGCTCCAATGGGGCAGTAATACTTTGTTCTTAAGCCCTGCGACGTTCCAAGAGAGTATCTTAAGGGGAGTATTGGACAACTCGGATTCAGTGGCCACCACATCAGTAGCTATGTCCATTATGGGTATCGTAGAATTAGTTTTTGGTTGGTCGTAGCCTACGGCTTTCTGTCCTGCCTGATCTATATTTAAGGAGATCGAGGAAATAGCACGTGGGGTAGATCCCCCTGGTGGTATGTGATCCAAGGATAGATTCTTTGGAACGTGAAAATAATTAAGAATGGGCCCTTCACACCCCCTTCTGCCTAGATCAGCAGTAGATGCTATGCTATGGCTTCGAGAGATAGCCATGTGCGGTGTGTCATACAAAGAAAAATGAAGGGAACTGGGCCAAAAACATTTTTATCCTGATCAGGATGTGTATTCTGCCTTGAAATCTGAACAGAGGTGTTATGTAGTCAGTCAATTTGGGTCAATGGTGAAGGAGGACCACGCACTAAGGATTCCTGTTGGCAAACAGCTCTTTTCTCAGCTATAGGTGGGCAGCGCCTAATCTGTATTGAGAGCGACTCAGGAGAAGATGTACGATACTCCAGCGCAATCAGATTATCCGCCAGATCTGCATTTGACAAGGTTAACTCAATATTGTCAAACACCCCGTTTGCAGATGGACACCTACTTGCTCTTAATATGTCCTCCCGTATAATAGAGCGGCAACCTCTAACATGTCTTAGCCAGTGGATAGACTTATTCACTAGCGATTCTTTGCTCTCGACACAATGAGTAGATTTAAGTTTGGGGACATTAACCATAAAGACAGTATGCATTGCTTTCATTTGGTCCCTATGGTTAAAAGGGGGTAGAGAAGTCGTTGGAACCCGTGATTTTGGATAAGTCTGGGATTGAGAATCAGATGGTGATATGGTACTCCTGAGCATGGAATATTTTTTGGCTTGGGAATGATTCTCAAAAGGATTATTAATGCAAGGAACTTGAGGTGTCTTGTGAGCGTTATATTTATTTTCGTACACACAGTGAGGCGCGATAACCTGTACCATTCCTAGCCCTTCTCTCTCTTTGCCAGTACTCTGTATTATAATAGGAGGGCACTGTAGGGTGGTGGGATGCTGGTTTGGGTGACAGACTGGGGAAAGAGACCTAACTAGGGAGGTAAGTTCTACAATCACGTTTTTTAGAGATTCGACCTCAGCCTTAAGGGACTGGACGATTTTAATCAGATTATGATCAGGGCATTTGCAGGAGCAGCTCCCATTCAGATGAAATTGAGAGAGCGAAGTGGGAGTCGTAATTTCCACCGGTGTAGTTCTGGAAAGATCTGCTAAGATTTCAAACCTGTTTGAGCAGGGTATTGAGATGCCTGATTGGCTCGTGGTTGGACTTGGGAGATCAGCCTGTAGATCCGGGGCTATAGCTACAAGTTGTTTGTGGCCCAAGATCTTAGCTGGTTGCTCATCAGAGTTGCATGAAGATTTTTTAAACATTGATGGTATAATAGTTGTCGAACCAGCTTTTATGTTGACTACTATTGGGAGGGGAACGGGGGCTTTGTCAGTCAGAAGATCCTCACATTCTCTGACAAGAGTGTCTATTCGGTCCATGACACAGTTGTCAGCAGCACTTTTGGGAATCTTTCTGGCCTTTTTTGTCTTTCCTACACAGATGTTAGAGCCGTTGCCACCACCAACCCCCTCCATAATTTTCCGCTTCCCCATTATAGCACCAAGGGTATGGAACGAGCCAAGAATACAAAACAAATTGATGACAATACGTTTTGATTAATGTTCCTTATACTTTTTGAAGGTTCAAGGGAACTTTAGTTTGTCTCTCAGTATGTTAACGAGGCGATCTTATAATCACAGTACCTCTAACATATCTTTAACTTACTGGCATGCGAAAGTAAAAAGGTGGGCCCAGCGCGATGACGGGCAAGGACTTCGCACGGCCCGTGCGCGTTGCGCACCTCGGTTGCCGGTAGCGCGTTTTGAGCGCGGAGATGGTGGTGGCTCCTCCCTCCAGGGAGTGAAGGTCTCTGGAACTTGGAGTCCCTGCAGCAGTTCAACAAACAAAAGGCGCGTCCCGCGCCGCAGTTGCCGGTGGCGCGTTTTGAGCGCGGAGATGGTGGTTGCTCCTCCCTCCAGGGAGTGAAGGTCTCTGGAACTTGGAGTCCCTGCAGCAGTTCAACAAAGCAAAGGCGCGTCCCGCGCCGCGGTTGCCGGTAGCGCGTTTTGCGGAGATGGTGGTGGCTCCTCCCTCTAGGGAGTGAAGGTCTCTGGGACTTGGAGTCCCTGCAGCAGGTCAAGAAAGCAAAGGCGCGTCCCGCGCCGTGGTTGACGGTAGCGCGTTTTGAGCGCAGAGATGGTGGTGGCTCCTCCCTCCAGGGAGTGAAGGTCTCTGGGACTTGAGTAGTCTGGAATTCGTGTCTCTAGTATGTCACGCAGATTTCTATTTCTCTTGCAGGCCACTAAGGGGGGTTTTAGTTGTTGCTCATACTCGTTTGCATTTAATATCTTCCAGTTTTTGTTTGAGATCTTTTTGATTTTATAGTTCAGTTGAGTGTGGTTGATGAAACATACCACTTGTTCTAGGGATGCACGAGAGGTACCTTGTAGCAGTGCGTCCAGATTGTAGTACTTTGCCCTTTTAAAAGCATTTCTTACCAAACGATGTGGATACCCACGGTCCAGAAGTCATTTTTTCAACGCATCACCATGTCTATGAAAATCACTCATGTTAGTGCAATTACGGCGCACACGCAAACATTCCCCAAATGGAATAGAATCTTTCTGACAGGTGGGGTGAAAACTTTGATGTTGGAGGATGGTGTTCTTAGCTGTTGGTTTTCTGAAAAAGTTAACTTGTAGTATATCGTTCAGTCCAAAAATCAATATGGCCAGAAATTCGACCTCAGCAATGCTAAATTTAGCAGTGAACTTTAAATTAGTGTTGCTGGCATTGAGCCAAGAGATATATTCCTGCAGAGTAGTGACATCTCCTCTCCAAATAAAGAATATATCGTCAATGAAGCGTTTCCATGTACTGACATTCTCATAGAAGGGGGCTGCTTCAATGAAAATATTCAATTCCCATTCACCCATATAGATATTTGCTATGCTCGGCACACAGGAAGCTCCCATACTGGTGCCCTTAACTTGCTGATACATCAGTCCATTAAAATCAAAAAAGTTGTTCATGAGGACTATCTCGAGGCACTCTAAAATAAAGGCATCTGGCCTATTTCCAGGGGATCTCCGTAAGAGTGCTGCCACCGATTGCAACGCTTGACACTGAGAAATGTTGGTGTATAATGCCTCAATGTCAAGCGTTACTAAGATTTCACAATCGGAATTAAATGGCCTCCCCTCGATTTTATCTATAATATCTCTAGTGTCGCGGATATAAGAGGCATAGTTCTTGGTCAATGGGCATAAGAAAGTATCAACATACTTGGAAAGGGGCTCTGTGCTAGATCTTATAGTTGAAATAATAAGGCGTAGGGGGGGGGTCAACAGTACTTTTATGGGTCTTGGGGACTATATAGTGCCGATACTGTAGGACACGATTTATTCAAATATGCATATTCTTGTTGGCAACGGTGGAGATGTATAAATGGAATGGTGAAATGTGTTTGAGAGGAAACTGTTGAGTGGGCTGTGTCAGGATATGTGGGATCTATGCTGGAGACTTTTGACTGTGACCTATCTCATAGGTATGACATTGACTTACCTGATATTGGGAGGAGGTGCTCCATCACCTTTCATCCTTCCGTCATAGGGGCACTCCTCAAAAAAGATAAGTAAACAATGGGTTAGAAAGAGAAGAAAGGCTGCAAGGAGGAAGTGACCGATAAAGAAAGAAAGGAAACACAAACATTGAGAAAACACTATTAAAAGCTGTCTTCTCGAATCCAGACTGAAAGGAGGAATGAGTCCAAGATACTGCTGGGACAGAAGTGTTGCAACAACCTGATAAGGCCTGTTGACCAGAATCAGCAGAGGAATATCCAGCCAGGAACCCAAAGGCCCCAGCTTGTAACTCTGAGATGAGGAGGAGGATGCCACTGTGGACCTGCCTCAAAACGTACTGGGCCCACCATGACTCACATGTGGATGTGGCTCTGTGGGGTATCGCAGTGTCTTACTAGGGCAAGCTCATGGAGGTGGGATAGGCCTGAGGGAGAACCCTATGAGCAATGTCTAAAGCGCATCACACTGCTAACAAGAGGGTGGGGTGAAGAGGAGCTAGAAAGAACGAGCCACAATTAAAAGGTAGAAGGTAACCAGAGGGAGACAATAACATGGAAAGCCAGTATTACCTAACAGGGGCGAATGTTGGGAAAAAGTAGGCTCTGGTTAACCCGGAGCAAAATAACTGGGGGAAAAAACCAAGCCGGGTAGTGATGCGAGAACCTGTAAACAAAATAAGGATCCCATTTCTGACTAAAGAAAGAAGAAAAGACATAAAGATATACAGAGAAAAGAAAAAGAGCAGGACAAAGCTCTAATAATTTCATTTTATTTAGAGTCTTTTCTTTATTTACACTTATTTTGTCCTTTGTTCTGAGGGACATGGAGCTAAAGGTGGGAGCTGAAGACTCACTCTCTCTCTCTAATTCCCTTCGGATTTTCTTTGATTGCTAAAGAGACGGATTGACTTCCAATAAAAACCTTTTTCTTCTTTTAATACAAAAATCTAGCTTTTCTGACCCTAATCCTGCTACATATAGTGCCCTTGCTTAATAATAAATTATTTATATAGTGATTATACCGCCTTAAACCTGCCCCAAGGGAAGAACGGAACTTGCTAGACGAATACAAACATATTGCTCAGACCATTATAAGGCTCTTTAAGAGCCAAAAGGGTATATATAGTCTACAGCAAGGGTCGAGGGTGAGAATGGAATGCAATATAAAAAGTATCTGGCCTAACGTATACATTAGGTGGGATGCAGTGCAAAACAAGTTGTGAAAGAAACAGTAGTTCTTAGTTAGCTGAAACAGTGTTTTTTGTAGCAGAAGCCGCACTTCTTATAACAGGGCTAGTACTGTGGCTGTATGAGTAACCCTTATCATAGCAGACCTGGTGTTTCCTTGTAGCAGCAGCTGTTGTTGTCAGAGTAGGACTAGCGTTCTAGCAGTACCAGCACTTATAATGTGGAACTGGATTGGTGTTTTTCAATGAAGCAGTAGCAGCACCTACTATCATAAAGTTTCTAGTTATTCTTATAGTGCAGCTTTGACAGCTCGTTTTAAACAGAGAAAGAATAGCGTTCAAGTACTCCTATCAAAGCAGGGCCGTTGTGCAGTACCAGTATTTCTTATTAGAGAAGGACTGGTGTTCTTTCATTGCTGCAGTATGTATGTATGCCTGTGTGTAAGTTTGAAACTTTGTGGTATTTGTAAAGAATAAATCCAGCCGTAATGCTGTGGTGCGCTGTACAGAGTCAAAGGCAGAGATACTGTTAGTGTGCGATTTTAGAGGGAGGTGGTTTCTAAGAGTGAACCTGAAGTATTACTGCATTGTAATTCAGTGTTTTTTACAGAGGTATGTCTTAAGTTCTATCCTAAATGGAGCAGGGTTTGGTTAGCCTTGATGGTTATTGGGATGTTATTCCAGATCTTGGGTGCATAAATGGAGAAGGCACGTTGCCTTCTTTTCTTCCTTTTTGCACTTTGTTTCATAGAGATTGTCTTCCCATCTAGATTAGTGTGGATGCCGGTTGAAATGCCTTTGTGTGGTAAAGGAATGATACAGAGTCCAGCTGTACATGTAGGATTTTCTTTATTTGTAGCTTGGTTCCAGAATAGGAGATCAGGTTAATAGGAGAAGATAGATGGTACAAAGACAACCCCACCAGGAGCAGGCTCCTAGTAGCTCAGCCTGAGTTGACTAACTGACACAGAGAGGCACTCAGGCATTCTATGATGTCATGGTACATTCTAACAGAGCAGTACAGTGGAGAATAGTAGACAAGTAATTTACTACACATCCTCCTTCCTTAGGGTACGACAGCAGAAATAAAGAGAAAGACAAGTAGGATACTTCATGCGGTGGTTAAGCCTGCCCCCCTTCATGCGGTGGTTAAGCCTGCCCCCCTAAAAAGAAATCACCTTTTCACAATGTATAGAGTGTATATTTCACCCAAAAGATTAGTTAAAATCACAAGTTTGGACCACTACTGCCCGAGATGTAAATTGCCGGCTGCAGATGATCTGCATATGTTTGTAGAATGCCCAATGTTAAAGAGTTATTGGCTTAAAATACAAGGATTCTTGTCTGAGGTACTAGACAGTCAATTAGTAGTCACTACTGGGATGATTATGTTCGGACTAACACCGCATCTCGAATTGAATGAATTGGCTTCTAAATTTATTTTTTATGTCATCATCCTGGCACGACGGGAAATATGCAAGGCCTGGAAAAGCGAAAATGCCCCTAAATTTGCAGAATGTCTGAAGTACCTCATATATATAAGTGAATCAGATATGGCCTGTGATGGCACAAGCCATGATAAGATCTGGGCGGCCCTTGTGGCATGGCGGAATAGATGAGAGTATTCCAATGATTTTCACCTGGACACTGCTGGTTCTTTGTCTCCAAACCATATATGGTCAAGCAGTTCGAATGGAATGGAGCGGAATAAGAAAACAGTTGCCACTAGAGGGGTGTCTCCTCCCTACCCCTCCTCGGACTTTAAATACTGGGTTCGGAATCATTCGGTCTGAGGGGAAGGGGCGGGTTTCCCCATCTAGAATGCCTGCTTTGGAATATGAGGAATACAAAAAAAAATAATAATAAAAAAATAATAAAAAAAAAAAAAAGACAAGTAGGATACCTCAAATATATCATTAACATAAAAGTACAACAATGAGATGCACATATCTAATGGTGTATTACATGAGGTATCAGAAATACCACGGGCATGAGCAGAAATGCATTAAGATGCAAAAATAACTGAATATATTGAAATTGAAAATAACATTACTACTACACGCCCAATTGAAAATAACATTACTACTACACGCCCCATCCCCCTCCCTTAGGGAAAAACAAAGCATGGCTTAGATGATAAAAACCAATGCAACAGAGAAGGGTGGTCACCCCCACAACCTCCCCATAAGCGGGTACACCACAGGGTAGGCACCCTGTTAAACAAAGGTGGGTGTAGACACTGACCCTTGGGAGAAAACAACATCCCCAATATAACGTACAACAGGGGTTAGATTCACTCTAGATAACCGGAAGAGTGCAACCTCAACAACAAAGATACACCAGAGAGAAAACGCTCTGGAAAGAAACAAAAGTTCCCATGAATAGGATAGAAGACATGCTGACACTTAAACTAGAATAAAGATCCATTAAGGATAACAGAAAAGGTCTAAACGCTAGAGAGAAGCTTCTCACTCAAAGTCCTACAAACGTGAAACCCTTGGCCACGAGTTCCAAGCAGGTGGACTTCGACCAGAGCATAGTGTCAACATGAAAAGAAGCCCCATGGGTAGTAACCCTAGGAACTGACCAAACAACCTCCACCAAAAATAGGGAATAACACAGGGTACTAACCCTTGGAAATAACACAACCTCTCCTAGGGTAGTCGCCCTGGAAAACAACATAACCTCCCCTGATGAGGATACACCACGGGGTACACACCCCGGAAACAACACAACCTCCACTAAAAATAGGGAACAACGCAGGGTACCAACCCTGGAAAATAAAACTACAACCTCCCCTAAATAGGGTACACCAAAAATAAAAACTACAATGTCCCCTAAATAGGGTACACCACAGGGTACTCACCCTGGAAAACTGAAAACTAAATTAGAGGCATTGACTACCCCCACAACCTCCCCAAAGAAATGGGTACACTCTACGTACGAAGACTAAATCGGGACACACACCGTCCAATGGTACACTACACTTATGAGCTGTACGGAATGCTCACTGTCTCACAATACACTTGAATTAAAAAAAACAATTTGAGCACAGACTGTTCTCACAACGTCCCCATGTCTGGGTACAACACCCCCATAACCACCCCATAAACGGGTATACACTGCACTAGTAAACCGAAAGAAAAGGGCGCCTTACAATGGTTAATGATCTTAAAATCAAAAACATGACAGTAAACCCACACACTAATATAGGACATGCATTATGATGACAAGTCATAAAATAAAAGCAAAAATGTCTCAAACTCTGAGCGATCTCTCCCCCGAACCCAATGGTAATGGAGCACGTTCAGCTTTATGGTTGGAGATGCAGGGCTGTGTAGAGACTCCATGAAGCCACCTCGTCATCGCAGTGAAGAACTATGTCCCTAAACGGAACACACTTGGCAAAATTGATGGAGGAGGAGAACGCAGCGAACAGAACAGGAGACAGTCACCAAGACCCTCGATGAAACCACTTACATGCCACACTCGGTCCAAAAGTACAAGCGCAGGAAACGTGGTTGGCACAGAGAGGACATTGCACCAGTTTATAATGTGAGCCACGACCAACCACAAGATGGCGGCACGCTTTTGAAGCGGTGCCGGGTGGCTCATGGCACGTTTGAGCAGCAGAGCGTAGGTAAGCAGCTGGGAGGATCCGAAAATGCCGGAACGTCACAGAGGAGAGGATGCAGGCATCACGAGACAGGTAAGACTGTGCGCGTTGAGTGTGTGCGCGCGGTGGGGGGCTTGTGGCTTGTTTGAAAGGCAGAGGTTCAACTTCCATGGAGCATATGCAACATCAAGAGTGCACAAAACAGCAAAGAAAAGTGCTCCCACTCACCAGCATAACACAGTCACAGTCAAGCCTCTTCAAATATGCGCGTCAGCTCACCGGAGATGCCGCGAGTGTGTAGAATTTGAATTTAAAAGTTGTGCTGCCATTTGACATGAAGGGGGGCCACTCTGGGGTACAAAACGACAAAAGCAAGGCACACCTACTCGAAGGGAAAACACACAGTCTCTGCCTCTACGCTCACTGCGGAGAAAGTCACAAGGTGCAAGTTGAAATACACTGCTATCCTCCTTAGATGTAGCTTGCCTAAGTATAAACTGCCAGTCTCTGCCAATATAATAGTTGAAACACTAGGATGCAGACCAAACTTGCTGTCAAGTCACGACACTTCCAGGCGGGTTGAGGGCTCAAATAAAGCAAGAGAGCACCGCAGGGTGTACATACCTATTGCACCTATGAGTGGCTTGTTGCTAGAGAGACTGTTCACTGTTGAAGTCTTCCAGGTGACAGCAGGCTCCTCAGTGATGTGAAGACAAATGCCCAGGCTGCAGGCTGTCCAGATGGTACAGGACACTGGTGGGGCTGGCCAGGGCGTTACCTTTGAGTTTCAATTGACGTTTTGAAAGTCCTTAAAGTCTCTTGTCTTTTAGTTCCTCAGTTGTCCTTTCTCCTTACTCCTCGCGTAGGTTCAAGATAGTCACCAAAATGTGGTAAAGGAAGATACAGAGTCCAGCTGTACATGTAGGATACTTCTTTATTTGTAGCTTGGTTCCAGAATAGGAGATCAGGTTAATAGGAGAAGATAAATGGTACAAAGACAACCCCACCAGGAGCAGGCTCCTAGCAGCTCAGCCTGAGTTGACTAACTGACACTCTAAACACAGAGAGGAACTCAGGCATTTTATGATGTCATGGTACATTCTAACAGAGCAGTAAGGTGGAGAATAGTAGACAAGTAATTTACTACACTTTGTAGATGATACAGCTGATTTTGAAACGGAAGTTAGTAGAGTTCCGTCAGGGTGATGTGGTCATATTTTATCAGAACATTAATGAGGTGTGCTGCGGCGTGGAGGATGCTCTAAAGGTGTGTGTGGAGTCTAGGAAGCTGTATGGTGGGCATGCCACTATCCAGATGGTAGAGTACCATGGATGGAACAGAAGTTCTTTAGTTGGTTTGTGAGAGGAACAGCTTCACTTTCTTTAATATAGTGCTGGTAGCAGGCTGTCTTGTTTTTCTTGCTGACGTGCTCTGTTGCACAATTGCCTCGTCTGACGCCGGACCCCGAGGCATTCAAGGGCTGTCAAGCGCATGGCTTGCGTACAGCAGGGGGAGTGCAGGGAGCATCGGTGGGCTGCTACGCTCCTCACGTCCACGAATCTCGCGGCGACCAGCCGACCGGTATGATCACCTGCATCTCCATTCTGCTCCTGGGGAGTTGCTCACAAGAAGCCCTCCAGTGCCTCCATTATCTGAAACAATTTTTGTCCTAGAATTCTCAAGTGAGGATTTGTGGGATATAAACCTTCACAATCCAAGATGGCAACCGTTCATATAATATTTCCATCCATCATGGCGATATCCATTCCTAATGTAATTTCTTAGTTTTTGGGTTATAAAAGGAGCTCAAATATCCTTATCTTTGTGGCACAATGCTCCGTCAGTCTTGTTGATACCTTCGTTTCAAACTTGTTTCCAGTTGTTCCTGGTTCCTGTTTGACTGTTATTATCCTTCAGTTGTTTCCTTGCAATTTCTTCAGTTCTGTTTCTGGGTGCCCTGCCTGCTTCTTGGTTTCCATCTTCTTGTTCCTGATTTCCTCTGCCATCCTTGAGTTTTTTTGCCCTTTGAGCTTTTTCCTCCAACAGGGGCTTCTCTGGAAAGCGCTGTCTGCTTTGGTGCTACCAAGTGTTGGCAACATTGTGGCTAGTAGTAGGTGTCTCCCTTACCTCTAGCAGACCAAGACTGTCGCGCTTTGGACCTCCCATTCCACTAACAACCCAAGGTCTTCAACTAAGTGTCAGTCCTTGGATAGTGACCATGCTCCTGGAGGGTGAGGGCAGAGTCTAGGATGAATCCCAGTGACGTGGCACTGGGTTAAAGTTGCTGTTCAAATTCATCCAGGTGTGTGACTTTCAGTCAGATTTGGACAAGCGGGTGCTTGTTCATGGCAAACAGCAGGAATTCGGTTGTGGTGGGATTATACTTGTACTGGATGAGATACAAGCAGTTTTTGAGGAGTTGGATATCAGAGCTGAGGAGACGTTTCAATATAGTTATGTGCTGTGAATCCCATTTGAGACTGCAGGGTGTAGATGGGGGTAGGATGGACAACTGTGTTAAAAGCAATTGAGAGGTCCAGTAATATCAGGATACAGAGATCATATTTATCTGTGGGCAAGAGGGCATTATCTATGATTTGTAATTTGGTTGTCTCCATGCTGCAGCATGATCTGAAACCAGAATTGTAGTCATGTGGGAGCGGTCTGGCATGGATATAATTTTTGAATGTATGCACAGACTCCTTTTACATGATCTGAAAGCAATGAAAGGAAGATGAGAGATGGGCCAGTAGTTGGTGACGTCTGCATGGTTTGTTGTTGGTTGTTTCAGGAATAGAAGGAACTGGTTTCTGTTGAGGGATTCTGGACAGATGCCTTGAGTGAGGTGACCCGATTGAGTACGGGTGCAAGAGCTTCTCTGGAGAGGGCTTTGATGAAAGTTGAAGTTAAGCCATTATCTTCATATGTGGTGGCTTTGGGGGAGTTCAGGATGTCAGTAAGGTCTGTAAGTGGGCATTTGGGGATGCAGAGTGAGGTGTGGATGTTGGAGGTGAAGTAGGTTTAGTTTTGTCAAAGTGTTGTCAGAACTTCTGTATTGCACATACCCTTGGAATGTGAGATAGGACCATCAGGCATTTGGGTTGATGCAGAGCTTGATTGTCTTGACACGATTTCTGCTTCTGTTGACATTTCCATCAGTGGTTTGAATATGGTACTTGGCTTTGTCTGATGTGATGAGCTGCCTGCGTGTCAGTAACACAGTTCTTCCTGGGTTCAATTTCCATTTTTTTTTTGTCTTCAGATGGAGGGTTTGATGTTGGCATGGTCTCTGGGGTACCAGGATATTGAAGGTTTCACCTTGCACTGGCATGTTTGAGTTGGAGCTTGGGTGTACACATGATCTTTACAAATGTTGGAAGTTACCGAAAATCTTGATTCCCCCATTAACACATTTGCTGCGGATATATGGGGATGTATCGGGCTGAGGGTAAACTGGAGGAAATCACACCTAATCCCCCTGACTACCTCACCAACAAGAGCCCCGTACCATCACCCCGACATTCAACCGAAACAGAGCCTGCTCGCCTACCTAGGGATACAAATATCCACAGACCCGCTGGGAATTAGTCATAGCGCCACTCAAAAATAAAGTTAGGAACCATATGACACGCTGGATTTCACTCCCCCTGAATCTGTTGGGACTTGTCACGTTATTTAAAATGATAGCACTCCTCCAACTGTTATACACCTTTCAAAACTGTCCATATAGGATACCACCCAAATGGTTTCGCAAACTACAATTGGAAACTAATGGATGTGTCTGGGACAACTTCCCTCTGGAGGGTAGCGCACGCTAAGTGTATTTAATCGCTATTGGACGGAGACTTGGGGCAGTAGCTAAACAACTGTGCTATTGGGCAGTTCAAGTGACTGCTATAATTGACTGAATATTTGGATACAGAGGAGACCCAGCCATCTAAACTGGGGTGGCATGGTGAGCAAAAGAATGATGGATTTAACCCAGATCTCTTGACTGGGGGTGAATGTTTTGATTTGTTCTGTATTCCGTCCATCAATTGTGTGTCTTTTGCATATCAGACTGGAGGTGGCAGAGTTCTACAACTCTGCCCCACAGTCCTGGCTCTACGGCGCAAAACTTTCCCCTTGGGACACCCTCAATTTCAACTGTCCCGGTCCCCTGAAACAGTTGGCTTGGGGTAGGAGAATTATTAGGGAAATGCCATTGTGACAAAGGACCTGGCCTGCTCAAATGTCGCATGTACAAGGGTTTCATAAGTGGAACAAGATATGCATCTCCAAGTTAGGTGATGTGTGGGCACACAAATATGCTTTAGTTTGAACAATTGTCCTCAGAATATGACCTACACCGATCACAATTCCTTCAGTATTTACAATTGAGACATACCCTGGAACTCGTAGGGAAAGGGTCTATTCCGCTCCCCGAATATAATCCCATAGGACTCAAACTCATGATGGGGGGAAACCAGCTGTAAAGGCATATTCTGTCTGTACATGACTTTGATGATCAAAACTCCCAAAAATATGACCAATCTGAGAATCAAAAGGGCCTTACGATTAGGAGAACTAGATATGGACAACTGGGTGGAAGCCAAAATGACAGTCAAGCCTTCGGTGATCCGAGCATGCTTTAGACTAATCCAATTCAAATTCCTTCAAAGTATCTATTTTACACCCCACAAATTATGGCTGATAGAGAGAGCCCAGACCTCAGAATTCCTCAGATGGGGGAGGGGCTGTTGGGAACTGGATACACACTGTTTAGGAATGTCTGATTATACTGGGATAGAATTTTTCCCATTCTGGAGGACATGATGGGTTTACCGTTAGAACAAACCCCCAAAATAGGATTCTTAGAGACATTCTCTGGATGGGACGGCCTCAGGGAACAGCAAATACTGTTAGGGATCGGGTGCGCACTCACCAAAAGGGATATAGTCAATTATTGGAGATATGCACCTCCCCCTCCAATACAGGAGCTGCTTAGGGGCACGGATTACTACAAGAGTGCAGAAGAGGCAGAGTATACATCCCGCGGATGCCCACACAAGTGCACCAAGACATGGGGCCCATGGACCATTCACCCCCAGCGTCCAAACCAGGGCCGGACTGGGCAAGCAAACTTGCCCTGGCAATTAAGTCAGACCGGCCGGTGGGGGCAGGTGGTGCATCCTGGTGGGAAACACTGCTGCGGCTTTTGGTACAGAGGGCTGATATTGCAGCACTGCTGCAAAACCAGCCCCCTGTACCAAAAATGACCCCCACCGGTCCAAAACGGGTACCAACCCTTCCAGCCTACCGGGAGAACGCCCGATGCCCGCTACTGCCAGCCTAGCCGTGGTCCGGGCAAATGGGGCAAGGAGGGGGGGTATGAATTCAGGCAGGATAGCCTATGGTGGTGTAGAGCCTGTATTGCTGGGGGGTGATGGGAGGAGCAGAATTGTGGTCCCGTTATGTTGTGATGAAACTAACTCATTCAAGGTTCTGGCAAAGAACATGACATTTGTGTACTGTACCGATTACCTGGTTTTGTTATCATAAAGCAATAAAAGATTTTTTTTTTATGTGTAGAGTGATTTAGAAAATGTTTGACATCAGATACGGAGGTGGCATGGAGAGAGTTCAGTTTGAGCTTTAGGTTATCAATGGAGAAGTCTACAAAGCATATATTGTTTTCTTTTAAATTGACCGCAACGTGTTGGTTGACCGCTGAGCACGTTAATTGGGATAGCGAGGTGGTTGGTGAGTCCAGTTGCACTGGAAATGTGCATTGCATGGTTGGTGATGACGAGAAGACTAATTCCAGTTTTGGCCTTTGGTTTGTGTTGGTTGGGTGGCATGCTTGTACTATGTTTAGTGTATCGATGAAGGTGCCTCTTGCTTTTTCATGCTTGAGTTGACTGGACATTTGAAGTCACAATGGATTGTGGTGTGGCTGTGTTAAACGAATGAGGTGGCAGGAGGTCTAAGAATTTATATATGAAGTCCGTGTTCCATCCAGGAGGCTTGTAAATGAGGTGGAAAGTGGCGGACTGAGAGATGGAGAGTGGGAAATGACATTCATTGGCTTGTGTGTCGCTTATTTATGGTTCATACCAAGGGTACTTATGCATTACAGTGAGACTTCCTCTTTTCATATGAACACTGTCCACATGCTGGTATTACATTGGTGCTGAGATTGCATTTATTCAGGAGAAGATGATATGCTCCTAGAACAGTTAGGCAGCATGCTGCTGGATGCCTTGCTCACCCCCATGGTTAAGTATCTTCGCTGCCTACACTGCATTGACTTTTCTGCATTTGCAGTCAACAGGATAGGTGTTCCACACATTGTGTAGAGCATTGGGCGAGAAGGCCAGCTGCTGTACTGTTGTGGTCAGCACTGTGGAATGGAGGTCAAACTTGTGATTCTACATGTGCCAAACTGACACCCTACATTTCGGGGAAGGAGCTTGGTCAATTCATATAAACTGCTTTTTCGAAGATGGTGGTTTGTTCAGCGCTTTTGGAGGTCTCAATCCAAAATGATGTTAGTTCCTGTTTGAAACACATAGTAGGAGGCACTTACAAGAGATGGATGCTTCAGAATGCATTCATTTCCTTACTTTTCATCACGCTCTTCTCTGATTTGCCACTATTTTTGGCCATAATGTTTACTTCTTACAGTTGGAACTTCTGCTGGACCTACTTCTGGATATTCTTGATTGGCTCTTTCCTCTTCCCTTATTTCAAGGGGAGTTTGAAGTCATGCTATTAATTTCTGCATTAATCTTCATTTTCAAGCAAGAGTTACAAGATTAGCAAGGAGATTTTTTTACCCTCTGTGTGTTTTTTCCTTCCTAAAAAGGCAAATGATACCTTTCACATGTGTTATTTGCAGGGTGGTACTGTGACTACTGCCCTTTACTCTTGAACTCAAGAAGGGGACTCGGCTGACTCAGCATCCAGCCGTTGACAGCGTGCTGCTGTGCCTGTGGGAATAAGGATGTATATAATGTGCAGTGGTGTAGAGGTGAACCATGTTTCTGTGATGAAGAGCGAGTCCAGGTTGTGATAGGTGACGACGGCTCGGATGTCTCAAGAGCGTAGTACTGCAGGGCATGCCTTGATGAGCATGGGCTGGAGGTTGTTTTGTGCTTTGAACGCTTGTGGTGGTTAGCAGAATGTGTAGGAGATTGAGTCTATGTGTTGTGAATGTGCTGTATGAGTGTTCGTGTGGTCTAGGTATGGGTGTAATTGTGGGGATGGGTTGTGTGGGATGCTGAGTGAGGCTTATGATGAGACTTTACTTTGCTAGTTTCAGCGGAGAAGGATGTTTTGCTCAGGCCCAGGCCCAGGTGTTAAAAAGCCCAGGTAATTCCCATGTCTGCATCCACCCTTAACTAGGGACACCCTAATGAGGTGATTGAAGTAGGGAGGGTGCAAGAAGCGGTGTCACATTTTGTTGAGATAAATGCTGGAGAGATACAGAGGAATGACGTGTTCTTGTATGGGTTCTTCTTTTAAAGATGCTATTGGCTGTAAGCCAGTGTTGTCACTTCCGGTTGAGATGGACACTGGCAGCTTCAGTGATGAACACTTCTGTAGAGATGAAGACTGGGGAATTAGGTCTGCTCATCTGCATTCTTATTTTAAAGATATTTTGGCAGTTACTCATCAGTACCAAAGCTTCCTATTAACGTGGGACTGCTGGTTTTCAATGCAGCATTAGCATCGCTTCTTACAAGAAAGTGACCAGTGTTCCAGAAGCAATAACATTTCTCATCATAACAACGTAAGGTTTTTTTTCAGTGTAGTAGCATCTGTATTTTTTTCATGACTATTGTCTTTCAATTTGGAAGCACCAGCACGTTTTATCCGAGCAAGGGTGGCATTTTTTCAATGTTGTATTACTAGCAATTCCCATGTAGCAGGACTGGTGTTCTTTCGAAATAGAAGTCCAAGCATTTATCATAGGTGAATGTGTTTTTTTTTAATAGGGCAATTCTAGCATTGCTGTCGTGTAATTATGATTTTTTCCCCTGTCAGAATGATTTGTGACACTCAGAATGAGTTATGACGCTGTAATAATGTTGTATGGCTTTGTCATCTTGCATTATGACTGACCACTGTGATTTACAAGTTTAGTGATATAACGTACAGGCAATGCATGTAATAAAACTGCGGTCAACTATTCCACAGACAATGCAAACACATCGGTTTAAGTTTATTCATAAATGTATATGTGGGATGTGTACTAACTGGAGAGGGCCAAGTGCGGGGGTTACAAGTAGTGCTGCTGGGCCTTCTCTCCAGTCACTTAAGAGGAGGTGGAGGTTGTGTGAGACAGTTAACTGCACTTGCTTGCTTCAGTTATAAGCTATGCCCCATGTCTGGCCTATTGCCCATACTACCTTTCCTTGGCTACGCCGCCAAGGCTTCTTCCCTCCCTCACCAGGGTAGAATTTGGACTAAGCCCGAAGTACTCTCCGGAAGAGACCTTCCCCTGCTCTAGGCGGCACTCGCTCAGGGAGCAAACGTCTAGTCAGTCCCCCCTCGGAGCTGAAGCTTCCGGCAGTGTGTTCAGAGTACTTTCTAAAGTGCACCCGCGCCGATGCTGCCCGGTTTGTGGACTCTGGACCTCCCTCCATGTTTGAATGGGCAGGCACTTTCAGGTACTGAGTGTTTACTCTTCTTTCAATTGAAATGGCGAACCTTGTGTCTCTGTGCGTGCAGAGTGAGTTGTGCCTCTAGGAGTGTTTGGTGAGTAGTGCACCTGCGTAATCTGCAGGGTGAGAGGTGAGGCTGCATGAGGACATACAGGGAGGTGTGCAATTTGCATACAGGGGGAACAATGTGCGTTGGTGACTGCAGGATGCAGCCAATTAGAGTCAAACCTCTGGTGGCGTTGCCAATGCTTCTTTATCCTCCAGTTTGTTGTCATTGATGTTTAGGCACACTAGGCCGTTCTGGTTTGGATACACGGTTGCCGTTTTTTTTTTTATTTAGATATTCGGTTAAAGACGGCAGATCGAGTATGCTAAGATATTAGTTGTGAAGAGCGTTGCATGACACTTATTTGTTTTTCCTTGTACTCCATGGCTGTGCTTTACACCTTTGAAAACGGTCACACCAAGTTTCCAGCTTTGATAACTGCAGCATGAAATGTGTTTCTGCTCACCATGTGCCAGAAAGCTGCCAAATATGACCTGTGCTTTCAAATGATCATATTATTCTTTTCAAAATCATTGGTTTTCCAAAACGAAAGCAGGCAGGAAGTAAACGGAAATGCAATCCTGTACAGTGTATACTTTACACAAACAATCATGTTTTACAGTAATGCAATGAAAGACGAAGAAAACGGAGCAGATCTCTCCCCAGACAGAAATCGGTTGTCATGTGTCTACATCGTTTCCACCCACCTCCAATGGCGTGGCTTCAGGGGGTCTTTTGGGTGTTACACCCCCTAATATATATATTATTTAATAAATAGTTGGGTACAGGAGCTTTCAGTCGGGTATGGTAAGATGTCTGTTCGATTTCAGCTGAGATTGTTAAATACTCACTCAGACACACACAGACACCTCGCCCTCTATTTTGAATATCTTAAAACATGGTTATTTGTCAAAATATTGTATTTTAAGTACCCCTCACAGTACGCACTCCTTCCCCTTTCCACTGACCCTTCAGTTCCCGCTCATGTGGTGCTTCCCACCAGGGACGGGGCCTCTGTTAAGGCAGAGGAGTGTAGCCCCACTGAGCAGGTCAAAAAGGAAAAATTAAATGATAATAACTCATTATTATCATTTTATTTTTTCGTCCTTCCTCTGCTGGGTAGGGGCGGGTCTGCTCTGTTCACAGAGTGGGGCAGGGGAAGAGTGGTTTGCCCACTCCAAGTGCACATGAGGCTTTGACCTGCTGTCTCGGGCCGGCAAGTCATGTGCACTTTGTATGTTCTCCACCCAGGCTCAATTACAGCCTGGGTGGAGAACATTCCCAGGCTCCCATTCCCTGCTGAGGGACCAAACACAACGCTGCATTGCATCGTTGTGATTAGCTATGGAGAGCCTGGGAGCCGGGTGCTTCCTGCTTCCTGGCCTGAAGTCCTGGAAGTGGGTGAAGAGGACCTAGAGACTGCAGCACAGGGTTAAGCATTTCATTTTTCGCCCATTCCCTCCCCAGCAACCTGTCTCCCCAACGCCGTTAAATACCAGCCGCCACTACTTTCCACATAATGATTCAACTGATATGACAGCATGATTAGCAGAAAATCTGAAGCTCACCCCCCACTCTTACTGACCAAGCTACGCCCCTTCCCACTTCCTTTACATCTTTTCATATTTCTGTGAACATCCCCTAGCCATGTAAACAATATTTCTAGTGTAGAACATCAGTCCATGCCTTGTTTTAATTCCTGAATTGTTGGGGAGTTTTAGCTCTCCATTTCTTCGCGATATCCCTTTTGCTGATTAGGAATCTGTTGAAGTCCAAGAAGAACAGGCAAACTCCAAGGCAGGTAACAACAGAATCCCAAGCCAATGAGTGTACATGCTGCTCTGGAGCCCCCATCTCCTTCATAATTCCCAACAGTGCCACTTTAGGTGTTAAGTCAATCTTTTGTACCGTTGTTTCTGGAAAATACGACTGGGCCACCCTCCATTATCTTTGAATATCAGAGTAGTCCCATACAATGTGCATCAAACTTCCCTTCGTCGCAAGGCATCTAGAACAATTTTGGAAGGATCCTACATTAATTTGCCACAGTCGTTCAAGTGTATAGTAAATTCTGTGTAAGACCCTCCCAGGACGTTATGGCATAGGTTGACCAATATTGCGGTGCAAAAATTGAAATTTTGTTGCTCAGAGTTGATTTTTTTGCTGTGTTACTGAGGGCACTTAATTTTAATCTTAATCATTTCTGTTCAGACTTAAACTAGTAGAATTGACTCCGTAAGGGCATGGCACTTTGAAATGGGCATGTTTTAAGTACCTAGGAGTGTCTGATTGCAATTCTTTGTGGTAACATTCTGAAACATAGATCAAGCCAAGCACAAGTAGAGGCTGGCCATCTGTCTTTGGGGTTGTTCTGCTTTGAGGCTGTCTGTTCTGTGTCCCACAGTGAGCTACTGTGGGACACCAAATGTCCAGATAGTAGCCAGTCAGAGATGACAAATCAAAGAGTGGCTTAGGTGCAGGAGGATATGATATGTGAAGCGGTAGGATGTCTCATTCATCCTGGCAAGGTGTTCCTCTGTATTCCTTCATCCCCTAATGTAGTGAAAATCTAAGTCGGAGGGAACTCATGATTTTATGATGAAGGGCTAGATACTCAGCAGGCCCTCACACATGGGCGACAAATGTCCTGCAGACACAATCATGGTCATGGAGCAGTCTTTTGAGTACTCCATAGAGCGCTTCCTTCCTTCGTACCTTGTAACTGGATTAAACAGATATAGTTTACATCCCTCTTTTAAATACATTTTCCAGAAAGGAGATGTAGATTCACTGTCCAAGGTTTGAGGACAGGCTGCCAGTGGTTGTTTTTAAAATGTAATTTTCTTGGTGAAGCTGTCCACTTCCTTCATGTTCTGCCATGCTAAGTCAGTGACATCCAAAATGAATCCCACTGGGCCAAGTACACAGACTCGTGCAACACTGAATCTGACTGCTGTACATGTGCTACACATTCATTACACATACCTGCACACAGAATAGCATCTCAAGGTTCTGAGTTTCACATAACCGCAGACTTTTCCACAAGAAGAGCCACTAGGCTTGCCTCTCCTTGACACAGAGAAGTAGTTCTAGTCATATTAATGATTCACAAAACACAGTATGTTGCCGCTTCTGCTTTATGTGATACTCCCAGTAGTTCAGTGTCCACTGTGAGGGCACGCTTGGTGAGCCCCGCCAAGTTCTCGACTTTGAATAACCAGTGGCAGGCCTAACTCTCTGTATACACACTAAATTAGCTTGACGCCAGGGCCTGAATGTCAAAAAACTGTTTCATATGTAGCCAGGTACTCAGGGCAGGGGGCACATCTGTTTACCTTACAGGGGACATTCCTGTCCTAACATATGCTTCTGCTTTTTATTGATGCTCTTGCAACATGAGATTAGTCTGTGATCCTTAACAGGCTATGCAGCTATCACTGAAAGGTCCAAAATTCTTGTAACTTAGCTGTAGTCAACCAATCCTAGAGAAACAGGTGTATCTGTGACTTATCTTTCAGTTATGGTGTGGAGAAGTGCAGAAAGCTATGTCCTGTTTGGAAGATGTCACATAATCAGATGCAGGCACACTTTGCCAATAACAGGAGTTGCAGTATACCCCTGACTGGAAGGCCAGGTGATCAGGCTCGTGTTTAATTGCAATCGTTTGTCAGATGAAGGCACTTTTGACGCACTCCACTTCATTCTCTTAGATTTGTCTATACCACGCACCAGGATCACCAGGGATTTCTGGTCCACATTGTAGCACTTATGTGTAGGCACACGCGCGGACATAAATGCGGCCTGCTTGTTTTGCTATGGGTCCCTCTATTGCTCTTGTAGATGTGTTGGGGGTTCTGTGTGTTTATCAGTCAGTCAGTCAAAAATCTTTATTTCGGCCACTAGGGCCATAAAAGCACATAAAAAGAATAATACATTATGTTCGAGGCATGTGGGCTGCTGAATTCATATCTGTGCATAGATCGCCGCCTAGTGTTGGGTCCGGATGTTTGCACGTTGTTGTCCTGGAAGAGTCTTCGAAGTATCCTTGGATAGGTGACTCCTCCCCTGGACTACAGTGCGCATGGGCATCCTCTCCATCCTCAGATTGTTTTTTTCCGCCATTGGGTTCGGATGTGCTATCTTAACTCCAGTTAGGAAAAAACTTTGTCGAGGCCAAAAGGCCTTTAGTTCGCGTCGGTACTGTTCACTCGATCGGTTTCGACTCTACCTGTTAGCTTACTAACTTTGGAACCAACTTTTCGCTTTTTACCTGACCATCCACGACACCGACGATGGAGTCGAGGACACCATTCAAGAGGTGCCCGGTATGCAATGCGAAATATCCCAATATCGACGTCCACCCGGTGTGCAACAAATGCTTGTCGCCGGACCACGACGAATCGACATGCATGGCCTGTGCCCGGTTCCGTTCCAAGAAGACTCTACGGAATCGACGAGCGGCGAGACTCGAAGCGCAGCACGCGGCACCGGCCCCGGCAGACATCTTCAACGCCGAGGATGTCGAAGAATTGGAAATCCTACCCTCAAGTCCCGTTTCCGAACATGACTCCGGTTCGGACGACGTCGACGAATCACTCTTTCGCAGAGATGAAGACAACACCGAGGTAGGAGACGGCGATGAGGCCTTAGGGGCCGAAGAGAGTAGCTCCAATGACGAGCAAGGCCTACCCGTTCAGACTGACGAGAGCCCAGTGCCACAGTCTATGGCTCCGGTCGAGGGATCGCCTTCGGGCCTTACCCGAGACCTATCCCGCAGTTCTTCGGCCCCGGACGTTCAGCGGCAGCCATTATTACCTAAACCGGCTGGTTTCCCTTCTACCAAACCGAAACCGAAAGCTGCACTGGTACAAATGAAACCGAAACCGAAAGTGGCGCTAGTCGGATCGAGGCCTTCCACACCTTCGACACCAGCGACACGCGTCGGCACCGAGCGCAACAAACGAGACTTCGGTGCCGAACTTGAAGCGGCCGACGTCGGAGTCGGCATACGGAAAAAGGCCCTCGGTGCCATCAAACCTGCTCGGCTCGCGGCGCCGACGCCATCGACTCCTAAACCAAGGGTCATACTGCCTGCTGCGTCTCACGTCGCTTCCACGGCAACACCAAAGCCTCATGCATCGAAAACGTCGACGGCCATTTCCGCCCCTCGACCCGATGACCCACCGGCGCCGAAAAAGTCCACGGCCGCCTCTACAAACCTGGTCGGCGCTAAGGCCTCGAAAGCGCTTCAAGTGAGAACCGTTGCAGCACAAGGCAGCAAAACCCAAACGGTCCTCCAGGACACATCGGGCTCCGGCCCACTAAAAGCTCAAGCAGCCTCTTCGGCGCCAGCCAACATAACTTTTGGCCTGCCGCCATCCACGATCCCGAAAATGTTCCAACTCAGGACACGGGTCACCCACACCACGGTTACACCTGCTGAGACGTCTCCGTCACATTACATCGACGCCAACACCGGCAGGATGATTATCCATGAACGGAGGATAACTTCGGAGCCACCTTTGGACCCTTTCAGGATCCCACTAAAAAGAAAGCTGCCTGTGGACTCAGAACCTGTGCTTTGCGAATCTTTCGACTCGCCCTACCAGGATCCACTATCATTCTCTCCCACACACTCCGACACGGATGCGTTGGCAGACTATATGGATGACCAAGTCCCTTACCACGGAGACATGGACCCTGATGACCAACAGGACCCTGATCAAACTTGGGGCGACCCTGCAGACCCCAGTGCACCTCTAGATGCACAGGACCCACAACTCTATGGCGCGAAAACATCTCCCACAGAGGACACTGCAGCGTTCAACGCTCTTATTGAACGTGCTGCGAATAATCATGGAGTGCAGCTTCACTCTGACACCGTGGAGGACGACTTCCTTATGGACACTTTCGCTTCCTCAGAAAGGCATGTAAAGACTCTGCCCATGTTGAAAGGGGTCCTCAAACCAGCCAAGGACATCTTCAAGGAACCCACCAGGGCAAGGGTGATAAACCCCAGGATCAACAAAAAGTACAGATCAGCACCTGGGGACCCTACTTACATCAGAGGCCAATTACCTCTCGACTCCATTGTCGTTGCGAATGCTCGCAAGAGGGCACACTCGCAAACGACAGGTGACGCTCCTCCCCCGGACAAAGAGTCCAAGGTGTTAGAGACCTCTGGCAAGCGAGTTGCCACCCAGGCTGCCAACATATGGCGCATAGCCAACACTCAAGCGCTCCTCGCTCGCTACGATAGAGCGCACTATGACACATTGGAGCAACTACTCCAACATCTACCTGACCCGTTCAAAGAAGGTGCAGAAATTCTTATCAGAGAGGGACAGCTACTCACAAATGCTTCCATCAAGTGTGCACTAGATGCTGCAGACACGGCTGCCAGGGCCATAAACACAAGCGTCATGCTGCGACGACATGCCTGGTTGCGAATCTCCGGGTTCAAACCTGAGGTGCAAAATAATATACTAAACCAACCTGTCAACCCCGACTATTTATTCGGGCCGGAGGTTGACACAGCCCTTGAGAAAATAAAAAAGGACACGGACACTGCAAAGTCCATGGGGGCTCTCCAGACTCAGTCCTTTCGGAGCAGCTCCTTTCGTCGCCCCGGAAATAGAGGAGCAGGTAGAGGACAGGGGTCACAGCAGACATACAACAAGGGCAATACCCAAACCACCTACGATAAAAACACCCGGGGTGGATATCGTGGCTCCAGTACAAAGGGCAGAGGACGCGGCTACGGCAACACCAGGTCCTCCCCCAAGAACAAGCAGTGACGCCCTCTCCCTTCCTCCCGACCACATAACACCTGTCGGGGGAAGGCTACAAAGGTTCCTGTCCACGTGGAACTCCATCACCACGGACAGGTGGGTCAAAGATATTGTCAAATACGGTTACTGTCTAGAGCGAACCTCCACTCCACCCACAATACCTCCAAGAAACCGTCCTATGTCCTCAGAGCACTTAACGCTCTTACAGCAAGAGGTGCAAAGTATGCTTCTAAAAGGCGCTATAGAGGTCGTACCCGTCCACGAGCAGGGTACGGGAGTGTACTCCCTCTACTTTTTAATACCGAAAAAGGACGGGTCACTCAGACCTATACTAGACCTAAGACCCCTGAACCGGTACATTCTTTCCGAGCACTTTCACATGCTCACTCTCCAGCAAGTCCTTCCGCTTCTCAAGCAGGGAGACTTCCTGGCCACACTGGACCTCAAGGATGCGTATTTCCACATACCCATTCACCCCTCACACAAAAAATACCTCAGGTTCACTGTTCAGGGACAGCACTATCAATTCAAAGTCCTGCCCTTCGGCGTGACAACAGCACCCAGGGTTTTCACAAAGTGCCTAGCTACTGTGGCGGCACATCTACGGAGGCAGCACATACACGTCTACCCCTACCTGGACGACTGGCTCGTTCAAGCGAAGTCAGCCCAGCAATGTGCCAGCCACATGTCCCGCACCATTCACCTCCTTCACAGTCTGGGATTTTCACTAAATTACCCAAAATCCCATCTCCAGCCCGCACACGTACAACAGTACCTGGGTGCGACTATAGACACTCTGGCGGCCACAGCTCAGCCAAATTTAGTGAGGATCAACAGCATGCAAATGCTGATTTCCAAGTTCAAACCCCAACACTCCCTTCTTGCGCGAGTGTTCATGCAGTTGATAGGCATGATGGCCTCCTGCATTTTCATAGTCCCGCACGCGAGATTACATATGCGCCCGCTTCAGGAGTGCTTAGCACGTCAGTGGAATCAGGCTCAAGGACAGTTGAAAGACCTAGTGTTGGTGAGCGGTCGGGCATACAACTCTCTGCATTGGTGGAATCCACAAAACCTTTGCAAGGGCCGACCGTTCCAAGAGCCTGTTCCACAAATAGTACTGACAGCGGACGCGTCTCTCCAGGGATGGGGAGCTCATGTACTCCACTACACAGTGCAGGGACTATGGACGACACAACAGAAGAAAATGCACATCAACCTTCTGGAACTGATGGCAATCTTCCTGGCCATGAAGGCATTCAAAGTACATCTGTGCAACAAGGTCGTGTTGATCCGGACGGACAACATGACCGCAATGTACTACATACAGAAGCAGGGAGGAACGCACTCTCCACAGTTGTCTCATCTGGCTCAGAGCATGTGGAAGTGGGCCATTCAGAGGAACATGTTCCTCATGGCGGAACACCTCCCCGGCAAGGACAACCAGATGGCGGATCTGCTCAGCAGACACAGCCACCAGATGCACGAGTGGGAGTTACACCCATCAGTACTCCAGCCGTACTTCCAGCAGTGGGGTCATCCAGAGATAGACCTGTTCGCCACAAGCGAAAACGCAAAATGCCAAAGCTTTGCCGCCAGGTTCCCACATCCGCAGTCGCAGGGCAATGCGATATGGATGAACTGGTCCGGCAGATTTGCGTACGCTTTTCCCCCAGCGCCGTTGATACCGCTGGTGGCTCGCAAACTCAGACAACACTCCCTGACACTCGTCCTAGTTGCTCCTACGTGGGCACGCCAGCCATGGTACACCACCTTCCTCGAACTTTCCGTGGTGCCGCATCAAAGGCTGCGGATCAAACCCGCGCATTTGACGCAGAACCATGGAGAGATTCAGCACCCAGATCCGCAACAGCTGAACCTGGCGATCTGGCTCCTGAAGTCCTAGAGTTTGGCTACCTCAACCTGCCACCTGACTGTATGGACATCATCTAGGAGGCCAGGAGACCCACTACAAGAGCTTGCTATGCAGCCAAATGGAAAAGGTTCGTCATTTATTGCGGTAATAATGACATTAACCCGCTGGACGCATCCATCCAAAACATCATTTGTTACCTCCTACACCTATACCGATGCAATCTGGCGTACACCTCTATACGTGTCCATTTGACCGCAATATCAGCCTATCTACAAACCAGGCAGCACCTCTCTCTATTCAGAGTGCCTGCCATCAAAGCATTCTAGGAAGGACTCAAACGAGTCATTCCACCAAGCCACCCACCGGCTCCAATGTGGAACCTCAACCTGGTCCTCACACGCCTGATGGGTCCACCCTTTGAACCTCTCCACTCATGCGAGATTCAATTCCTCACCTGGAAAGTAGCTTTCCTGGTAGCGATCACTTCTTTAAGAAGAGTTAGTGAACTCCAGGGACTAACAGTTCAAGAGCCATTTATACAGGTTCATGCCAACAGGGTCGTACTACGTACCAACCCCAAATTCATGCCCAAGGTAATATCGCAGTTCCACATGAATCAAACTATTGAACTGCCCGTTTTCTTCCAAAACCCACAAACTGTCGCGGAAAGGGCACTCCACACACTAGATGTCAAAAGGGCCCTCATGTATTACATCGACAGGACTAAACCCTTTAGGAAGACAAAACAACTGTTCGTTGCCTTTGCCCCACACCACAAAGCAGGGATAGCCAGATGGATAGTTAAGTGTATCCAAATTTGTTATCAAAAGGCAAAACGCACATTAACTATTCCCCCACGAGCCCACTCAACACGTAAGTTAGGGGCCTCCATGGCTTTTCTAGGAAATATTCCCCTGCATGATATATGTAGAGCAGCCACCTGGTCCACTACACACACATTTACCAAACACTATTGTGTAGATGTGCAATCAAAACAGCAGGCAGCTGTAGGACAGGCTGTTCTCAAAACCCTTTTTCAGACCGCTGCAGCTGGCACTGGTAGCCGCCGCTAATAGAGGGCACTGCTATATATTCTATGCACAGATATGAATTCAGCAGCCCACATGCCTCGAACTGAATATGCTACTTACCAGTATGCATCTGTTCTTGGCATGTAGGGCTGCTGACATTCATATCGCCCTCCCTCCTCCCCGGCGCCTGTAGCAGCTGCAGCTCTCAGAATTACTGTAAGCATGGTCATCACTTTCTGTATCTACTCCATCACTGCCACAATGGCGAAAAACAATCTGAGGATGCCCATGCGCACTGTAGTCCAGGGGAGGAGTCACCTATCCAAGGATACTTCGAAGACTCTTCCAGGACAACAACGTGCAAACATCCGGACCCAACACTAGGCGGCGATCTATGCACAGATATGAATGTCAGCAGCCCTACATGCCAAGAACAGATGCATACTGGTAAGTAGCATATTCAATACAATTGCTAGCGACATGCTTTAAAGTATCTAAAAAATAAATAACACAGTTTGATTTACTGATCTAATAGAGATCGCAAAATGCAATAATACATCTCTTCGCGGGATCCCCAAACTTGGTCATAATTTATATGTATATTGCAAGAAACTGCTACTTCTTTTCCCTCTTTTACTAAGCAATACAATACAAGTGTGGGATCAAGTGATCAGTTTTAACCATAATATTATTTCAATTAGATAAAAAGAAATATCTTAAAATATCTTAAAGAAGAAGACACATACATAATGCACGTGAATAAGAAAAGGTGGCCAAGAACGATATTGTTTTCCCACTCTTGCTGGAGAATAAAGAGCCTGTGCATTGACAGGAAATTTAGCTAGAAAATTGATTTGTACTGGCAAGGTATCTAAAGAAGACAAAAGCATAGTACACTTAGTTAACAGGAAGGTGGTCAAATGCAATCTTATGTCGACAAACGCATGTTGCACTAAATAGCAGGCAAGTGACCAATGCAAAAGGTTAACAACAGTGTCAGATAAAACATGGGGTTGATATTAAAATAGTCCTATAAAAGCTAATTGTGTACAGAATGAAAAAGAAGGAAACATCATGGCGACGTTAAGGGATAAATGCGCCTGTCCTCAAAAATCATTAGTAACTAGTAAGAGGCATTAAATAACCTATAACCTCATTAACTCATTTTTTGTGATAGCGCTACGAATATGCCACATAAAGTAACGAAAACGTGAGATGGAAAAAAAGATGGGCATTTGTGTATCGTACTTTAGTAATCTAAGAGTCTCAGAGCAGTGTCTGAGGCCCATGTTCCTGCACAACTGGACCAGCCAGCGAGACCTTGGCCTCCTATAGGCAGGGCAAAAGAAAAGTGCATGCACTTCAGTCTCCTCCACGTTCAGCCATACTGGGCAGTTCCGACTGCGGTCGCCCAACCACTTGGTGGTGAACGAACGGAGTGGTAGTGTCCTGTGTCTGAACTGGATGTGTAACTTCTTTGCGAGGAGCGGTTGGATATCATCCAATGCTGGTTCAAGCCGATATTCTAGTTTTATTTCCATAAACCTTTGCGATAGGTGCCCTGGGGTATTCCTCCATAACTGGGTCCGTTTTAACTCTCTGTAATTCTCAATTAGTGCCTTTCTGGGAGTCACAATACTAGAATCTTCGGCTGAGCTCCACTGATTTACCCTCCCCAAGCCCTGGCATATGTTCCTTATGTGTACCAGCCAAGGCAATTCTCCCGCATCTGTGCACGCTCATGACCTCCCTTAGTTCGTCCCTGTAAGGGGCAAGCTCTGGGGTGCTCCACAGACGTCACCAGAATAGAAGTGGTCTTAAAAGCTATTTCATCTGCTATGTGGCTAATCCCAAGATCCAGCCTAGGGGGGAGCTAACAGGAAGTCGTAATAGCTGCCTGGTGAAGAAATTCTCTGATGACGATAGAAGGGTGCTGGAGCAGTGGCCCCATAATTCTGCCCCGTACAGAATAGCTCCCCTAGCCTGAACCTTATAAAGTTCAGCCGCTGGACCTATTACTTTGTGGGAACATTTGTTGTAGACCTTTAGAAAACCCCCTGATGCCTGGGCCAATTTTAAGTTAGCTTTTTTTATTTGAGCCCCCCGGTCCAATTTCTCGGTTAAAGTAATCCTGAGGAATAAAATAATCAACACTCTCTCTAGCGCCATTCCGTCTAAACAGGAGTTTGGGTGAGTGTGAGTTTTTGCATTAAACACCATGTATTTGGTTTTCTGCAGGTTAATCTCCAAACCCCTGTTTTTGCAGAAGGCGCTGAATGCGTCAAGGACCCTTTGCGTGCCCTTCTGAGATTTTGAGAGTAAGACGGTGTCGCCTGCGAACATCAGAGCAAATATCTTACGGTTCGCTAGCCAGGGTGCATCAATATCTTTTCCTGTCATCAAGAACTCTATGAAACCGTTTATAAAAAGGGAAAAGAGAGTTGGGGCCAGGACGCAGCCTTGGCGTATGCCTTTTTCAACTGGAAAGGAGGCTGAGAGCTCTCCATTTTTGCCATACCTTATTTGGGCATAGTTGCCTTGGTGGAGATGTTTCATCTCATGGCAAGGGTAATCTGGAACCCCTAATTCCATTAATATCTCCCACATTTTATCCCTCAGAACAGAATCAAAAGCGGATTTAAGGTCCACAAAAATAAGATGGAGGCAGCCACCCTCTATGGTCACAGTTTTCAAGAACAGGAGCTGTAATCCAAAGATTTGCTCGATGGTGGGGATCTTGGCCCTAAACCCAGCTTGGAGGGGTGTGAGTACATGATGTTCTTCTATCCAGGCCTGTAATCTGCCTAGGAGAGCCTGTGCGTAGATTTTCTGACTTCCGTCAATTAGGCTAATGGGGCAGTAGTTTGCTGGGCTCAACGGGGAGCCCTTATTATATATTGGAATGATTTCTGCCCCAGCCCAAGTTGAGGGGATCGCCATGCCCTGAAGGATGGCGTTGAACAGAGTCCACAAGTAAGGGGTCCAGACGGAGGATTCAGAGCGAAAAAGGTCGCCGGGGATCTTATCCAACCATAGCGCCTTTGCTGGTAGGATCTTGCCAAGAGGTTCTATAATCTCCTTGAGAGTGAACAGGGGGGTATCTTGTTTGGGTGATTCTAAGTGGGAAGGGGTCACTACCACCAGCCCAGGTTCATTCTCAGTCATTTCATATAGGGATTTGTAGTGGACTCTCCAAACTTCTTCCCATATGTTTGCTGATATCGCTAGTTTGCCCTCGGTCTTTCCGGTGTTAATCAGGTTCCAGAATGCCCGCATATCGTGGTTTTCTAGCGCGATTCTTAGATTTATCAATTTATACGCTCCCAATTGCTTCTAGCTTTAGCTATAGCTAGTTTATAAGTTGCCCTGGTTTCCTTAATTTGTAATATATTATTTGCCTTAATGGCAACTAGAAGCTCTGTCTTAGCTGTTCTACAATGTTCATTGTACCACAAATGTTGTGGATTTCTGTGGGACCTAGCCTTTCAACTAGTAACAAAAAAAGGAGACAGAGTGGATAGCATGTCTTGATGATTATTGGAAACTGTGATCTGGGAGGTTGAAATACCAGTCGTTTCTGAGTGGAGATTTGCTACAGTAAGTAGGGGGATCATTTTTTGGTATAAAGAGGCAAGCTTGGTCTGTGATTGTGAGAGTTCCCCCCCAGCGAATTCTCCTGCATCCATTGGCCTATGAAAGTCCAGGGATGGGTTGTAAGGTTCCACGTAGAGAGTTTCTGTCATATGGGGGAGATGCATCTTGTTAAAGGGCATTGTGGTTACTCTCGTGGCGGGAAGTGATCTTAAAATCTAGGACCTTATGCCACGATTTGATGTCAACTAGGATGTAATCTATGATTGATACATGCCCTGGTCTGTTATATGTGTGCTTCCCCAGGCTGTCCGATGTTAGACAGCCGTTGCATACCCTTAATGAATGGCTTAATGTAAGTGCGTGCATATTTAAAGCCAACGGGGTCCAAGCCCGAATGGGTGGGGTATTGGGCTCTGGAATGGCCCAAACTGAGTCCTCGTCACTTGAAATACTATTGGGGAGGCCATTCAGGGGTTCGAATTGGTAATTAAAGTCCCCACCTATGATTATCCAATAATTGTCCGGTATTGTTAAGAGGAAAGTGGACAATATATCAAGGTTGTTGAAGGTTTGGCCATAACTGACTGGGCGTGAATAAACATTAATCAGCGCGATTTTGATTTTTGAGGTGAAAGTTAATAAAAAAATACAGAGTATGTCACGGGTTGGAGTTTCTATCTGTTTGACATCACAACCCAGGTACACACCAACCCAGATAGTTAGACCCCCGAAGGGCCTATCTCTTTCCCCCCTATCAGCTGGAATGCTGTAGGACGCATATCCCACTCTGTGTGTTGCTTCTCTAGCCCAGGTTTCTTGGAACATGCATAGCCCATGTTGGTCAATGAATATCCCCCAATCTGGTATGTCTAGTTTTGTTCCAGGATAATAGTTGCAGACCAGCTGTATCCGTCTCGTTTGCTACATGGGCGGAGGGTGGTAAACTGGGACTTAAGTGCGCCCGTTGTAGATTATTAATCCCCGTCTTGCCCAGCGCCCCTTGATCGCAGCCCGAGTCGCTAATACTCGTTGCTGTCAAGGGATGCTTTGCGATGCGGGGTGTAGTGGAATTTTTGTCTTCAGATTGTATTGGGGTGGATCGGGATTGGATGGCCCATGTGTGTTAGTTTGAGAGTTGTGACTATTAGGTCGCTCGCTTTCCCCCCACATCCCTTCTCTAGTTCTCCTGTGTGCTTCCTGGATCTTCCCTGATGTGAGTAAGCATTCGGGTGCAATTTTTTAACTTTATACTCTACTTGGCAGGTAGAACTTTGATATAGGGGCCCAGTAGGAGACAGTCAATCAATTGAGTCTAGGGGGCTAAATCTGTTTGCAAGAGGATTGTTATACGGGGGTAACCGGTTAGGATCCCAATTCTGGCTAAACGATGGCCTGTCCTCAATCCTCGCACCCCTGTCCTTAGCAGTCCTTCTTGTAATGTAAGTGTTTAACCCTGGGGGATAAAAATATCCCAGGGGGAGGGAGGCTATGCCCCCAATCTCCCTCTGATATCCACACTCTAAAAGAGACTGCACAGTCCGCGGGTCTCTGAAATTCATCACTATACAGTCCCCGGGGACATCTTTTGGTCTCCAGCCTACCCAACTTACCCTGCGAGTAAAAATTATTTCATTTGCATCTTTATATGAGAATTGCCTATGTTTAACCAGCCAAAAAATAAATTTGTTTTTAAGTTCATGGTAAGACTGTCTACATCCCTTTCTCACTTCTGGTGCTCCTACTAGTACAACAACATATGGAGTTGAGGCCAGTGGGAGATTATCTCTTCTGCTGTGGCTTTTTCAGAGATTGCTAGCTGTTCCCTATTCCCAGAGGTGGAACCTGGTTGCCGGAGAGCTGATCCTGTTGCCCCAGCCGGGTGCGTCTTGGAGTTGCTCTCCAAGATGTTCCCTTGGGGGGCCGCCTGCGGGTAGTTCCTTGTAACTGAATTCTGGCAAGATGGATTTTTTGTCTCACATGACAGAGAAACAATAAATAACACAAATAACTTTACTGGACGCTAAACGTGGGAAAATCAACAGATGTCTTAATACTGCCCTCACACACTTGAAAGTGTCATGCTTCATCATTGGGCCGCATCATACATCCAGGTGCAGACCAACACCTTGGATGGAGCGCAATTTTTTTGAGAAGATGAAGAGTAGTGGTGAGGGTAGAGTATAATAAAGAAAGACAAAATGAAACACAAAAGTGTAACTCAAAAAAAAGGAAAACAAATCTTCTCCTGGAAGAAGGGACCAAAAGAGGTGCAGATATAGATGTAAAACTGTCTCGAGGTTAACCCACAAATTTTATTATTGTCAACCTCTGGCAGGATTAAAACCAACGGTATGGGGTATTCAGGGAAGGTAACGACCCTTCAATCCCCACTGCAAAAACCAACATGTTTCTGCCAGCTTTTTATGTGCCCAACCGGGTCACTCTGGCATTCATCAGGGTGTTGGTCCCTATTCACTGGTCTGTACCCCTAATCGGGTATTCTTTACCTTTTTACTTTGTAAATTAGGGTGTTGCCCCAACGTCACTCTGTCTTGAGATTTCCAAGAGGATATACAATTCTACAACAAGAAAAAACAAAAGAGGGAAAACACATCGTGATCTCCAAACTCATAGTTCTTCTCATTATCCTTTATTCTTATTGAATATCCCATGCGTCTATTTAAGTGATTAATATCTTTCATTGCAGCCTATTCATTCAGCAAAACCCTCAGACCCGTGCAAGCGGACATCACCCCCCATGTGGACCCCTCAACCAGTGGCGTAGGTGCGAAGAAATTCTTGATCAAAGACCTGCAAGTGTATTCACAGTGCTTATACGTTTAAAACAAAGAATTGCTCAACCATTAATTTCTCTAGAGCCCCAGAGAGTAAACATCAGGTGTTCCTCGCAAATCTATGGTTCGATTGTGCCAATCTTTCAACAAATCAAATGTACTTACAAGAGTCTAAGAATTTTATTCTGAACCCGGGACTGCGGGGGAAGGTGCTCTTGTCGTCACACTCTGGATGTTTTTGCACCATCGAGTAAGAGAGGAGCAAGGTAGACAAAATACGGGACAGCAGCATCAGTGCAGCCATACTGTCGCAAAAGTTATCCCAGTCATCTGTCTTCACCTCGCACAAATGCGCCATTATTTAACTACAAATATTGTGAAGTGAACTTCCCCCCACTGATATCGTCCGCTCCTCTTAACAAAACACAGCTCAGAGTTCCCACGATTGTAACGCTAGGGAAAGAAGTTTTTAGAACAACAGAGCCTCCAAGATATTTTTACCGCCACACCTAACAGTAGGTACTTACTACTCCAAAGAGACACTGTCTCCGGTCTCCCCTCGTACGTCCTCCTACGATACGGGTCTCTCTGGTGTAGCCTCTATTTAAGGAACCAGCATACGCGTGAAACCACATAACTGTCAGCCACGCTCGCATCCTTCCCAGACTGCTCTCTGTACCATAATCATAGAAACAGCCCTCGCTGTAACCTGTGTATCCGGTACAGCTAGCATGGCGGCCATTACTAAGTTCCTCTGCATATACGAACAAGGCCTCAATTGGTTGAAAAAGCGGTCTTATTGTGCTCAAGCTCAACCGGGAGAAGAAAACTATATATGCACAAGACAGATTATCTTGCACACATCATGTATCGGAGGTTTTTGTTATCAACTCCCTCTCGCGTCTCCCACAGAACATAGAACCATCTTAGTATGTCGAGTGTCTGTTTCTCTCAAATTCATTGTTTCACGATTCCATATAATTGGAACCAGTGGATCCCATCATTTAATCCCTTCGAATTGCTTTTCAGTCGTTCCACCCATCTCTGTTCTCTCAATAAGAGGAAGCTCGAGATATCGCTCATATTTGGTGGAATAAATGGTTTATCCACTACTACCCACCTAAGATCCTTCTCATTATGTTTATTTTCTAGAAAGTGAGCAGTGAGTTTTGTATTGGTCTTGCCGCAGCGTATAGTGCTCATATGCTCCAAGATGCGAGTTTTTACTTTTCGAGTTGTCATGCCCACATATAGCATCTCACAGGGGCATTCCAGTAAATAAATCACATTTTCTGTGTTACATGTAGAGTGTTGTCTCAATTCCCAGGGACTGTTTAAAACAATGTCAATGCTTTTTCCATTGATTGAGGCAGGGCAAGCTCTACAATAGCCACATGCATAATGACCTACCACTGGTGGTAAAAATTGGTGGTGGTTTCGCAAACTAACATCATCCCTCTGTGGCCTAGGATGCGTGTTCACAATCATGTCCTTAATACTTGCACTCTTTTAAAAGAGAACAAGGGGACAGGTTGGTTCAATCCATTTGAATTCAAAATTTGCCATTTCTTCTGTATGATTTTCTTTAGATGGTTAGATGTTGTGTTATATGTAGTCACACATATACTCCTTTCTAATGTCTCTTTTGTATTAGTTTCCAATAGGACATCCCTGTTGCAGTTCCTAGCTCTTTTTTGAGCTTTCTTGATTACAATCTCAGGGTAATCTATATTTCTGAGTTTCATACTGAGATTCTCTGCTTCCTTTTTATAATCCGCCACATGGGAGCAGTTTCTGCGAAGACGCAGAAACTGCCCGTAGGTTAGATTTTCCCTCAGAGACCGAGGGTGGAAGCTAAGAAACGATAGTAGATTGTTTCTATCTGTTCCTTTATGGAAGACACTGCTGGTCAAAGTCCCTCCCTCTGCTTTGATATTCAAATCGAGAAAAGGAAGAGTATCATCCGTAATCATTCCGGTAAAAAAGAGAAACGGATTCCTTTGGTTGAGCCAGGTGAGAAAAGTTTCAGCCGAAACTCTATTCCCCCTCCAAATGATAAGGACATCATCTATATATCTGTGCCACTCCCTTAATCTCTGAAAAAGCCACAGCAGAAGAGATAATCTCCCACTGGCCTCAACTCCAAGGTGTTGGTCTGCACCTGGATGTATGATGCGGCCCAATGATGAAGCATGACACTATCAAGTGTGTGAGGGCAGTATTAAGACATCTGTTGATTTTCCCACGTTGAGCGTCCAGTAAAGTTATTTGTGTTATTTATTGTTTCTCTGTCGTGTGAGAAAGTTTAATCCCTTGTCTCTTCAATCTTGTGTTATCCAAGATGGATTTTTCCCTGGGGGATCTACTGCATTAGAATTTGTGGACCTGTTAGGGCCAATCTCTTTGTTTGGGGCTGGGGTGGCTAGTGTGCTGGCTAGAGGTGCTATTTGCAGGACTAAAGATTTAGTTATCTCCACCTCCTTGTGGATTAGCTCTACTTTGCCCACCCAATTATCAGCCAATGATGACAAATTGTCAACCCGATCCGTTAGTGTCTTAAGTTCCTCCTTTGTGATAGTCCTAAAATGAAATTGGAGGTCCATCACCAAGTTTTTCACCCAAGGTGGTTGTTCATGGTTAGCCTGCGATGTATCCCCTGTTCCTTCTGCCCCTGTGTTGCTGTTCTTTGCTCTGTTTACTGTTT
Source organism: Triturus cristatus (assembly GCF_964204655.1). NCBI lineage: Eukaryota > Metazoa > Chordata > Amphibia > Caudata > Salamandridae > Triturus > Triturus cristatus. The sequence goes on from NC_140584.1 coordinate 617,707,409, forward strand.
GTTTTTTCCGCTTTGGACCGGAAGTAGTCACTTTTCTTTTGGAAATGCTGGCCAAAGGTGACTCAGTTTTGGAGACTGCACAGGCCTTTGCGCGTGTCCTAGGGGGTTCAGGTGTTGAATCCAATGTTAGCGGTATGAGCTGGGATAGGCTGCCATGTTCCTGAGAGGTTGAACAAGGGGATATGACTGAAGTTAATGAAAGACGCCTTTCTGTCCACTCTATCTCCGTGGCTACAGCTCCTATTGCTCTTTGCAGCATTTTATCTATTGAGGTGGGTTGTAAGGGCAATACAGGTTGGGGAGCGGCGGCTGTTCTTGGTTTACCCATGATTACGAATGACAATAATTCAGAAAATACTGAAAAATAAGTGCTGGTTGACTCAGTTGCAAATCCCAGGGGGCTAGAGTTAGCACCGTCCCACCGCTATTGATTAGATATTGAGTTTGTGAATGCACGTGCAGAGTTCCCCTTGGTTTGCGTTTTATTAGTAGTGCACTACACAGATGGATAGCACTAACCTTGGGTGGGCTATCCGGTGAAGAGGATGTCCTGGGGGTCCGTAATCAAAAATAAAGAGGTGTGGCCCAGCCCGGCCTCTCTCGGACGCTGAAGGGAGGCCGGCAGGGCTCTTATCGCGCCTCCGGACCCAGGAGGAAGCATCACGGCAGGCGCCAATGTGGGACTGCTGGGGGATGTAGACTCCCCAGTGGCCGCGTTCCCCTCACAGCAGGAAAGTGAAGCAACTGATGGCCGTTCCCTTCACAGCAGGAAAGTGGTGCAGCTGATGGCCGTTCCCCTCACAGCGGTGCTATGCGCTGTGTGTTTATGTGTGAGAGTATGTATGTATGTCAGTTTATTTCACAGTTTGTGGTTTCTGGACACTGACGTGCATGCTTCTTTAGCTGTCACTCTGCAGTCAGTTATGCTCCAGGAGTTGTGCCCCAAGGGTATCAGTGTTTGAGTGCTTGTGCAAATCTCTCTGAAGTAGGGGTAGAAGATTCAGAGTGACTTCTACTGCCCGGTTAATTCCTCCGAGTCTACAACCTCCCCGTCACAGTCTAGGTTCCCATCCCTCCCTGTGTTCAGCTACATTGGCTTTGGATAACAGAATTTCCGGGTGTGAGGTCAGAGGTTTTATATCCCACAGGATGGGGAGCTGCCGCTCATTGATGTAAGGACTGTGACAGGGAGGTCGGATGAGGGGGTAATGTGCAGCTAGGATTTCATCAGCATTGTTTAGTACGTTAGGCTTGGCTTTCTATGCCTCTGGATTGCCTCCTGAGAGCACTGCACTGGGTCAAAAACCCTTCTGTGTGATCTCACATGCAGCTGTATTTAGGGTGCAGCAGTATTTTCATGTGGATGGCTGCACACAGATTTGTGTGATGTGAAATGTGTTCTCTCCCACCCACCATAACAAAACCAAAAGGGCAATGAGGCGGACATGCTGACGGCATTATAGCGCTCCCCCCCTCACATGCCCTCCCTCCCACCAGCAATAAAAAAGAGCTATCATGCGGCCGGTGCCTCATAGCTCTTTTTAAGTTATTTTTTTTTTGCTTTCAGTAATGCTGCACAGTAGCCGCGCTGCTGTGCAGCATATATAAAAACATTAACAAAGCCAATACCTGGGTAAGCGAGACCTATTGGCTTTGTCAGTGCTTGTTTGATAAAGTGCCTGGACTGCTGCGTATCAGCAGTGCTGTTTTCAAGCCTCCTGGTCATTCTCCAGAGTCCACGGAGGTCACCTATCACACCACATCGCCATGAAGCCCGGTCACAGATGGACATCAGCATGGCTGTCTGCTTTGCCAATACTTCCATCAATTTGCTGTCTGTCTGGGTGATGGTGTATTGAATTAGGTTACCAAAGATAGTACTTCTGCGGAACTGCAGAGGGTAGATCTTCCTGCTTTCACAGAGTGGCGTTGCCAGTATGTCAGCGGCTGTAGTGTAAGGAAGGAAATTGGCCCCCCGGGCCACTGTTTGTACTGTAAATTACAGTAATAACCAGGATACATTGGCCCCTCAGGTGACTGGGGCCTGGTGCAGCTACACCAGTGAAAGCTATGACCCTGTCCACGATGCTGTCTTAGGTGCAGAGGGCAACACCTTCTTCCACTGATGACAACTGGGGTCTGACATCTGCTTGGCTCCAGGAAAGAGTATGCCAACTCTGACTGTGCTGGCCGCAATTGTGTATTCTACCTCTTTAGCCATGGATAAGAGGGCCTAGACTGTTTTAAATTGTTTGTTGTGCATCTTTTGACCAGAACTCTGCACTGGACGGAATGGGTCTGCTGCTTTTGGTTGCCACACACATGGGCTGTTCTAAAGTTCATTCCTTTAGAGTCTGAATCTGTCCGTGGGCCTTTGTCAGGCTCCTGACTCTCTAGGCTCAGGTGAACTGTGCTGCAGTGCAAGCAGGATGTGCCCGTCACAGTATGATATAAAGAAATATTCGTGAGCACATGTGACTTTATTTTCTTTTTTTGGTGGCCTAATAGTTAAATATTGTGGGCATCGCACTCCAGTGAGGGTTTGGCCATTATTTTGTACATCGCAATATCGTAAAATTCTTGAGGCTCTGATTGAATAAACCTAAGACGAGAGATCACTCTCATTTCCTTGATTCTTATTGGTCAGCGACTCATTTTTAGGTCGAAGCCTACCAGAGAAAGCAGCTGTCTGGTTTACTAGTGACATCTTGGGAACATTCAGAAAGCCTCCCTGGGAATGCATCCCGCCCATTGCTTACCATTGGATTTGTGGTTTGTAACTCTCATTTGCTTGCTTTCTATTTGCTGGCTCTATTTGTTTTAGGCTTTCTAGTTAGAGTTTGTCCCTTCCCTTGCCCAAATCCTATTTACTCTATTCACCCACCAGTGCTCAATTTCCGGCCTTTAAATCTTGTTCTTATCTTATTATTTTGCTGTCCATTCTAAAACTGAGACTAGATGTCACACTCTGTCTTTCATGGAGCTTGGTTTTTACCTCTAACTTCAAAGTCCGAGGATTTATGTGACAATCATTCTGGCTCTGTGGGAGTGTTTGAGGAAGGCTGTTTGTTAGTTTTTTTTCTAGCACACAATAACATTTTAAATGTCTGTAAATGAACTGCAGATATTTCAGAATTAGAAAAGCTCAAATGAAGCGTATTATTTGGTAATTCTGATGGGTTGGGGAAACCACTATTTTAAAACGATCAAAACAAATCATAAAACTAGGTGTTGAGATTTCCACACATTATCATTTGTGCATTGTATACTTTTATACATAAAATTGTATGTCTGTGCAAATTTAATGGTGATTTCAATTGAAGATGTGTTGTCTGTAATGGAAGTGTGCTACCATACCATGCATTTTCTGCTTTACCCCACTCCAGTCTACTCTGCAGAACTCCATAATACGCCACTCCACACTGAATCACTGCACTCTACTCTGCACCACTCAACTCTAAGCCACTTAACTAAATGCCTCTCTAATCTGCACCACTCTACCCCATACTGCTCTACTATGCATAACTTCAGTCTTCGCCACTGTACACTACACTGTGCGCCACTCCACTCAATACCACTCCACTTGGCAACACTGCGCTCTATGCCAATGCACTCTACTCACTACCACTCATCTCTGCGCCACTTCACTCTACTGTGCACCATTGCACTTTACGCCAATGCACTCTACACCACTTTACTCAAAACTATTGCACTCTACACCAACTGCTCTGCACCACTGCACTCTGTGCCACTATACTCTACTCTGCAAAACTCTATGCCACTATACTCTGCCACACTTTATGCCACTGCACTATACTCCATTATACTCTGAGCCACTCTATTCTACTCTGCACCATTGTACTCTATGCCACTGCTCTCTATGCCACTGTAACTTTGCACCATTCTACGCCTCGCACTCTGCTCTACACCACTCCACGATACCCAGTGCCACTCCACTCTGACACTCTACGCCTCTCTACGCCTTTCTACTCTGTGACAGACTACTCCCTCCACGACACTCCACCGCACTCTACACCACTCCAGTTCACTCCATGCCACTCAACTCTACGCCACTCCATAACACTCCATTCTATTCTACTCTATGACACTTCACTCTCCTTTATCCCACTAACTTTGGAAGAGGTGTGGCGCAGCGGCCAGGGTGCCTGACTCCGGACTACAGGGTTCACGGTACGATCGCCGGAGGCAGGTTAGCCCAGCACCATGTGACTCTGGGCAATAGCTCGCATAATCTTCCCGAGGGCCCCCAGCGCCGGGACACCACTTCGGAGGTAGCTTTGCACTTTAGAAATACTGGTATTCCATTTCATTTTCATTTAATTTCACTCTCCTTTATCCCACTAACTTTGAGCCATGCTGAGTAGAAGCCCTGCTGATGTTCAACATGGCTAAAACATATTTGCGAAGCCAACAATTCTTGCATGTGGGGCAATGCCCCAGCACCCTTAATGGACGCACCGCCACTGACTAATACAGAGATCTCAATCAACCCTGTGTCAGGTGTGAGGATTTCAGCTAGTACCGGTAATAAATGTAGTCCTGTATTCCTAAAGGGAATATCAAGACGACATGTACCAGAATGCACAGCCAAATCCAAAACATGTTGCGTTATTAGATCTGACAAGGAGCAACAGGAGATCTCTTAGCGTGGATGCTAGAATTACAAACGACTCTCTCCTGTCAATCGAAAGGGTTGCAAATAATGCCTTCATAAACTACCTGTATGCAGAAGTATCTTTCCTCTGAGCCAGTCCGTGCCCCTCTCTCTCTTGGCTTCACAGCTGAATACAGGGGATATATACACAGATCAACAGTACCTCCCTTACTGTGCAGTTCAGGCACGTTCGAGTGGAAGAAAAGGAATGACTGCAAGTGAGACTAAAAAAACAAGGGGCAAACAGAAACAAAGACACTTACACACACGCGTACACAAATGCACAATACTACAGCTTCTTCATAACGCCCAAATACTTCGAGGAGGGCTTAAGAGACACACTGTACCCTGTACCTTTGAACAACTGCTACAATGTGAACTCTCAGGCACAGAGGAGAACGTGCTTCAGTGGCAGCCACTCACCTGGATATTGTTGGCGCTCCGAGCTACACGTTCAGAACATTAGCAGCAATAAAAGCATCCCTGATGGATGACTTTCAGAGCCGCTGATGGCGATAAACCCCGAGTCCGAGATACAGCGCCGCAGCCGTCTGCTGCAGAATGAAAGATGGCTTTTCGGCGCACAATGCAGCGCTGCGCGCACGCACAGGCAGGGCGGAACCACGGAGAGCACGGGAGAGGGGCGCCCATCAAAATAAATAGAACCTACTGCCCGCTGCGAGGAAATGCGCAAAGAAACAGTGGCATATTATTTCCCTACAATGAATGTCATACTGTGCTTGCTACAGCAGTGCGTGAATGAGAACCAGTGGTGCGCGCGCACCACAGAGGAGCGTTGGCGATGGAGCCTGTCGTCTGTGCCGTGCTGATGCGCGTGCTAGACACCGACTGGAATTGGTGGAGCAAAGGCGGGACATGCACCCGCCTTTGCCCAATTGCGTGCTGGCTTTTTTTAAAAAAAGCACGCAAAAGCCTATAGGAGCCGCGGAAAGCAAAACCACACGCACAAGCGTGTTTTCAGCTTTCTGAAGCCCGTACAAGAGGTCTAGCGCTGCGCGAGCAGTGCTGCACACTGCAACGCTAGGCGCGAGACCTATAGAGCATTGACAAGTAAATTATTAGTCCACTATACTTGTCACTGAAGCATCCTTCTTTTTAGGTGGATGTTGCACATGTGATCATTCAAAATAATGTGAGTCACACTGCAAGTTAGCCAGTTTCTAAAGTGGACTGACCCATTGCCATTTGCTGTATGCTGTGGTAGTGGACGTAACATGCGAATGAGAGCCAATTGATGAATAAGGCGATACAAATCCAAGGTGTATTCTGCTTTTTTTAAGGATACTAATACAGCACATGTACATCAAGTTTCTTGGTGCTATCAATCAAACAACATTTGTAGAGCGCACTACATACCCGTGAGGGTCTCAAGGCGCTGGGGGGGGGGGGGGGGGAGGGGGCCCGCTACTGATCGAACAGCCAGGTCTTGAGTAGCCTCCTGAAGGTCTGCAGCTCTTGGGTCTGTTGTAGGTTCAGTGGGAGGGTGTTCCAGGTCTTGGCGGCGAGGTGGGAGAAGGACCTCCCGCTGGTGGTTGTTCTTCAGATGTGCGGGACGGTGGCGAGTGCGAGGTCGTCAGAGCGGAGCTGGCGGTTGGGGGTGTAAAAGGAAAGTCGTTTGTTGAGGTAGGCTGGGCCGGTCTTGTGGAGTGCCATGTGTGCGTGGGTGAGGAGCTTGAAGGTGATCCTCTTGTTGACGGGCAGCCAGTGTAGGTTTCTCAGGTGGGGGGTGATGTGGCCCTGGCTTGGTACGTCGAGGATCAGTCGTGCCGAGGCGTTTTGGATGCGTTGCAGTTGTTTGACGAGCTTGGTCGGGGCTCCCACGTAGAGGGCGTTTCCTTAGTCGAGTCTGCTGCTGACGAGGGCCTGGGTGACTGTTCTTCTTGTATCTGTCGGTATCCACCTGTAGATCTTGCGGAGCATGCGGAGGGTGGTGAAGCAGGAGGAGGAGATGGCGTTGACTTGCTTGGTCATGGAGAGCGTTGTGTCGAGGATGATTCCCAGGTTGCGTGCGTGGTCGGTGGGTGTCGGGGCTGTCCCCAGTGCCGTCGGCCACCAGGAGTCGTCCCAGGCTGAAGGGTTGGAGCCGAGGATGAGGACCTCCGTTTTGTCCGTGTTCAGCTTCAGTTGGCTGGTCTTCATCCAGTCGGCGACGGCCTTCATTCCTTCGTGGAGGTTGGCTTTGGCGGTGATGGGGTCCTTGGTGAGAGAGAGGATCAGTTGAGTGTCGTCGGCGTAGGAGATTATGTTGAGGTCGTGCTGTCGGGCGACGTGTGCGAGCGGGGCCATGTAAATGTTGAACAGTGTCGGGCTGAGGGAGGAACCCTGGGGTACGCCGCAGATGATCTCGAAGGCTTCGGAACGGAATGGGGGGAGGCAGATGCTCTGGGTTTTGTCGGAGAGGAAGGAGGTGGTCCATTCCAGGGTTTTGTCTCGGATCCCTACGGTGTGGAGGCGTGCGCGTAGTGTGCGGTGGCAGATGGTGTCGAAGGCAGCGGAGAGGTCCAGGAGGATGAGGGCTGCGGTCTCACCGTTGTCCAGCAGTATCCTGTTGTCGTCAGTGGCGGCGATGAGGGCGGTCTCGGTGCTGTAGTTGCTGCGGAACCCTGACTGGGAAGGGTCCAGGATTCTGTTTTCTTCGAGGTATCGGGTTAGCTGTCTGTTGACAATCTTCTCGATGACCTTGGCCGGGAGCAGGGAGATGGGCCGGGAGTTCTTGAGGTCTCTAGGGTCTGCCTTGGGTTTTTTGAGTAGGGCGTTGATCTCTGCGGGTTTCCAGCTCTCTGGGAAGGTCGCTGTCTTGAGGGAGAGATTGATGACGTTGCGCATGTGGGGTGCGATGGAGCTGCTGGCTTTGTTGAAGATGTGGTGCGGGAATGGGTCTGACGGGGAGCCGGAGTGGATTGTGCTCGTGGTCTTGATGGTGTCATCGATGCTCACGCTGGTCCAGGCTAGTAGGAGGTCGTGGTCGATGGTGTGCGGAGAGACTGTTGTGTTGCTGTCTGTTGGGGCTGTCTGGGTGTTGAAGCTGTCGTGGATGTCTGCTATCTTGCGGTGGAAGAAAGTGGCGAGGGAGCCGCACAGGACTTGCGACGGCGAGATGTTGTTGGTGTTGGAGCTGGCGTTGGAGAGTTCCTTCACGATGTTGAAGAGCTCCTTGCTATTGTGTGCGTTGTTGTCGAGGCGGTCTTTGAAGGAGGTCCTCTTGGCAGTCCTGATGAGGTGATGGTGTTTGCGGGTGGCGTCCTTGTGGGCTGCGTGGCTGTCCGGAGTCTGTTCGCTGTGCCATTTCTTCTCTAGCTTCTGGCAGGCTCGCTTGGAGGCTAGGAGTTCTGGGGTGAGCCAGCTGGCCCTCTTGCTGGTGTCTCTGGGGGGGGGGTTCTTCAGCGGGGTGATGGTGTTGGCGCAGTCGTCGATCCAGCATCTGAGTTTGCGGGCAGTGTCGTCGGTGTTGGAGGGTTCGGTGGGTGGACTGAGAGCGAGGTTTGCGTTTAGTTGGTCTTCGGTGATTTTTCTCCAGCAGCGGCGAGGGATCTGTTGGGTGCGGTGGTGTATGGTGGATTTCTGGAAGGAGAAGTGGATGCAGCGGTGGTCGGTCCAGAGGAGTTCGGTGGTGTGGCTGAAGACGACGTGGGGGCTTGCGGAGAAGATGGGGGTCAAGCGTGTGGCCTGTGGAGTGGGTAGACGTTGTGACGAGTTGCCTCAGTCCGAGGTTGGCGAAGTTATCGATCAGGGTTTTCGAGTTGCTGTTGTTGTTGTTCTCCAGGTGAAAGTTCAGGTCTCTGAGGAGGATGTAGTCGGTGGAGGTCAGGGTGTGCGTGCTGATGAAGTTGGCGATGGAGTCGCTGAACTGGGGTCGGGGTCCGGGGGTCTGTAGACGAGGGTGCCTCTGAGAGTGGAGTTGGGGTCTGTGTGGATCTGGAAATGCATGTGTTCGGCGGTGCTGAGTGTGTCGTCGATGCTGGTCGAGACCCTGATGCTGTTCTTGTGGACGATGGCGATTCCTCCTCCGACTCCTTTGGTGCGGTCTCTGCGGGTGATCTTGTAGCCGTCTGGGATGGCTATGGCGATGTCGGGTGCGGAAGAGTCGTTCATCCAGGTCTCTGTTAGGAAGGCGATGTCCGGGGATGATGTGTCGAGCAGGTCCCAGAGCTCTACAGCGTGTTTGCTTGCGGAGTGGGTGTTCAGTAGTATGCATTGGAGGTGGTTGAGGTCTTTCTTAGTGGGTTGTTCGGGGGCTCTGAGGCTGGTGTAGCTGCAGTTCCGGGAGGTGAAGGGACCGTGTGTGCGTTTCGGGACAGCCTTGAAGCAGGTGTGTGTCCGTCCGGGGTTGAGAGCGTGGATTGTGCTGGCATCGTAGCGGCGGTGGTCGTCGTGGCGGGTGCTGGGATCAGGGGTTCTGGTACTGGGCGCGGTCGAGGCGCGGACGGGCGCAGACAGGCTTGCCTTAGGCGCGCCTTCGGCTATAACAAACTTCTGCTACAACAAACTAAGTGTAACAGTGGCAGTTGCAGAAGTTAATTTAAGAATAATAACGTTTTTAGAGTTTCCTGAAAATGATTGAAGATTCAGAATGAATGTATATGGGGAGACAATTCCACTTTGTAGTGACCACAGTTAAGACGGCAAGGTTTCCGAAGGTGACAGTTCTAATTCTAGGGATTATGAGAGGAAACAGATCATTCAAACTTAGTCTTCAGGGGAGCTCAGTGCCAAGGCAATTTAATGAATGAAAGTGGAAAAGTATACAGCCCTGCTAGACATCAAAATTGAGTTTTGGATTCACATGTTTACGGAGGGAGTGCCACGATTTAACTTGTGGTATTTTTATTTATGATTTTTATTATTGAGGCTGGAAAGACAACTAAAGCTGACTCAAAGCCCTATACAAAAATGTACTCCATGAATACATTATGCATCAAGCTCATGTTAGCACCTAGGTACTCTGCATTAATGTTGAAAGATGTTGGAGTTCAAATATTGCTTGACCACTTTCGCAGACCAACCCAGCACCATAAAAGTGTTTGAGGTGTTTTTGGGCATTATTTTTTTATTTGTTTCTAAGAGATGATGTACTGTTCTCTAGGTCCCTGAATTGCCAATGTGCACGGTGTCTCTGGTTAAAAGTCAACACAAATACAATGAACTGGTGCTCAATGTCAGGTCGACCCTCTAACTTGATTAGTTGGATCAGTATTACCTGGTAATAAGTCTAAAATTCTCTTCCAGGACCCTTTTGCTTAATTTTAGTGTAGCCTCGCAATGATATCAACTTTTAAAAAAATATGTAATGCTCTATAATGCTTTTCTGTCATTTTTTAGCGATGTAAATAAGAGGTAACATTGGGCTAGCTAGACTAAACAACTGCTGGTCAACATTTATATCATTGGCAATCATTCAACTAATTGAGACATCCTTTACATGGAGTTAGTATTGTTATTTTCCATTGTATAGTTTTTTTGCAATTTGTGTGGCCTTGTAGTGCTAGTTCCAACATGCATGATAGCACGCTGCCTATGATCACTCTCTGGTGCGCTCACTGTCTGAAAATGTGTGCACACAAACTTGTTGTTGCCGCATACAGAAAATAATTAGAGGGAACATTGCATGGCAGCAGCAACAGATATGGTAAACGAAGAAGGTGCAGTGTCGGGACCAGCAAGGTCCAAGGGACTCACCAAGTGCAGGAGAGTCGGAGCAGGCCCTGAGCAAACAGGGGAGCCCACTGAAGCCAAAGAAGACCCTCATGAGGACCCACAGGCCGAAGACACAGGAGTCGCAACAGGGCCTCGAGCAGCTCCCCAAGGATGCTGGCCCATGGTGCAGAGTATGCAGTGAGGACGAAGATTTTGGTAGCAAGAGATGCTGGAGCTCCTTGTAGCCCAAAGATCTCTGAAAGAAAGACTCAACAAGCCTTGGCTGCGCCAATGCGACACGGTGCTCAGGAGATCTGTTCCAGCGGTTCCGACGAGGGATACTGGCCTCAAACTTGCTGAGAAGACCGTGCTGGCCTCAAGGGAGTTGCAGAACCACCACATGTGTTCCAGAGCCTTTCGGAGTCAGTGGGACCTCAGGAGCAGCAGACTGGTCAGCTTCATTGCGGTGCCTGCAGATGTAGGGGATTGACTCCTTCACCTGGAAAGGTGACAAAGGTTTTAAGTGCAGTGACCTCAGAAATAAGGAAACTTATATATGTGGTGAGTGGTGCTAGCACCAGCTCACACAGGCTGCAATGGCAGGCCCGTAGTCACAGTTTGAGTGCTCTCTCATGGGTGGCATAATACTTGCTGCAGCCCATTGAGGAAATATGAATTTTATGATCAGTTATGTCCCCTATCTTAGACCCCAACGGCTCCATGTACATGCTACAAGTACATGTATGTTCCCTCCAGTTCCAGTTATGAAGACGCAAATACATGTGCGTCCACCGTCAACATGTCCTCTTTCAGATCCGCCATGAATGAGTCGGATATTCCGTTCCTAAGTATGAAAGGCCACCGACTTTATGTGGTTCACTTTCCACGTTTTACAGTTCAGGCGAGTAGGCCCTGAATTCTGCCATCAAGCCTTTTCCTGCTTTCTGCCTCTGAAAGCTCCAGTCCGAGCCCGCATCTGTATCCATGAACTTTGTCCTACTCCCTGCGCGGCTAACGGTGCCTGATCCGGCCTGTTGCCTGCCAAAAACTGTATTTCACCTTCAAGATTATCTGCTCCGCTCCTCACCCAATGCATTCCTGTCTAGTAGTTTAGGTAAACATTGTTCCAGCTACCGAGCAAAGGGCCAGGCCTCACTGTCCTTATGCAAATAATTCATAGCCCCTGTTACTATGGAGGATTCCTGCCCCCTCACATCTCATGTAGACACTTAGACGCTTGTACACGCACTAACAGTCAGTATAGAATAGATTCCGTCCGAGAGACCTTTCCTTTTGGATAACACAGTTCTTTAAACATAAGATATTAGATATGATTTGGGATTAGGTTGACATGACCCCCCAGACTTCTGTCTCCACATGTAGAGCTAAATGTCAAGTCCCCTTCACCCTCTAGTTGCACGTCAATCACACGTCATGCGGCTGCGCACGCATCTTTGCCAAGTATTTCTGCTGACATTGCAGGATTCTCTTATGGATCCACCCACTTGTGACATCATGTTTAATGACGTTTCTAGTTACGCCTATGTTTACGCCTATTTCCATTACGTATGTGTAGTATTATCTATATTATCAGCTGTTACGCCTCCTGCATCTGTCTTAATGTAATGCTTTTCATATAAATATCTTTACTTGTCAATAATGTATTGCCTTCCCTTCCTGAACCCTCGTGGTGATGGAATTTGATGCCTATGGTTCGAACCATAATTCCTTTATAGAGGAATAAAGCCTTTCAGAACCTCTAATACCACGGATTCTGCCTCTTATTTATACTGAGTTATTCTTACTAGACTTTACTGCATAAAAAATAGTACCGGTAATAAAATATTTACCACATAAATTGGCGCCCGAACAGGGACACTTTCTCATCTCACGCGCCGGAGGTGCGTTGCAGGCCCGGTCTCCTGCCACAGCTGGACGGACAACAACGCGTACCCGCAGGATTTCCTGTATCTCCCTCCGGCCAAGCGGGGGTGACTGAGGCTGCGATCAACACCCAGACGAGGCGGTGAGAAGTGCGAAGTATCCCGACCAGAGCCTAGCTGAGAGAGCAAGATCCGAGGTATACAGAGGCCCACCAGGTTCCGAAGTTCCGAGTCGAGTCCAGTCCAGTCCGGTCCAGTTCAGTTCAGTTCCGAGGCCTTCCGTTCCGTGCTACCCGGTGAGTACCGTTGCCGGGGAGGCATTCAGACGTGCACATTAGGTTGTGCCGGTCAAGACGGGTTTGGGTACACAAATCCAGTCTGCACTGTTTCAGCAGTGTATCTGTACTGTTTAGCAGTATATCTAGTATGTCTTACATATAATTCAGTATTATCTAGTGTTAGTATTATGTCAGTAACTAGTTTTCTATTAGTTATCATCGTTCGTTAAATATTAAATGTTAAATGTTTTAATACGTTCTACATATTGTGGTGTGAATGATTGTTCATTATTGTGTTTATTGTATTAAGTGTGTTCAAGATTAAGTAATAAGGTCTAAAAATGCCGCTCTTTTCAAAATTAAGACAGATCAAAACCAGAAAAGGGGTACTCGAAGAAGCTGTTCCCATTCCACCTAGTGACACTCCAGGGTACTTTATGTATCATAAGCATGGCCTAGATGCCGTACTATTTCTTGATTTATGGGTGGACTACACCAAAGATTTACCAGAAAGTCAGAGATGGCCCGCAGCTGGGACCTGGGATGCAGATTGCATCATGAGAGTAGAAGAAGTATTATGGAAAAATAAAGCCAGACAGTCACAGAAAGATGCCATTGAATTATGGCGTAAAGAATCATATAGACGTACAGAAAAAGCGCTCAGACAGGAAGAGAAAAGTAGGGAGAATTCAAATAAAGCCCGAGAAAATATATTAGTTGAGGAAGGTACCCGAGTAAAAACAGAACAAGTAGATAGACAACGAAACACTCTTATGAATGGTATGTATCCTCTTTTGGCCGAAGGGTTACCTCAGGCCACCCCGGAAATACCGAAAGACTTGACACCTCCATTACTCCCGATAAAAGCACATCCCAAAACAGCAAAAGACGTTTTCCTTTCTTCCTATTTAGATGATGTAGCTCCCGAATATGCTAATGTTCCGCCACACACGCCGCCCACCGATGGTGCTCAACGCCAAGATCACCCGTCTGTATCCCCGCAACAACAAACTCCTACGCACATTCCCACAGGTCCATCTGTTTCTACCGCTTTTCCTACATCTACAGTTTCTATCTTACATCCAACAAATCCTTTCGTGCCTAGCACCTCAGAGGGTGCGACAGGAGGTACGACAGAAATTTTTGCCACGCCACCCCGAGGAAATAAATTGTCCCTTAGAGATTTAGCATACGAACGTACACCCCAACTAGCAACTTCCGACATGTTTAAAGAGCATCTAGTGGATTGTAGATATGATCCTGTGCCCGGTAGACGGGACGGTATGCTGCTGTCATCACTACGTATACGACGAGCTTCAAGGTATTTAGCGACGCTACCAGGAATGGTGGCACATTTAGATAATATATATCACTTTGTCCAATCAGGGCGAGGCCCTGAAAGTATTGACGAAGCCATGGAATACCAGAAAGTGGATGTACAGAGACAACTGTTACGCTTCTTCATAAATTGTGTGATCAGAAACCAAGACAGGCCTGAGGTAGAACAGAAGGAAATACAAGTACTTACCAAATGGGGTCAGAATATATCAGAAGGGAAACACGATAAACAGACATGTATAGTAGTTATGTGCCGAAAGATCCGCAAAGAAGTAGAACGAATACATAAAGAAAGATTAGAGACAGACCAACATGAATCAGAGGGAGAGGAGGACGAAGAATCAGAAATGCACACAGGACACTTAGAGACAATGGCTTATGTAGGTAAAGGAAGATCTTTTAATAATACCAGATGCTTTAATGGTCCGATACATCCGATACGTCCAGAATGTAACAGAAATTTTCAAGCCCCTATGTTAAATACAAGGTCTCCTGAACACCTATTCCAAGCTGCTGATAAATTACTCCGAGACCGAAGGGGGTACCATATGCTCGATTCCATGGATGAACAAGAATTAGCCAGGTCAGCAGTACTATGGGCTGACAGTCCCGGCAAATACAGTGAAGATGCACTAGCACACACGTTTCTGAACCTTACCCCATACGAACAGCGTTTAGCTGGTATATACATGATTCAACACCTCCTCATATTATATAAAAGCCAACACTCCGATCCTGGACCCCTACCTGACATATTGACAGAATTACTCACGAATAAATGGAGAGGGTCAGGTACTGATTTAATTAAAGAAATTCTAGAATTTCGAAACCAGTATATAGTTTTCGTATGCCCAGAACATGTTCCAGTTCCCACTATGGGAAGAAAAATGTATCACATAGATAGACAGAATCCCTTGCGCGAAGTGCACCCAATAAGAGGTGACGACAATAATTTTAAACGCGTGTTTGTGTACACGCCCATAACTAAAATTGAATTATTAGAAATGAAGAAAGTAGTACCCAGCCATGACAAGGATCCAGCAGGTTTCCACCGTGAGATAAAAGACATGTTACTCATGGGAGAGTATACCTACCCCGACATTATGAAAATATTAAAAGTATTAATGCCTGCCGGTATTTACGAGAAACTAAAAGAAAAGGAATGGGAGGTAGGAGACCAAAAGATAGAGTGGACAGCATTAGAAAACGAAGAAAAGGCTCGAGCTGCAGGATCAGGGCTTGGGGAAAAGACTACAGCACTACCAGGATTACTAGTGCAGGTATTGCCACGTTTATTAACTACGAAAAAGGAGGACTGGGGTGCAATCTCAGCCTGTAAACAAAAGCAAGATGAAGACACTAGTGATTTCTATTCCCGATTTGAAAAATGTTTTGGTATAAATAGTGGTATAAAAGCAAGTAGCGAGTCATATCCACATCTGTTTGTGACGAAATTAGTTGAAAATTCCCTACCGCAAGTTAAGAATAGAGTATTGAAATTTGAGAGTACTTGGCAAGGTAACTCCCCGTCACAGATGTTACAGATGTTACAATATCACCACAATAGAATTAGAGAAGAACAAGAACATGAACAAAGACGTATGAAAGACACGAAAATGAAAATGCTTGTGGCTCAGTCAGTTCCAGCTGATGGTCATAAAAAGGGTGATTCCGCAGGTCCGGCGAAAGGGACATGCAACTATTGTAAACAACAAGGTCATTATATACACGATTGTGCAGTTCTGAAACATAATATCGCCACGGGTAAAACCCAGGAAAGACCACGTCCACCTAGACAGGATCAGAACCAACAACAAATCCCTCAGCATGCACAATCTAGGCCAGCTCCGCAACAGGCAGCTCCACAACAGACCGTAGCCACACCACAGCAGCAGCCTATTGCTGCAACACAAGCAACAACGCAACAGATGTACCAGTATGCACAAACTGATTATCCCGATTATCAGCGATACACATGAAATAGCCTAGAGAGGGAAGTTGGCTTACCCCTTATCGAGGTTCCTGTAGATCAAGAGGGACCTTATGTACATAGTGAACTATTAGGGGAAGACAGAAAGTTTTTACTTGATACAGGGGCAAGCAGAACAACTATACGACGCAGTGAAGTTCCAGGGGCACCCCTCTCAGGCTCACAGAATATTTCCCTTGGATTCTCAGGAAAACCTATCATTAATGAAGTATCGCAACCCCTACCACTTACGGTTGGTCCATTGACACGAACTACAGATTTATTGCTTACTAAATCATGTCCAGAAAACTTGTTAGGTATAAAAACATTGAAAGCTCTAGGAGCTATAATATGTTGTTCTCCGGAAGGAGTACGATTATTTTTACGTGACTTCAAAGGTCACTACGTGTCCAGAGACATGGATCACCGGCTGCAGAATTTGCCTACACATTTATGGGCACAAGGCCCTACTGATGTTGGTTGCATGAACATTACACCATATCGAGTCACATTAAAAACAGGAGTGGTACTACCACGAATGCGACAATACAAGTTACCACCCGATGCTGTTGTGGCTTTACTGCAAATCATTGACGAGCTCATTGTACAAGGAGTGGTTGTGGAAACCGACTCCAATGTATGTAATTCACCGATAATTCCGATTCTTAAAAGAACGGATCCAAAAGCACCACCAGTATATCGATTAGTTATTGATCTGCGCGAATTAAATAAATGTATTGTACCACAATACCCTGTGGTCCCAGATATCTCGTCATTACTAACAGCTATTGATTCAGAAGCAACGTTCTTCACTGTAATTGATCTCAAGAATGCTTTCTTTAGCGTCCCAATAGATCCGGAAAGTCAATATTTGTTCGGATTCAGTTTAAATGGACAAAGTTTTAAATTCACACGCGCTCCTCAAGGATTCACAGAAAGCCCCAGCATCTATAGCCAAGCACTGAAACGAGAACTTGACAGTATCCACATGCCGGTTAACACTGCCTTGCTTCAATATGTCGATGATCTGCTGATCACCGCCCGAAGCGAACCTGAATGTGAAAAAGCGTCACTGACGGTTTTACAATTTCTGGCCGACAAGGGGCACAAGGTGTCCCCTTCTAAGCTGCAATTCTGTGTCCAGCAAGTTGTTTACCTTGGGCACTTGCTGTCCAAGGAGGGAAGACAGCTTACACCCGACCGCATCCAGTTAATTACTAACATGCCACCACCTAAGACACAAAAGGAGGTGCGGGCTTTTATAGGTCTCACTTCATACTGTAGGCAGTGGATCCCTCAATATGCATTTCTAGCAAAACCACTCATTCAGTTGACAACACAGGAGGCAGCCACATCGACTGTCCTCCCTTGGACTCAAGAACATACGCAAACCTTTGAAAGCTTAAAGAAAGCTTTATGCCAAGCACCTGTTTTAGCAACACCATGTTACAGTAAGCCTTTTACACTATTTGTTACCGAACGCGAAGGTACTGCCCTGTCAGTACTCACTCAGGAACAAGCAGGATCACACAAACCATGTGCTTATTTTTCCAGTACATTGGATCCCGTCGCTCAGGCTCTTCCTGCGTGCCTGAAATCAGTGGCAGCAACAGCTTTAGCAATCAGACAAAGCGATGCCATAGTATTAGGACATCAATTGACAGTACAAGTACCACACGCAGTAGAGGTTCTCTTGAACCGCACACAAACACAACACTTGACTATAGCAAGACTCACCGGTTATGAATTAACATTGTTTCAGCCACACATAGAAATCAGACGTTGTAATACATTAAATCCTGCCACACTTTTGCCAGTGAACGGAACAGATCCATTAGCACAAGATTGTATTGAATGGTTTCTTCCCGATTCCATGGTTCAAGTCATCATTAACACAATACATAGTCCAGCGCACCTAGGAGAAAAAGCTATGCTAGACAGCATTCAACACATTTGGTTCAACAAACACTTGCGAGCAGCAGCCAAACAGAAAGTACGTACCTGTATGATATGTTGTCAGTTCAACCCAGGTAAAAGCATTCCCGTAGAGCAGGGTGGATTTCAACCTCCCGATCACGCTTTTGAAGTCCTCCAGATGGATTATATCCAGATGGAACGATGTCGAGGATTCAAATATGTTCTCGTAGTTGTCTGTGCTCTTTCCCGTTGGACAGAAGCCTACCCGGTTTCAGATTACACTGCCCCGACTACTGCCAAACAGTTAGTTCGAGAATTCTTCCCACGATACGGTTTACCACGTGTTGTATACTCAGATAACGGCCAGCCATTCTCATCCGAACTGATGAAACACGTTTCACTTCTGTTAGGTTACCAATGGAAATTTCACTGTGTCCGACATCCCGAGGCAGCAGGTCTTGTGGAACGTCATAATCAAACTCTGAAAATTAGATTGTCCAAAATATGTAGAGAAAAAGGTGTCGATTGGATAGTAGCCTTACCAGTTGCGCTCTTTTACATGAGAATGGTAGCACATTCTCGAACAGGGCTATCCCCTTATGAGGTGATCTTCGGTAGACCACCAAATATGTGGGGGACGCCTATACCTCGTAAAATCACTGATGTTGAATGTAATATGCTGACAGATTACCTGGCTTCCTTGATGTCTGCACTACAATCTTGTCGTTCACAGGTAGCTGCAGCTTTTCCCGATAACACTGAGGTGAAGCCCCATGACGTGGTTCCAGGTGACCTGGTTCTTGTGAGGAATTTTGACCGGAAGACCCAGCTGGAGCCTAGGTGGCAGTCGCCCAAGCTCGTCCTGCTGACTACAAGGACAGCCGTGAAGATTGAGGGACGTAAAGGGTGGTTGCACTCGAGCCATATCAAGAAATTTTATGGACTACCGTCCGATGTGAACACTCAGCCCTGTATTCCCTCACAGACAGACTCAAAGCTCCTCTTGGTTGAAAGGTCGGAGAACGAACTCTATAAACTGAAACTCAGGTCTAGCAAGTCAGACAATTTGATTGTTTAAGTCCTCTCCAAGGTGAATCGGTTGAATTTGTCTCTGACATGTATCCTCTGGACCGAAATAGAGAGAAAAATAGACAGATACAGCTTAAAAAACATGCGTACTGTAAATCACTTCGTAGTCACTGCATAGTGACATTATTAATTTTGTTTTTTCTAAGTCTTCTGATCATCATTTCTAGTGTATTGCTACATATGTATTACCCTATTTCTAAACGTGCTTACAATGCTACTGCTGAACATTCTTTTAGCGAACTACCTCCGCATGAGTTGTCTTATAGATTTGCGCTGCGCAACAACACTTTTATTAGTATGTTACATCATTCCCATCAGACCAGCAATGCTACCAATTGTTGGATATGTGGCCGACTCCCTCCCTATCAGAACTATAAGGGAGTTTTGCCCCTCTTTCCGTATCCGTTCACACACAATGGCTCCTGTGGAGCATGGTTTAGTTTGATTAATTCCCTAGATTCAAATTCTGTAGTTTATCAAGACAACTGGGTATGGGGAAACCTGAACCTAGTTTTGCTTAAAGTCTGCTACCCTAACAAGGAGGGACTTCCCAAAAGAACAGGAACTGATCTAGAAAATGAAGTATATGGATTAGGTAACTTTACACTTAACCTCATGATTCTGAATGTTGAATCCGAAGCTACACCAATTTTGCCCGCTATGTCAGTATTTCCAGTTAAAGGTGAATTATGTGTAAGAAAGAATGGTTCCATGCACCTGGGCCATAGTAAATGTACCACTGTAATAGAATTCAGTGATCAAGGCAAGTCTACATTCAGAGCATCTCGTCATTCCTACTTCATATGTGGCCAGACTGCATATATACGTTTACCTCTAGATTGGGATGGTACCTGTTACATAGCATTCCTTCTGCCACCTGTTTTCCTAGCCCCTCCTGACTATCATAGAAATACCCATTTAGTACACAATAGACAGCAGAGAGATCTCCCAATTGTCGATTACACTGAAACGGCATGGGAGCAATACACAGATTTCAATAAAGGTTTCTTTCCCTATATAGGTACAGTCACTAATAGTAAGCTGATACGTAGATTAACCAGAACTCTTGAAGCAGTAGTGAATGAGACTACTTCCGCCCTAGGCAACTTAACAGAGGAGCAGTCTGCGATGCGGATTGTTGTGCTTCAAAATCGTCTTGTCCTTGACGTCATTCTGGCCGATAGGGGCGGAGCTTGTAGGGTCATCGGATCAAGTTGCTGTGTTTTCATACCAGAAAACTCGCCGTCAGTATATAAAGCCATAACTCGCCTTCATAAGATTGTAAGCCAGATACACCAGAGTCCAGGCACCTGGACTTGGTCCGGTTGGTTCTGGAGCGTGTTGTCAGCCTGGGGATGGAGGATTCTATCCTTCCTAGGTATTGGCTCTCTCATACTATTCAGTTGCTGCTTATGTCTACAATGTGGGCCAGCGATTTGTGGTCTGTGTGCCACATCGTGTATCCCGCCTTCAAGTTTTCGTTCAAAATCCCGGAAGAAGAAAGAAGAACAAATGATGCTATACGAACAGATTGATGGATTGATGAAGATCGATATCTCCTGAGGGTCCGTAGGGGACAAGGAGGGAATGAGGAAATATGAATTTTATGATCAGTTATGTCCCCTATCTTAGACCCCAACGGCTCCATGTACATGCTACAAGTACATGTATGTTCCCTCCAGTTCCAGTTATGAAGACGCAAATACATGTGCGTCCACCGTCAACATGTCCTCTTTCAGATCCGCCATGAATGAGTCGGATATTCCGTTCCTAAGTATGAAAGGCCACCGACTTTATGTGGTTCACTTTCCACGTTTTACAGTTCAGGCGAGTAGGCCCTGAATTCTGCCATCAAGCCTTTTCCTGCTTTCTGCCTCTGAAAGCTCCAGTCCGAGCCCGCATCTGTATCCATGAACTTTGTCCTACTCCCTGCGCGGCTAACGGTGCCTGATCCGGCCTGTTGCCTGCCAAAAACTGTATTTCACCTTCAAGATTATCTGCTCCGCTCCTCACCCGATGCATTCCTGTCTAGTAGTTTAGGTAAACATTGTTCCAGCTACCGAGCAAAGGGCCAGGCCTCACTGTCCTTATGCAAATAATTCATAGCCCCTGTTACTATGGAGGATTCCTGCCCCCTCACATCTCATGTAGACACTTAGACGCTTGTACACGCACTAACAGTCAGTATAGAATAGATTCCGTCCGAGAGACCTTTTCTTTTGGATCACACAGTTCTTTAAACATAAGATATTAGATATGATTTGGGATTAGGTTGACATGACCCCCCAGACTTCTGTCTCCACATGTAGAGCTAAATGTCAAGTCCCCTTCACCCTCTAGTTGCACGTCAATCACACGTCATGCGGCTGCGCACGCATCTTTGCCAAGTATTTCTGCTGACATTGCAGGATTCTCTTATGGATCCACCCACTTGTGACATCATGTTTAATGACGTTTCTAGTTACGCCTATGTTTACGCCTATTTCCATTACGTATGTGTAGTATTATCTATATTATCAGCTGTTACGCCTCCTGCATCTGTCTTAATGTAATGCTTTTCATATAAATATCTTTACTTGTCAATAATGTATTGCCTTCCCTTCCTGAACCCTCGTGGTGATGGAATTTGATGCCTATGGTTCGAACCATAATTCCTTTATAGAGGAATAAAGCCTTTCAGAACCTCTAATACCACGGATTCTGCCTCTTATTTATACTGAGTTATTCTTACTAGACTTTACTGCATAAAAAATAGTACCGGTAATAAAATATTTACCACACCATGGGAGACCCCTGGCGTACCTATGCCCTGGGTACCCTAGTACCATACACTAGGGCCTTAGAAGGGTACACCTGTAGCCAATTGGGAAGGTATTAAAGTACTTACCATAGTCAAATTTAGGAAGAGAGCACAGTGACTGGGGTCCTGATTTTTAGGATCTCAGTCAGACTAGTCGGAAAACAAGCAGTTCTTGTCTTGGTACAGTTGTTAAAGTTGTTGATTTTCTGGGCAAGGTGGGCTGTGGAGCTAGGCTGATCCGTGTTGAGGGCGCTGAGCCAGTCTTCTTCTGTGATTTTGCCAAAGCTGCGCCTTGGAATGCTGAACCTAGTAGGGGGATTGACTTGAGGTATGTTGATCTGGAAGTGGATGATGGAGTGTTCAGTTCATATAAGAAGTGTGCTGGAGTTGTATTTGATGCTGTCACTCCTGGTGAAGATGGGTCCAATGTGTGTTCTGCAGTGTGTGTTGGTTCTGGGACAAACTGGGTGAGTCTGATGTTGCTCAAGCTTTTGAGAAGTGCTGTGGAGCAGGGGTTGTTTCGGTCTTCCAAGTGAAAATTGAGGTCACTGAGGAGAATATAGGCTTTGGAGTCAATGGTGAGTGGAGCAACGAAGTTGGTGATCTGGTTGGTAAAAGTGGTTCGTGGTCAGGGTGGTCGGTAGGAAAGGGTTCCATTCATGGTTACTTTTTCTGAGATTTGCAGCTTTTCCATGAATGGGGTGGAGTTCTCTGTGGATGTTGTGAATTTGATGGATTCCTTGTTGATAGGGAGTCCTTCTCTTGGCTTGTGAAGGCGGTCCTGTCGAGCGAGCTTGGAGCCCGCTTGGATTGCCATGGCAATTTCAGGAGTCGATGAGGGGTTGAGCCAGGTCTCTGTGATAAAGAAGATATCGGTGCATCTCTGCTCAGCAGTTGCCAAACTTTCGGTTGTGTGTTTGCTGAGTATTTGTGTGTTGAGAAGCATGCATGCGAGTGAGTGTTGACATGCAGGTTTGCTGTGGCATGTGATGTGGTGAAAGGGTGGTGGTGTAGTCATTGTTGGTGCTTGTGTGGCGTGTGTGTTGGGAGGTGGTGTTGAGGGAATTATTAGTATTTGCGTGGGGGTGTGGCTGCTGGAGAAACGGCAGAGGGTGCAGGTGAAAGCTCCTATGCTGGTTTGAAGCGTGGCACGGCAGCAGTTGAGGGAACAGCGTCCGGGGTCTAGCAACCTACAGAGTGTTGTTGGGTATCTCTGAGTGATGATCGGACCAGGGTTCCTTGCGCTGGGCTCAGGCCAGGCGCAAACAGGCTGGCTTTTGCCGCACCCACTGCACATTTGTGTTGCAGCTGTCATTAAGTAAGCCCCAGGAGGAGAGAAGATTGCAGGGTGCTTTGATGTCATTTCCTGTGCTGATGGGTGATGGGAAATGAAGTCCTCTTGGATTGGCTTCTTTTAAAGACGGTTTTGGTGGGAAAACCATTAATGCTATACCTGTCCAAATTGATAATGGGAAATTCAGTGATGTCACTTCCTGTGTAGGTGGATGATGGGAGATCCAGTGTTGTCACTTCTTGTGCTGATGTGTGATGGGAAATGAGGTCCTCTTGCTTGACTTCTTCTTTTAAAGCTAGTATTACAATGGTGTAGGAGCAAGTTAGGACTGAAATGCTGCAGGTTTTGTAAATATACCTGAGCCGAATGACCTTTGGGGTAAACGCATGCAGTGTCTCTGAGGGATCCACTCACGAACTGCTGTCAGTTATAATTATAACTCTGCCAAAAAAATAAAACTAATCTCCACAAAAAGTTTGCAAGGATAGATATCATTGAAAGGTGAACTGGAAAAAATACGCTTAAAACAAACAACAAAGTCCTAGTACTTTGGCGTGAAAGAGAAGCTCCTAGTCTGGTGGTTGGGAAGAGTAGCTCCACTGATCCTCTTGCTTATCCGTGCAGCATGAATTCACATTTATCGACAATACATTCTGTATTTTGCTAAGGGATAGCGTTACTAACAAAAGACAGTGTAATGTTTTGTCTGTATGTCCATAATGCCCCTAAATGTATACATTTGCTGTTACAGTCACTTATCTAATCATTCAATTTGACACAGGCTGGGGTCATGATTGTGCGCTGCAGGCATCTGATGGCTTTTAAGGTATATGTGCCTCCCTGTTTAATGTGAAATTTACTCACTCTCCTATTTTATCTCTCCTGTTTATTTTAGGTGTCAGTGTCCCGTGTTCAACAGTACTGACTCCTCCTAAAAATCTTCACTGAGTCAGCTGCTGAACATCTGCATCTACAACATCTCTGCTTGACCTGTCGCACTTAACAGCACCATGCAGGTGAGTATAGGCTGCCCACTTGTTATGATATTGCCACTTTTATAGCGCACAAATCACCCGGGGGCATCTTGGCGCTGTAGAGGAGCATATGAGCAGGGGGATCACCAAAGTAATTATTACAAACAAGCTTATAGTTGTTTCCTAAAAATATTATAGTTGGGGATCTCACGAAGAGTGATGGTTAATTTATTCCAATATCCTGGGGCCCGGAAAGAGAAAGCCTTGCCCCCGGTGCGCGTTTGCGAGGCACACACAGAAGAGCCTGCGAGCTGGATCTAAGATTTCGGGATGGTCTGTAAACTGTACTTTTTTTTTTAAGGTACAGTGGACCCTTGCCTCTCAGGGCATTATATGAGAGGCAACAGATTTTGAAAAAGGACCGTTTCTTCACCGGTAGCTAGTGCAATTCCTTCAACAATGGGGCAGAGGGAGTACCTGCGGGACGGTTCAGAGTGAGTCTGGTCAAGTTTTATCCCCAAGTTTTTGACACTTTGTTTGGGTACGGGAGCTGTACCAAGTTGCGAGGCCACCATTCCTCCGACCAAAGGGTAGGAGCTTTCCCCATTAGCATGATCTCCGTCTTTCCCGGGTTTTAGCTGGAGGCAATTCTCACTCATCCAATTTGATATAGCCACCATTCCTGCTGCGAAGCGCAGTTTCTCCAGTTCTAGGTTGGGGGGCCAACAGTGAACATAAGCTGAGTGTCATCAGCGTATGAAATTATCTCGAAGCCAAACCGCTCAGCGATCTTTGCTAGTGGCGCTATATATATATTGAAGAGCATCGGACTTAAACAGGACCCCTGGGGTACACCCTTGTCCAACTGCATTTTGTCTGAGCAGTAAGGCCCCAGTATAATCGTCTGTTGCCTGTCTGTTAGAAAATGTTGCGGCCACTTTAAAGCAGTGTCCTGGATACCACAAGTCTGCACTTTTTCCAGCAGCTTTGTGTGTGAAATGGTTTCAAAGGCTGCAGACAGGTCCAATAGTATTAAAACAATCGCACCTCGTGCGTCCATCACTTGTCTAAGCTAGTCAGTAACTGCCAGGAGCGCAGTCTCTGTGCTAAAACCAGATCGGAACCCTGATTGTGAAGGATCTAAGATTTTATTAGTTTCAAGATACGACCAGAACTGCCTATTTATCAGATTTTCAAGTAGCTTGCCCAACAGAGGTAATAAAGATATTGGGCGGTAGCTACTGAATACTCGTGGGCCAGATGTAGCTTTTTTCAGAAAAGGTCGAACGTATGCTTCCTTCCATGCCGAGGGAATAACTCCAGTACGTATAGAGCAGTTAAAAATATCTTGAATCATTGGGGCACAGCAAGTGGATAAAGAGGTCATCGTCTGGGGGGGCAGGGATCCTGAGGAGAGCCGGATTTAGCCATGACCAAGGAACTGAGTACCTAACGTGACTGTCTGAAAACAATTCAGGGTACTATGGGAAGCTTTATCTTGCTCATTGGGTCTAATAGCTGTTCCTAAGTCCTGCATAGTGGCCGCTGGGAATTTTGCATATATGTTATTTATCTTTTCCTGGAAATAGACAGCCAGTGAATCGCAGAGCTCCTGAGATTCTACCTGGGATTGAGTGCAAGCTTGGGGGAAGTAAAGTCCCGCACTATGTTGAACAAGGCCTTCGAAGAGTTACTGGCTTGTTCTATTTGATTTATAATGAAAGACCGTCTGGCCGTTTTTATATTCTGATGGTATTGGGACAGGGCCTGTTTATAGAGGTCTCTGTCATGGGGATCTTTCCTTCTTCGCCAGAGTCGCTCTAAAGTTTTGCATTTGGATTTTTCAGCTTTTAGATCTGGCGACTACCATGGGGCAGACGGTCGACGCTGTGAGAGGCCATAGGTTTTGAAAGGGATTGTTGCGTCCAGTGCTGTTGTAAAGGCAGAGTTAAAGCCTTCCAGCATCTTAGCTATGTCAGTTACCATCTGGGGGTTTGGGGATAAAGACTTCCCTAAAGGATTCAAGAGGGAGTTTATGCCATGGTCTACGTACCTCTAGTTGTTTACCGTTATTTCTTACCAGGCCCACAGGGCACGGGAGCTGGATGTTAAACATGATCATAAAATGGTCTGACCCCGCACACCGAGCATTATCGCTATCTTCAGCTCAAGCATTGGCTGCAATCACGGGAGCTTCAGGCAGCGATCCACCGGCCCCAGACACCCTTTGAAAAATTTGTGCACACTACCACGTCCATGAGGGGGGCGATCTCCTTTCTGTACGGCCACCTTGTGGCCACTGTAGTTTCCCCGTTACCGCGCTATAAGGCTAAATGGGAGGCTATGCTGTCGCGTCCCCTCGAGGAACGGGAGTGGGAGGCGCTATGGTCAGATATTTCTAAGCACAACCACTCGACAGAATTACGGGAGGCGCATATGAAGGTAATGGTGGACTGGTATTTGTACCCGGATAAACTGCGGTGTATTTTTCCAGACACCTCTGATCGCTGCTGGAGGGGTTGCGGGTTGCTGGGGGACTTTGAGCACATTTGGTGGACGTGTCCCACGATTCGCCCCTTCTGGGAAGAGATCTTGGCGCACATTAAATCCATGTTGGGCTACCCGATTCCCACCTCCATGGCTTTTGCGTTATTGGGCCTTCGAGATCCTTCCCTGCGCTACCAAACTAGAGCTGATAAGGCCGTGATGTGGCTGTGCTTGGGGGCGGCGAAGGTGGCCATTGCGGCCAACTGGAAGAAGCGGACGGCGCCCACGGCCTCGATGTGGCATGCCCGCCTCTGGAGACTCCTGAGCTTGGAGAGAATGACGGATATCTTCAGAGACGACTATGCCGCGTTTGAGCTCAAATGGGGTCCGTTGGTGACGTTCCTTTCTAGAGGGCTGCCGGCGGCGGTGTGTCCGCCTCAGCTTAGGGGCCTGCGGCTGTTCCAATTGTAGTTGGCCGCTGAGGTTTTCGGGGGAGCCCCCTGCCTAGGTGCCCCGGGGTGCCGGGGGTTCTTGAGTGGACCCCTGATGGGTCTGCACGGGGGACGGATGTCGCTCCTCCCTGGACATAGCAGTGGACCTTCGGGTCCGGCGACCGGAGTTCCCCCCCCTGTCTCCATCTTTCTTTCCTTTCCTTCTCTCTTTCTCTTTCTTCTTGTTTTTCTGGTTCTTTCCAGACCTGGGGTCGGGGTGGGGGACGGGGGAGGGGGATGTGGGGAATTGGGGAGGGTGGTACAATGTAGAGGCAGCCTTACGCCATGTTGCCAGTGGGACTGATGAGCGCAGCCTTTCGTAGTGCCGGACCAGCAAGGGACTGTTGCTGTTTGCTGGACGCTCGTTGAAGGTCTCTGGGGCACTTTGCCCGGGCTGGCTTCCTCTTCTTATCTTGACTCTTCTGTAACCCTCCTATAGCGACTGCTACGATGGGGGAAGCTTTCCCTTGTGTGGGCCTTCGCACGGGCGGGTTCATTGTGGTTGTATTCCCTTTTGCTGGTTGGGCCAGGCAGCTGCGACACTCTTGCCATGGTATGGTTTGTATGTTATTCTTTCACATGTGACTAATAAAAACAATTTTGACAAAAAAAAATGGTCTGACCACGTTAAAGGGATCGGTGATTTACCGACCAAAAGGTCAGTATTAGAAGAAATTAAGTTCAGCGTGTGGCCTGCCACATGCGTAGGGCCTTTGACTTCTTGGATAATTCCTAGTGATTCAAGGTTAAGTAAAAGTTTATTAACTTCTGGGTTAGAGTGCTCTTCCCCATGGAAGTTGAAATCGCCGTGCAAGAGACATTTATTTGATGCTAATACATGCAAGGCTATTTGCTCTATCAGTTGATCACCGAAGTTGGTCCTAGGTCCTGGGGGACGATAGACCAGAGCTCTATTCCATTTGTCTGTCGTGGATATATCTATTCTGAAAATCCCTACTTCCATACTGGTGTTACTTATGATCGAGACCCAATTCACATTGAGGGAGTTCTTAAAAGATATTGCAATACCACCGCCCATTTTTCCTTCCCTGTCAAGATGGATACCTTTATAGCTGTTCGGGATAGCTATATTAATCGATGGGAGGTTGGCAGGATTCAACCAAGATTCTGTAAAAAAAACAGATATCAGGGGAGTGTGATGAAATCATATCCCATATTTCAACTGGGTGCTTTGCTAGGGATCTAACATTGCAAAGTATACAGCTTAAACCATGTGTTTTGAAGCTCTGGCTGCTTCCTAGCTCTGAGGGTATGGTCAGCTCAAGGTCATGTTGGAAGTGGCAGGTTCTACAAGCTACTGGACCTTCTAATGAGTTATGAAAGTTATGTAAACGCATTCCCTGAGGGGAAAGTTTTGCATCTTCCCGGGCCCCGATCATACGCAGGAAGTCAGCAGAGTATGATAAACGAGTTGATTTAGGGGTGATTACCTCAAATGAACTGGCGTTCCTGGCCTCTGGGCTCGGTCGGGCGCGAACGAGCGCAGACGGGCTTGCCTTTGGCGCGCCCGCTGCGCGGTCACGTTTTGGTGTGCATAATTAGTGTCAGGGGTAATAGACTAGCCCACTTACCTACACTACCCCCAAGATGGTGGTCCCGCTCCAGAACCAGCCTCGCAGAGCACCGAGATCCTTCCCCCCAACCAAAAAATTACAACAAATGTGACGGTCAAAACAGTTTAAAGGAACCTTTTAAAATACTTGAAATACGAAGGTTTAAAAAGCACGAATGCGTGATCGACAATTAAAAGCTATAAATATAAAATGATGTGCGAGATTGGTGAATGCAGGATATGCTAGGATCCGACTCCCGGCTCAAGCCTCAAGAGTCTGTAGTGCTCCCAAAGCTGGTTATTGCAGTCTGCTGTGGTGGTTACCAACCCTTGGAAGTCTAGACTACATTAGTGCTTTCCTCCCAGATGAGTTTAGGGTGCCTCGGTTGTCCAAAATGGAAGTGAGTTCAGGTTGCTCCAGTGGCTCCCAAACTAATAGAGTCCTGGCTGCAGTTGAGGTGTCTTCAGAGCAGTACAGTCACTGTCTGGCTTCTCTGGTGGTTCTCAAAGCAGGTCAGTCCTCGCTGCTTGCGTGGTCAACAAAGCAGGTGAGTTAAAGCTTCTCAGATGATCCACATCCGAGGAGAGTGTAGACTGCATGGATGGTTCTCAAAAGTAGATGAATTCAAGCTGCGGAGGAGCTTCATAAATCCGGTGGTTCAAGGCTATGCAGCCTCTCTTTACCTTGTCTCTCTGCTATGGCTTTATGTTTACTTGTGATGGTCAGGTGAATCATCTTGTGACCTCTAGAAAAGTGCTTTTTTTCACTCATTTCTCTTTTGACTAAATAGCTGGCATTTTTAGGCTCTTGTTCGTGGGAAGCCTATAAACAACCTTTCCCTACATCGGAGTTCCTTAAAATATGGCATATAACTCGATAAAAACACAATTGTAATGTTTTTCTTTTAGGTAATTTCATTCTAAAAATGCGCAACAGGACTCCATCAGCGTCTGTCCCCTGCCTCTGAGACAGAGTCGGCTACCTTAAAAGAGCATTTAAAGAGCAGTATCTGGAAGATGGCGGTGTGAGCAGACATGTTGCTCTGGAGCACCCGCCGACGGCCTGTTGCAGCACCGGCCTCTGGGCCGTTATAGCGCCTGCTGACCCACACAACGGGGCCGGTTGAGTCCCGGAACAGTCGAGCTGTTGGCCCGGGGCGACAGTGGCGATCAGGAGGGCTCCCCTCACGAGTTACGGTGCAGCGCCGGAAGAGGAGCGAGGTGGGGGCCTGGAGCGGGAGGTTCGCTCACCGTGAGGCCTGAGAGTCGGTGAGATAGTCTACACGGCCTGCCAGGAGCGGCAGCCGCCTGCCGAGCCGCTGACCCCTTAGGAGCGGTCTGTGGTTGGTGGGGCTGCAGCGACATGACTCGCAACAGGTGGACAGGCGAAGTGCCAAGGAGATGCCGGGGAGCCCGGATCGCCAGCTGCTGGGAGGGATCTTGCCGGCGCCTGCCTGTGTGGTGGTTCCTGTGTGTCCCGCGGCGGTCCTGGTGCCAGACGACCTCGCAAGCGAGGCGGCCTTCCCGCTGAGAGTGGGGAGAAAGGAGAGCTGCTGATCGCCGAGCTGGAGGCCTGGTAGGAAGAGCAGTCGGCACCCGGGCTGGGCCTAGGGTGGCTCCACGGAGCGGTCCGGGGCCCAGCGGATCGAAAGGCCTGTGGTGGTCAGCGGCCGGCGGAGCATGCAAAGCTCATCACTTGGTCCCTGGGAGCAGCGGGCCCCTCGCGGGGGCAAGTCATGCGGGACCAGACGGAGTGTAGCAGCCAGGTCAGTGTGAGCATCCCCCCAGGCCTGGGCTGCGAAGGGAGTGCCGCCGGAGGCCCGCTAGGGGGTCACGAGAGAGGTGGTGGAAGCCGGCGGCCGCCATCGCGACGACCGCCATTTTAGAGCACTGGAGTGTGATGGCGGCCTGACGGACAGCCTGCGGCCTGGTCATCGCTCCTGGCGGGTGGGACCCGACAGGAGCAGCAGGGGTGTGGACTGCAGGAAGATCATCGCGTTCCTTTGTGGTGCCCTGCCTGGGGTGATCGGCGGAGGTGCATGGAGCTCAGCATTTGCTGCAACATAGGACACCTGTCTCTCCTCAGGACAGTAAACAGGTCGAGCATACCCGGTGAGTGCCTGGTTCATTCCCCACACGAGCCGCCGCTGCAATTCCTGCTGCCGGGGGGGGCACACATTGAACTGCCCACACCGTAGGAAGGTTGTTCATCGCTATCTGCAGGTGCGAGGGGTGAGGGAGTGAGTGCACGGATGGACTGCGGCTGCTTCCCGGACATTGCGGAGAGGCCGCCCGGGGGGTGGGGGGGGTGGGGAGACAAACAGCAGGCCCAGTGAGCTTATCGGGGTCTTGGGCCCTGGAGGTGCTGAAGGGAGCGCGCACACCCTGCGGTGGGGTGCACATCAGCGGACAGGTGGCTCCCCCCTCGTCCCGTCATTTGCCTGCATTCCAGCGTAAGGGGTGCCAGAGGACACGACGTGCCGGAGCTCACTGTCTGCCGGGAGAGGAGGGGTGCGCCCTCATCGTCCTGGCTGGAGGTCCTGTGAGTGAGCCCGTTGGGTGGACCACGCTGTGCGGCAGAGGCTATTCGGCGGCGGTGGAATGCACGGGTGTGCTGAGGAGTTGAGCATTGACGGCGTTTGGCCGGGGCTCCCGCAGCTGCCTGACGCTGGGAACGAGCGGGACACCACAATCTTGAACATCTGAGACGGTGAGGTGAGCAGGGAGGAGGGAGATACCGGCATCTGGGTTCCTTATTGGCCTTCAGTGCAGCACGCTCTGGTCCCTCCCAAGGGGCGCAAGGACAAAACTCTAAGGGACCCGTTTGCGAAAGTACAGGCTGGTCAGCAACCCGACGACATGGCGACCGGTGGGGCCCACCCAGCAGCCGAGAAGGGAGATGGCGCAGAACCGATTACCAAGGCCTTCCTGGAGTCCATGTTTGCAGCCCTGAGGGCCGATATTCAAACTCTTAAGCGGGAGTTCACAGCGGAACTTAGAGAGGTCCGCAGAGATGTGGACGGCATTGGGGAGAGAGTAGCCGAGCTGGAGGGCAAAAGTGACGGACGGGACACGGAGCTGGCGGCTCTGCAACAGGAAGTCCTCAGGATCCATGAACAGCAGGCCGACCTCCAGACGCACGTCGAGGACCTGGAGAACCGGTCTCGGCGCCACAATATACTGATCTGCGGAGTGAAGATGGATGACGATTCGAAGGACCTTTTTAGGTACACAAGAGAGCTCTTCAATCATATCCTGGGCAGGCCTCTTGAGGCTGGGCTGCGGATCGATCGTACTCACTGAGTGGGGTCCCCTCAGGCGTCATCCTCCCCACCGCCGGACATATTAGTATGTGGCCAAGACTATCGTACCAAAGAGGACATAATGCGGAAGGCCCGCCAAATGCACCCAGTGTTGTTCCGCGACTAAAAGCAGGTTTTGTTTGAGGTCCTATCTGCACTTACCCTTCACAAATGCAGAACCTTCAAGCCTATCACCACGCATCTACAGCAACGCAATATCCCTTACAGTTGGGGTCATCCTTTCCGATTGGTGTTTCATATCGACAATGCGCTATATCAATTATGTTCCTTGTCGGAGGCGGGCAGGCTGCTGGGAGTGGAGCTCCCAACAGGCGATAGTGACGACGACAATTCCCCAGCAGATGTAAATGATTCAAGGCCCAGATGGCGTCAGCAGGGCCGCCGACGGCGCACCAGGAAACCTCCAATGGCAGAAATGCTCAAAGGCCAGCAGGCAGCTCTTGAGACTGTCTCCACGGAACTGACCGGCTCTCAGTCTGGCTGACTCCGGCAACAACAATGGACCGGCTAGTTAATTGTTTTCTACACGGGTCGTCGGCGGGAGGGGGATGTTTTACCGCAGGCTACCTTCCCCTCGATGCAGTCTTTCCATTCACCGGGAGGTGGAGGACAATTGGTTACTATTCACTTTTCTTCCTTGTTGCCTTTATTGCTCTTGTTTTTGGGGACTTTGTTTGGGGGGGGGTCCAGGGTTCCATGTCCACCTTCTGGCGGGGCCACCGGGGCTCCACAGGACAATAGCACACAAGCTACTCCTCACTCCGCACTTCTCCCATGCGCTCCAAAAGGCCTTTCTCGCACCGCCTGGTTCCTTTAGTAACCATGAATGCCAACTTCCACACTTAAAGTACTAACCCTCAATGTCCGAGGTCTCAATAACCCTGTGAAGCGTAGGGCTGTCCTATCATGCCTCAAAAACTCTCAAGCCGAGCTATGCCTTTTGCAGGAAAAACACCAACTAGCTAGAGACTGCCACCGCCTCCGATCCCGGAAATTCCCGACCCAGTTCTTTTCCTCCGGCCCTACAAAGTTCACAGGGGTGGCGATACTAGTGGCGCAGCGGTTTAAAGGGGAGGTCCTGCAGAAAGAGGCAGAAATCAGGGGCCGGCTGCTGGTCTACAGATTTGCCCTGGGCACCACGACTTTCACTATTGGCTCCCTCTACGCCCCAAATGAGGGCCAAGAACAATTCCTCCAATACGCTCTTACTGACATCACGGCCACGACTGACCGCAACATTATTATCGGGGGGGATTTGAATCTCGTTTTCGATAACACACTGGATAGATCCTCTCATCGGACGCACCAAGCCGGGAATACTCTTACTACTCCCACGCACATAAGACATATGCCAGGCTGGACTATCTTTTGGCATCTACATTGGCCCGAGCGATAGCGACGGAGGTTGAGATAGGGGTTGCTTCACTCTCCTATCATGCACCGGTGCTTGCTACTTTTACCCTCACACCCGTGTCACGGCCCGCCAGGGTATGGCGTCTTAGAGATACTCTACTACATCGAGCAGACATAGTCACACGTATACAGAGTTCCATTACTGATTTCCTGTCACATAACGCTAACACTGACACAACTCTGGAAATACAGTGGGCGGCACCAAAGGCAGTCCTCCGGGGGGAGTTTATTGCCATCTCGGCGGCTGATAACGTAGAACGTAGGCGCAAACGGGACGACCTCACTCAACAGACAAGAGAGCTGGAGCAGATGCACCAGAGAATGGGAGCCCCCCGAGTGTGGCGTCCGCTTAAAGCCGTGCGCCATCAACTCGCAGCCGTTGATCAGGATAGAGCGGAGTTTGCAGCCTTGAGGTTGAGACACGCCTACTATACTGGGGGTGACAGGTGCGGGCGCCTTCTTGCCCACAAGTTACGTGAAGTCCGGCAAAAGCAGGGGGTCCGGGAGATTTGCAGGGGAGACGGCATGTGAGTTTCGGAGGACGGTGACATCGCCGAGGCGTTCCGCGATTTTTATGCTACGCTTTATACTGCATCTCCTTTGGAGGAGGCGGAGGGAGCCGCCTTTCTGAACTCTGTCGCTCTTCTGGCTCTGACTCAGACACAGGCCGATCTATTAGATAGGAATATCCGCGTTGAGGAGGTAATTCCTGCCATTGCCCGGCTGAAGTTGGCAAAACCCGCCGGCCCGACGGCTTCTCAGCCATTTTTTACAAAAAGGTTTGTGCCCTGCTCGCTCCTCTTTTTAATTCCTTCTCCGAGCCCGGGACGATCCCTCAGGATCTTTTAGAGGCCTCTATAGCGGTAATCCCTAAGCCAGGGAAAGATAGGATTCAGTGTGGCGCGTACCGCCCCATTTCCCTTTTAAATGTAGATCTTAAAATATATACGGGATCCTGGCCAACCGCCTTGCACCCCACATGCCTGGGCTTATTGACCCTGACCAGGCGGGTTTTATTCCAGAGCACCAAACATCTGACAATACGAAGCGTGCTCTCCATCTTATCGAGAAGGCTTCTCGAACGGAGGGAGAGTATATGCTACTTACAATTGACGCCGGAAAGGCATTCGACAGAGTTCATTGGCCATATTTGGAGCGGGTCTTGATACGGATGGGCTTGGGAGAGAAATTTTGCACCCACATACTCAATTGCTATAAGTTCCCGTCTGCCTCTGTCCGGGTGAATGGCTACACGTCCACTAGATTTCCTATAGAGAGAGGCACCAGACAGGGGTGCCCTCTGTCGCCCCTCCTTTTTGCCACCTACATGGAACCACTGGCCCAGCGGATACAGCAAAGTCCAGCAATCTCCGGGATCAAGTTCGGGGGCTATGTCCATACCATCAGCCTGTATGCGGATGATGTGCTGATATCGTTATCTAATCCGCGCAATGTGCTGCCGGCATACCTAGCGGATTTAGACACCTTTACGCGGGCCGCGTGGTTTAAGGTAAATACCGACAAATCGCTAGCTCTTGCTCTCTCCCTGTTACGATCCACCCGGGAACACCTTCAGAGTCTGCTCCCCATTCAATGGGCTCAAGATACAATCCCATATCTGGGGATTCAGCTGGCGTCCACCCTTCCACGAGTTGTAGCTATCAACTATGCCTCCTTGCGTCGGAAGATTTGTCGAGAACTTGGCCAATGGAAACATTACCCCCTCTCTTGGCTGGGCAAAATTGCAGCAGTCAAGATGACCATTTTGCCTCAAATTCTCTATCTCTTTCGCACTATTCCTCTACATCCGTCCTCCGGTTGGATGCAGCAGACGCAATCAGAACTTGCCCAGTTCATATGGCACGGTCGGAAGCTGTGCATGAAGCGGACATTGGCGACTCTACCCCCGGAGGGAGGCGGACTGGGAATCCCCGATCTACAGCTTTACTACCAAGCAGCCCAATTGCGACATCTGGTTGAATGGAGTGGCTGGGAATCAGAGAAACATTGGTTGTTTCAAGACCAAGCTGTAGCAGCGCGGCCTTTGCAGGAAATTCCCTTTTTACGCAAACAACATAGACCCCCTAACTTGTACGCCTCATATATTACCCGTGTTCCTCTTGAAGTGTGGGACCGCACTAATATTAAGCATGATCTCACCACCTTTCCCTCCCCTCTCACTCCTTTGTTAGACAATCCTGATTACTCCCTGGGAATGGACCAGGTGGCCTTTGCAGGCTGGAAGTCGGCGGGATGTCAATTTCTGTACCATCTGTATGGGGCGGACGGCGTTATCCCCTTTCAGCAATTCAAACAGTAATACGGGCTGCCCGAGTCGGAGAGGCTCCGGTATTTGCAAGCTTGATATTGGGCGCTTAGTGAGCGAGTCCGCCCGTTGGCTAATAGGCGCTTTTCCCCCTACGAGCGATGGCTCATTACACGCACATCGGATAAAAAGCTAATCTCGGACTTATATAGGATGCTACAGACCAGACTTGCATACATACACAACCCCGGCAGGGTGCGTTGGGAGAGGGAGCTAGGCAGAACACTCAGCCACAAGGAGTGGGAGGGTATCTACTATAGGACATTCAACTTATCACATGGGGCTCACTGAAACTCTCACGAAGGTGGTAACATATTGGTACTACACCCCAGAACGTCTGCACTCAATAGACCACACGAGGGAGGAGACGTGTTGGAGGGGTTGCGACCATATAGGTACTTTGGTGCACCTGTTGTGGGAGTGTGAACATATTCAGCCTCACTGGACTCAGGTGATCGATGAGGTAGATAAACACTTTAACACTGTGCTACCACGATTCCCAGCGTATATTTTGCTGGGTCTTCCAAACCCCTTGACTTACCCGCTTCGATCACGTAGAGGTCGGCAAATAGCAATAGCGCTGGGGTCGGCGATACAGACCATACTTACCCACTGGCGTACCCCCACCATTCCGACCTTCACGGGTTGGCTATATCGTTTATGGTATGTCCTCGGAATGGAGAAACTTACACTGACGATGGCGGGAGAGGGATCCAAGTATGGAGAGTTGTGGCAGCCTTTTCTAGCCCTCTTGGCTACCGAATTTCGAGAAGTCACCTGCCCACGCTACTTACGCTTATTGCACCTTGCGGACACACCAAAGACGGAGGGGTGAGGAAGTCACACCAGGGGATCTGGAGGGTCTAGTAGGTGGACGTGGAACAGGGGTGGGGGTGGGGGGGCTCACGGAGGGGGGGGGTTCGTGTTTTTTCTTGAATTTAGCTTCTGTTTAGATTTTGTTTGGTTGCCTTTATCAGGGCGTGTGCTCGCTGTCAGGAACGTTCTCCTAAGTTGGCTTGTTCAGCCAGCATGTTTTGAATAGCTCAACCTATCAGGTTTGCTCTGTGTGTTCTTGAAATTTCAATAAAAAGATTTAAACCATAAAAATGCGCAAGAGGCAAAAAGTTGAATGCCCATTGAGGGCTTCATTGTGGCTGTACACAATCCATGTGTGTATTTTTTAAAGCCTTCCTGCTTTGTCTCACAGCAGGCCAGTTAGCAGCGTTAATATGTCAGATTAAAATGTTTTGACCTGCTAAAGCAGCCAAAAGTGACGATGTGCTTTAAGCCCCTGTGGACTTATTCCATGACAAAATCAACTCCATCTACTAAGACTTCCCACCCCAACACCCAACCCCCCACTCCCGCCAAGGACGTCGTCCACCTCCTCATGCTGACCGACACCCACCCACACCGGCTCTCCTCATGGAACACCCTCACTGAGGAAAAAAACGCGTCCATTTTGAGATCCTTCCACTCCAGAGCCCAAGCAGACCCCTGCCCCTACCACACTTTCAACCTCGACAATCAACCCATCAGCACAGAATTCACCAAGGTCCTCAACTCCTCAATCCCCACGGCTCACTTCCCCCAGAAATGGAAACATGGTGACGTGAAGCCGTAGCTTAAGAAACCTTCAGCAGACCCAGGAGAACCCAAGAACTATTGACCCATCTCCCTGCTCCCCTTCCCAGCCATGGTCTTCGCGAAAACTATCAACATCCAGCTAACTAGACCTTGGTAATACAACAACCCTCTGGACCCCTTCCAATCCGGCTTCAGAGCAAACCACAACACCGAGACAGCTCTAGTCACGGCCACGAACCACATCAGAATGCTGTTAGACCACAGAGAAACAGCAGGCCTCATTCTCCTCGACCTCTAGGCAGCCTTCGACACCGTATCCCACCACACACTGATCAACAGACTCCACTAGATCGGAATCCAAAGAGAAGCCCTCAAGTGGATTGCATCCTACCTCACAGGAAGAACTCAGAAGATCATTTTCCCTCCCTCCTCCTCACTCCTAATAACGTCACCTGCGGTGTACCTCAAGGCTCATCCCTCAGCCCTACCCTGTTCAATGTATACATGACTCCCCTGGCCAACATCGTCAGGAGCCATGGACTCGACATTATCTCCTACGCTGATGACACCTAACTCATCCTCTCCCTGACTAACGATCTATGACAAGGTCATTGAGCAGGTAGACAGCATCTTTGCAGCGTGAGGTATCCCCCCATTCATAAATCTGACAGCGGTCCGCCGCTATACAGCAAAGAATTCAGAGAGTTTCATTCAGAATGAATAACAAGCATCAGAAGAGTATACCTCTGTGGCCCCAAGCAAATAGTGTTGTGGAATGATTCAAAGGTACCCTCAAAAGGGTAGTTCAGTGAGTATCAGTAAACAGGAGTGAATTAACCTGTGTCTAGCCCTCCTTGCCTGTCGGTCAACTTCTCATTACTCCATAACGGGCTAAAGTCCCTGCCACCTTGCTATTTTGAAGAGCCATCAGAACCAAAATGCCACAATGGACCGTAGACCACTTAGTGAGTGCTGATAAGGTTCATGTCATCGACACTTCTTGAAAGTGCAAAATGAAGATGTATGCCGATCGGCGTCGGAGAGCTCAAGACACAGCCTTCAATGAAGGTGACTTAGTCCTGGTCAAGCAGACGGGAAAGCGGAAAACAGACACTCTGTTTGCTGTTGATTCTTTGAAGGTTGTGACTTGCAAAGGACACATGGTGACGGCCCAACGTCTAGGACTGTCCGTCACACGGGACTAGTCACATTTTAAGCACCTACTTCTGCAATCGTCAGCTCCTACGTTTACAAGTGAGGCTGTCCTGTCTGGTAGTCCAAATCAAGAATCAGAACCTGTACCATCGGTGCATGAGCAGGGTATATCTCAACCAGTTCATGCCACTCGATCTGGCCAACTTCTGCAAGCGCCTTGATGACTTATAGAAGAAGTATAATGTAACAGTTGATTGTATTTTTTATTTAACAAGGTGGGAGATGTAGTGTAGGACCATTGCGGTTCTGGGCGGACTCAACAGAGGAGGAACGTAACTGGTTGGGAGGTGTTAATTTGTGGTTATTAACGGTTATGACATAATCAGAGAACAGTATTTAATTGTATATGGAGGAATAAAGATGTACAATCCAGAGCTCCGTGTGCGACGTATTCATATGGATGCTCCCGGGCTAGAGGGGAAAACTGCATCCATGAATCTGGTATTACTTGGTTTTCAAAAGATACAGCAAAAAGGATATTAAGTGGACAGACCCAGAAATCACCATCTGCTTTAAAGAAGTTAATTGTTATCTTGTGGGCCATGTGTTCTGTATTGGCTGTGCAGCTCTTAGATTCTGAACTAGAGTTTCCTCCATGAACTTAATATGGTCAGTGTTTAATAAGAAGACCTCCCAGTGGCCTGCGTTAGGATTGAAATGCATTGTTTTTCATAACCAGTGATCCCACGTAGTCGTAGGTCGCAGCACGCCCCGTCCCGCAGCGGGCGGGAAGACCCTGATGATGAAGCATGCCACCAAGGGTCCTTTTGGTGGTTGAGGGGTATTTAAACAAAGCTGTGTGCTTTTCACCATTGTAGGAGACGCACGTTGTCTGGAGAAACACTTTTATACTTCCCATAAGGGTGGATCCCTTGGCCTTAGTGATTTAGTCTCCTCCTGACACCCAAAACTTCCCAGAACTGAAAGCTGATTCATATAACAGTCGAATGCTCTGACTTGAGGCCTGCAATTTATATTTCTCTGATGGTGCAAGCGGCCCTGCTGTCCAAGACCTGTCCTATACTTCAGTTTCATATTTGGCTTCATGGCTGTTTCGTTCTTGATA
Source organism: Triturus cristatus (assembly GCF_964204655.1). Classification (NCBI taxonomy): domain Eukaryota; kingdom Metazoa; phylum Chordata; class Amphibia; order Caudata; family Salamandridae; genus Triturus; species Triturus cristatus. The sequence continues at coordinate 617,746,762 of NC_140584.1, forward strand.
ACATGACTCCCTTCTGGTGATGCTTGTACTAAGACTCTTTCTGTGAGGTATTTAGGGGAACCTTATCTGCTTCGTGGGTTTTATGATATTGAATATTTTGTTAATTCTAGAGTTATGTCCCCCCCCCTTTTGATTCCCAAGATGATTCCCGTAAAAGTGAGGAATATCAGGTGTTCGATAAAGAGATACTGTTGTGCCCTGTTTAAGAAACATCTGGCTGTGAGACGACACTGAAAGTATCGTGGAAGGAGATTTCCATGTCACCTTCGTCAGCTACCTTGAGGAAAAATTATTCAGAGGTGGTGTATTCCTTGGCATGGGCTCTACAATGCTAATGTCCTAATATCCTGATTCAAGCTTTGCAAGTACGGGGATAGTTGCTGTTGCTTGTAGTTTCAGGATAGAAGTTCTATTTATTATGTTGTGTAGGCTTTCGCTTATCTAATCCGGGGTGAAAGTTTTTCTTTTTTTTCTTTTTTTATTTCTTGATTAGGTGTTCCCCCAGATCAGCAAACAATATACAACAATCAACAGCAATCATTTCCGCCTCAGCCGAGGTGGAACACCGTTTTGTGATAATACAAATCAGGAATTAGACCACCAGTCTTATCAGTGGAGGAGTCCGCCCTTTCACTTTTCGTCATTGTTCTTATTCATTGTTATAAGCATCATCAAAACTTAACTGCAACTATCCGGGGTGAAAGTTAGGACAGGGTCATTTGTTTCTTCACCTATATCTCGTTAATTCGGTTGTTTCAGATAGCTAGCATAGGCACTCGCTGCTCCTGTTTCTTCCCCTGATTGTATGCTTATGTCGAGCAACTTCAGCCCCTTCCCACTGGGCTAATGGCTCTTGGGATTTCTAGTATAGTCACGGGTCAGACATATTGAGTAGACCCTGGTCGTGTTGGACTGTTATTTTGTCTTCTTAAGGAGATGTGTTGTGTGTTTACTAGTGGTGGACATCCTCTCTGTGGACCTTAAGGCCTGTAAACAGCCCTACCTCTTTTGATGAACTTGTTTCCTTAGATAAGGCAGGATCCAGAGACCACTTGCCTTAGTCCAATGTGAAATGATTATCTGACTACGTCTCCTTTGTCTGTAATATGTTGTACGTACTGAGCAATATTTGATTCATCCTCTTTGATTCACTTGTAACAAAGGTACCAGAATTTATTAACTCCGTACCAATTTAGGGAAGGGTAGATCTTTTGGTATATTTTTCCTGTTGTTTAGTTTTTTTATTTCCTAGCAAGGTTTGTGAGGAGCGATTGTGTCTCTACCATCTATTACTTCAGACACGAGTGGGATCAAATTTCCTTTAATGAGCACATATTCTGTCCAGTGTTATGTGTTGGGAGAAGGTTATGATGTAGCTATGTCTCCCTTTTATAATCTTCAGATTGTTTTTCCATATTTAGCAGTCTTTTCCCAGTTTTTTTTGTTTTTCCTTGAGAGTACTTTTTTTTAATTAATTTTTTTAATGGAGGCTTTGCTATGTCTTTATTCAGTACTAAGCTCCCGCCCAGGCAGTTTATTTTAATGTCTTGTTGGCATTCCTTCCTTGGTGAAGGAATTTTGATATTAACTGCCTCTTCATTCTTTCCTCGCATTTTGAGTTCAATGTTTTAGAGCCAGACAGATGGTACACATCTTCCTCTGTAGAACTGCCTATTGTATGATTTTTAATTACATTATCTATGTTTTGAAAGGTTTTAAGGAATGGAACAGGTGCGGGATTTCCACGCTTAGGGATGTATTGGTATCCTTACAATTCAGAGCGTACGCTGACCTCAGTGCAGAGTCCGATTTGGAAAAAAACCCAGATCTTTCATTTTCTGCAGTTGCACCACACCTTGAATAAACACAAAAATGCCCTAATCCTATCCCAGACTGTAACCCACTAGCAGCAAAATTAGATTAGGAATTTATTGAAACAAAATGTATTTCGTGACTGTTGGGCAATGATAGTAAGTACTCCGGATACACTTGAGAGACAGATGGACTGCTGACCTTGGTGCATTGGAAGATGACTTCTGGATTCAGGCATAATGGCAGCCCGTTTACTGGTGATCTCGGCCAGATTACGCCTCTTCAGTTCAAATTCTTCCATAGGGTGTACTATACCCCGGATAGATTGTATAGGATGGTAAGGTCCTCCATTGCCAACTGTACAAGATGTCAAACTCCAACAGGGACTTTCTAGCATACGATTTCGGCCTGTCACAAACTCCATATTGATAGTGATATTGATTACAGGTGCATTCAAAGATGCAGGCGGTGATCAGCTTCCCAGTAACACTTGTCCTATCCTGGGGCTTATCAATGATTGTGATGGGTCAGCGTGAGGCAAACTACTATTGCATACAGGATACATGGTGGCCAAAAGGGTTATTGGTAGATCATGGCGAGTGTGCAGCAGCCCAGCTTCTCGAAGTATCTCGGGAGTATGGATTATTGTATCCTTGCTGAAGAATGCATTTACAAATGTACGGGTTGCTCTGGGAAATAACGGAGAGTATGAGGCAAATGGCTACATCACTTTCAAGATTTCTTGGCCCAAGGTCACGCCCAGGCAGACCGCCATGAGCATTTCTGATCTCTTTATGAAAGATTTTATGCAAATTGGGAAGGTCAGTTGTATGTTTGTTAATTACATGTTCTGAATATATGTTTTGGACGGCACACGGGCTGTTTTTTATTGTGCTTATTGTAGGAAAAACACTAAAAAGAAGTTAAAAATAATTGGCGCCGTGGCCAGGGCGACTGCCTCCAGAATCTGGGGATCACGGTTCGATCCCCGGCACAGGCGGCAGATTAGCCCAGCACCATGTGACTCTGGGCAATAGCTTGCTTAATCTTCCCGACGGCCCCCAGCGCATAGAGACCCTTACGGGTGATTGTAATGTGGGTTATTATTATTCTTCTGTGTGCTAAATTTCTGCAGAATTGCACCTGATTTATTTGCCAACTTTCAAACATAACTTGTAGTTATGCTTGGGAGTGCGCTCAGTTAATCAATTATCTTTGCACAGAAGCAATGTTTATCCTGTCTGGGCAATTTTTCTTCAGCTTATGTATTTGCATTTTTCAATTTATGCATGTTCACATCAGTACTTTTGAGCTGAGTTGCCAGCCGTTGGAGTTTGTCTATTTGCTCCTCCATTTTCGTAGAATGAAAAAAAACGAAGTGCTTCTGATTCAATGTGGCAGTGTAGCCATTATATCTTGTGTTAAGCGCACTTGGTTTATAGCGTCGGTTTATACTGTCAGTTGGAGTATCCTCACCTTTTGGATAATTGTCACTGAAGTTTGCAGTTAGACCATTTTTTTGGTTATCTGCACTAGTCATGCTTTTGGCTCAGTATTTCATGTCCACAGATGCCTGAATGTTCTCACTAGTAGAGGACGGCACCACAGTGCCAGGGCCCTTCTCCTCTGATATTAAGTCTTCATTTATTTTTGGGTCTCCCGCTACGACTACATTTGAGCCACAAAGCCACAATAGTTTATTTCGAGCGCCTGCTCTAAATGATTGTGTGAAAATTGGAGAGGTTGTGAAGAGAGCTGGGTTTTCCATTGTCGTTTGTCATCATTGAGCATTCCTGGACCATTACCATTATCGTCAATGGGTCTGTCCCTTTTCTGAGATAATGTTGGTTGCCATCCTGAAGTTTGGTGATTTTCACCAGGCTTGTTGTTCATTGCTATATCAATGGAACTTTTACTGGCCATACCAGAAGGCACATTAATTGCCCCAAGCTTGTTTTGTATTGTCAGGTACTGACGGTTGCTAGTGGTTGGTAAAAATATTTCTGTATTTTTGATGGCCCCAATGGGTTTGGGACCATTTATTTTCAGCAACCTTCTTTTGGAATATGTTTGGTTAGTTTGCTTAGTTTTATAGCCTTTTATGGTATATCCTACTTGTATTACTTGTGGTCTTCTTGTATTGCTTATTTCTTATTTCACTAGAGTACCTATTAAATCAATATGCCTAATAAGTATTATCATTCAATCAATAATATCTTTATTTCGGCCTTAAAGGCCATAAAAGCGCAATATAAATACATAAATGCAGATGATATAAAAGCAAATAAAATACAAGCGTTTAAAAGAGAGAAAAGAGATCCAACTAGATATATTAAAGAAAAACCAGGATAAAATATGTCAAAACGTTTAGTACACCGCAGCATTAGAGGGACACCTTTTTTCTGTCTTAACCTCTACATAAACATCAGATACTTTGAGACTGTACAGACAATGGGCTGACTTCTGTTACTTCTGAGTATTCTAAGGGCGATGCTGCATTTCCTCAGACCCAAATTACGGCAAAGTGGCAAGATCCACTTTTTCCTTGGACCTTGATAGACTGGGCAAAATAGAATTACATGTTCATCCACTTTGATCACGAAGAGAGGAGTTGAGGAGCCCACCTGCCATTAAGCATTTGTGGTTGGTACCTAAAGCATCATTCTCGAGAGATGCAAATATCGGCGGCATCAGCTCAGGAGTCACATATACTTTCAAAAGTGCCTTTTGGAACATAGGTTTTTGCTATAAGTGAGCAAGATTATCTTTATTTTTATTTTTTACAGAGTTTTATATAGCGCGAACTTGACCCGAATCGGGTATCAGAGTGCTTTACATAGTACCAGTTGCATTACATGAGGACACATTCATTTTTGTTAGGCATGGGGAGATTAAGTGATTTGCCCGACTCACAGGATGCTCAGCTGTCATTGCCGAGACTCGAATCCCGTTCCCCAGATTCGAGGGCGACAGCCCTAGCCGTTAGCCAACTCCTCTCCCCAAAGACCTTTTTTAAAATAAAAACTGCATTGCTTTAAAACATTGTTACTATCTGATAATGAATGCACAGATGTCCTTTAGTTGTCTTTTTTTAAAACGCACAACAAGGGCACTTCGATACTGGGAATCACACATCAGAAGTGCTTTAAGTGCAATTTAGATACATTGGCAATGCCAGTCGGTCTGGCCTTAAAGGAATGCTGTATGGTAATGTGGAACATTGCAAGTAGATAGCATGGGAATGGATATGTACTTGTGTGGAAGCAAAGAAATGCAGAATCGTATTGATGTAGATTAAAATGTAAGATGAGGGTTGCACTGGCAAGTCAGACCTAAAAATCCATGTAGGTTAATGACTGCCTTCCTCCCATCTGTCCTGTTGTCGGAGAAAAAACACCATAAATTATAAAGTTATCCAAGACTCTTTAATAGCTTTGCAATGACATCTGTGTGCTCCTGAAAATTCCAGCTCAGACTGTTGAAAAAATAAACAAAACTATCATAGCTGTGTGAAGGGCAAGTACTCATTAGGTTTAGCCTACACAAGCGCATACACTGTGCTCGGAGATGTATTGTTTACAATTCAGTGGGCTTACACCTCCCCCAAAGCATACCATTAGTTGTTTTCGTTGTCGCTCTCATTTGCAGTCTTTAAATTGTTTAGCTCTTGTGTGCTTACTTTCCTCCATGGAGCATGGACCAAGTACATGTGTTCTTCCTCATCTTTGTTCTTACTCTTCTTTTTGCAACACACTGTTTTTGCAATAAGCATTTCAGTATTATTCCTGGAAATACAATGTGCTTTCCTACTTTTAACAAAGGCACAGGCTTCTTATTTATGTTGCTTTCACCCTATCTTCCATCTCTACTGACTCTTTAGTTATTTAGACCCACAACTGTACCACACTACGCCACTCTACTCTACTCCACACTATGCCACTCCACTCTACTCAACGCCACTCTACTCAACGCCACTCTACTCTACGCCACTCTACTCTACGCCACTCCACTCAATGCCACTTCAGGGCACTCTATGCCACTCCACTTTATTCCACTCCTCTCTACACCACTCCACTCTATGCCACTTCACACCACTCTATACCACTCCACTGTACTCTACGCCATTCTACTCTTCTTCACTCTATGCCACTCTACTCCATTCCACTCTGCCACCCCACCCCACTCTACTTTACGCCACTCTACTCTACGCCTCTCTACATCACTGCACACCATTCTACTTTACACCACTCCACTCCAGTCTATGCCACTCTATGCCATTTCTCGCCACTCCACTCAGTGCACTTTACACCACTCTACTCCACTGTCATTTTATGCCACCCTACACTACACCTCTCTTCTCTATGCCACCTCAGACTATTCCACTCTACCCTATGCCCCTCCACTGTAGACAACTTCACTCTATGCCTTTCCACTCCACCCCACTGTACTCCACTCTATGGCATTCTCTTTTACACAACGCCACTAACTTTTAACCATAATGAGCAGCAGCCATGTTGCTGTACAACATGGCTCAAAGACATTGGCTTTGCCAATGGCTCTCACACAGGCAAGACCTATTGGCTTGGCCAATGCTTGTTTGTGTAAGCATACAACTTCTACACAATCAAAATCATGTACTCCTTGCTCCCAACATGTGGGAGGAGTAAAAGCCACTCTCTAGTGATTCGCACATAATTGTCGGGTGACAACAGAGCTGTCAAGCCAGACAATAGAGACAGAATTGAGCCAGGTGAGATAGTCTGGACTAGTTTAGTATTGTACAATGCTCTGTTGAGCTCCATCTGCTCTAGGGAAGTGAGCTTTACAAACAAAAGCAGACTCTTGCAGCATTAGGGAGAAAGTAACATTTATGGAGAGTACATAACAAGAGATCGGACCTCATGAACAGACATTTCTTTCACTCGCTGAATCCTAGGGGCAAGCCTACATGTTTCTCCCACTAAACTGCAGAGCAGACCAATGCTACTCACTGACCACAGCACAGACCTTGCAGATGCCTGGACAGATACAATCATGGTTCCTTCTCTTACTGAACTGCACGGCTAAGTTAAAACCTGTTCGTGTAGTGCTAAGCACAGTGCCTGTTCGTTTGTTGTCATCAGCTTTCTGTGTTTTTGTTGCAGGTTTCGAAGAAGCTGCTGAACTCTGTGCCCAACTGTGTGGATGATGCTCTGGGTGGACTGGTATCCTGTAACCCCAATGTCCAGATCCTGCAGGGACATCGTGTGGTGCTGAGGAGAGACCTAAAGGAGCTCTGTGGCAGAGTAGCTGTACTTTCAGGAGGGGGCTCTGGACATGAGCCAGCACATGCAGGTAGGGAGGACTGGAAGCACCTCCACAGCTTGGAGAAAGCTTGCGCTGCTGCACTTCCATAGAAGTTGAAACACTTTCCTGCGAAGGCCAACAATACTAAAGTGCTGTGGGAGAACACTGTCAAGGCACTGAAGGGAAGAAGCTTGTGGTGCTTGGACCTTGTATGTTCCACAACACTGCTGGGATTCTTGGGCTGTTTGTATTCTGCTATGTGAATGTTCACTATGTGGATAATCTCTCTGTTAAAGCACTCACACTGTCGGCATGGGGTGCTGCTGGGAGGAAACGGGTAGCTAGCATCTTGACGCGATATGGCTGGGTGGGAACTTGCGTCACAAAGCTGTTTTGGGAATTATGTGCTGAAGTAGTGGAAGCTGTTGTGGAACGATCAGTATAACCATTCTCATAGCTCCCACTCCAGCATTCCCTGTTTTTCTTTTTTCTTTGAAGGCTATGTTGGCAGAGGAATGCTCTCCGGAGCTATCGCAGGAGCAGTCTTCACCTCCCCTCCAGTTGGCAGTATCCTTGCAGCAATTCAGGCGGTGGCCAGAGTCGGAGCAGGTATGTGAAGAATGGTTATGAAACATATCTTCAGCTTACTTTTATTTTGATTTGGTATTTATGAAATGTACACCTTGCTTTAGGAACCAGTGGAGTGTTATGTAGTGCATAGATGTGCAGTACATTGCATAGAATAGGTTAAATACATCAGGGATTATAAGAGCAGGAATTCAAAAGCATTACAGAGTGCACATGCATTTACACAGCAGATACAGGGTTACATGCATTTGGGATGACTGGCATAAGAGAGCAAGGGAAATATGAATTTTCCAGAAGGAGGATCTAGTGGGGAGATTCCTTAGGAAGAGATCTGTGGTTCAAGTATGGTACCATTTAAGACGTTGTTTCTCAGGTAGGTATAATGGCTAGTTGAGAGTTACAACAAATCCGTCAATAATGGCTTGCTAATAGTTGTCTGGTGTCAAGGGGTACCAGGAGTCAGGAAGGCAGGTGAGTAAGTATAGGGCACTGGTCCAGCGAGAGAGACGATACTTGAGTACTGAGACTCCTCCATGCTGATTACAGCACAAGGGAAATGTATTACATTTCCCGGGTGCCCAGTGTCCCTTCCTCATGACTGACCCTAGCGTGAGTTTGTAATCTATTTGACATGGTGACCAGTGCCCTATGCTTACTCACCTGCCTTCCTGACTCCTGGAAACCCTTGACACCAGACAACTATTTGCAAGCCATTATTGACGGATTCCTTGTCGGAGTCTGCATGACCCACAATAGGGTCACTATGCATTGACCATCAACATCAAGAAGAACTTTCCTAACCTTCAGCCAAATATAAATGCCTGGGTCCCCAGAACCCCTTGTCCTGAAGAGATCCTGTAACTCGAGAGGGTCAAAACGTCGTCGACTACAAAAGGAGGGGGGAGTCCTAGGACATTAGAAAAAATTTCTAATAAGTGGATTGAAACTTTATTCTATAAGGGACCTCCCCCATTACTCCAATAACCAACCGCTTCTTTTTATTAGTCACTGTATCATATGTCACTGTTGGTTATGGTCACTACTCTGGGGCACATAAGTCACTTCAATCACGTTTATCTTGTATATAGTGTGAATATACAGCAATTGCTTTACTCTTCTTTCATATGATTGTCCTGTGCAAAATAAAAGTTACGCCCATGTTCGGCTGAAGTAGGCTTGAAAGAAATTTTGTTGTATGTGGACTTCAATTTCAAAAACGTTGATTGATTCCATATTGAACCAATATAATAACAGTGTTAGAATGATACAATTTGCCGTTCTAACTGCAAACTCTAATTTGTATGCAAGAAAACGAACACTCCTTGCGTTATTTTTACATTTGTTGTCCAAATGAGTTCCTCGTTTGTTGGCTGATTAGCTATACCCAGTTCACAGGGACATATAGGTTGCTCTTGTTCTTTGTTAAATAATAGAATTTAGAGCACACCCAGATACCATATTGTAAAGAAAATCATTGGCATAGAGCACTGATGTGAAATTCTCACTGGAAAGTTTGGACCAGGTTCTACACCTGATATAGGAAGGTCTTTAAGAAGAAGGCTGATTTCATTACATAAGTAAACTCAAAAGGAAATGCACTGCAGTCAGACCACCCCTCGGGCACTGCCTTATTAATTTGAAGATCCCTGACTTTCTAAAAATTAGAACTAGATTGTGACTTGCCTTATGAGTTGCCGGAAGCACACTGCGAGATTATGAGCCAGGCGCTGATGGCGAAGACCGAGCCGGGGATGAGGGGATGACCCAGGAGCAAGCTGGGCACATCGCATAACTAGACACATTGGTATTCCTTGGACTGTATGATATCAGAGGGCAGAGATGGCCGCCTGCGTTGTTGATGAGGACTGAGGGAGGGGGAGGGAATTTATAATTCACATAGTGTTTCAGGGTAGAGGTTTTGTTATGTAGATTGGTTTATGCGATGTATAGAACTGGAGGGATTTCTATGGCCCTGCGTTAGGTATTGTATGATTGGCGGGGGGCTTGTGATTAATCTTCAGGATGTATGGTGAAACCAATTCTGTAAGGCTTTATATGTGGTTGTGCAAACAACCAATAAACTATGTTTTAAAAAAAAAAATGAGTTGCCGGAAGCACTTTTTGGAAGAGGCCTACACTGGTTCACGACTCAAATATTTTGATCTTCTAAGCGGTTGGAAAACTCTGCCCATACACTCCCATCGAATCTGAGCTGCTTCAATCCTGCTATCTGTGATGCTACCAACTTCTGTCTTCCACCCTTTTTCTTGTACTCTTCTACATTGGTCCACATGTGTTGCAGCACTAATCGACCTTTATTTTAAACAAATTGGTGCAACCTGAAGCATCCTCTGAGCTGCTTGTGTTACAGAAAAAATATTTAAACTATTAAATACAGACAAATTAGGGATTTATCTTGTGGACAAGTTTCCACCACAATCTGGAAAAGAAGCTAGCTCCAGAAGCCACTCACACAAAAGATGTTCTGGTTTTAACTTTTCTTTACTTCTGTCTGTGTTCAAACATAGTCTATATTTTGTTTGTTTACTATTTTAGTTTTGTGAAATGCTTTCTCTGTGTTATTACCACGGCTTGAGTGCAGTGTAAAAAGCCTGAAACTCCTTCTCATTTAAGATTGCAGTGTGTGTGTTTATTGGTCAAATGGGGTGCACTTCATGCCTCTGCAACACCTTGTCTCACGGGGAAGCCTGTGTTTAAGATTTCAGAAGGGGAGAAAGCACAGTGAGGGAGAAGCTATAATATTTCATGCACCTCTTCTGTTTGACTGTGGGAGGGAGATTCTGGTGATTTTGACAGTGCAATGCTTTTTCTTGCAGCTGGGGTCCTCCTAATCGTCAAGAACTATACGGGGGATCGTCTGAACTTTGGCCTGGCGCTGGAGCAAGCCCGAGTGCAGGGCGTAGATGTCCAAATGGTGGTGGTTGCAGATGACTGCGCATTTGCTGCACACAAAAAGGCCGGACGGAGAGGGCTTTGTGGGACTGTGCTGATCCACAAGGTGAGTACCAGGTGCCTACACTAACTCCAAGAGAGGCCTTTTCATCACAAATAGAACATGGAGCTCTCACAACACTAAACTGTCCTTGGGATACATAGTATTTAACGAGGCTGAACTTTGCCAACTGTGCTGCTTGTTTTCTCAGGTTGTCTGCCTTGTGCCAGGGACCTTTCTGGAATGTATCCTCTAGATGTACTTTCCTAATCCAGGCAGATCTATGACAGCTGGCATGACTCCGGATCCCCTTGTGATAGGCAGGTGTCCAACAGATATGACCATGCCATGGAATTCACGGCCCTTTGCAGGTCACTTGGATCCTTCTCTGAAACTCATCAGCCAGGCACATCCGTCGGCTGCTACTGTGCTTCTCTAAGACCCAGCTCCTGTAGTAGCTAGACGTTTGCCAGTTACAGTGGTGTGTGCTGTGCAGCTGTAGTGGTGCTCCGGGGTGATACACATTGGGGATGCTCTGTGATATTTTACTGTATGGGTACTGTGTGCTATTTGGCATGATCATCATGCTCTATGTGACATTAGGCGCTGTGTGTGATGTCTGGTGTTAATGCTGCTTTGTGATACTTGTCATTATGGATTTGTGGTCTTTTCCATAATTGATAATATATATATATAGCGGATATTTGCGATGCTCTGTGTTGCGGCATTAGGGATACTTGGGGATATTTGTACCTGTCCTGTGTTATGAGACTTCAGGATGCTTGGTCATTTGTCGCCTCTGAATTTCTGTAGATGGCTGGAGCTCTTGCAGAGGCTGGATATTCCCTGGAGGTTATTGTCCAGAAGGTCACGGCCGCTGCGGCTAAAATGGGTACGTTTCTAAGACTCTAAAAGATAATCTAGAGATGATGTCTGAAAAACACCCTAGTACTTGGACATGCAGGGAAGTAGAGGCACTGGCTGCACATAGCACCAGCATTGAGAGCTGTCTTTTCTGAGGGGGTCTGCAATGCTTCAGTAGCTCTATGCGAACTCAGAATGCCATAAAGAAACCGAATTACCTTTACATTACTCTGCTATTTGCTCTGTATATGGGATGCACGGGTGAGTCTCTTTTGTGCTTGCCACAAGGTTACTAGGGTGATCCCCCCTCTTTTGACATGAACACTTTGGTCACAGGAGTCCCTCACCTGACAGATGCATGATCGCGACAGAGATGAGCCCCTCTGCATCTAGACCTTTACATGGATGTTGCAGAGTGGCTCACTTGACAGAATTCAGACTCTGATAGTGGTGCCATTCTTTCTTTCTCTGGAAAGTGCACCGGGGTTAACACAGGTGAATTCCAACCCCTAGCAGCTAAAGTGATGTTTCATGTGAATGCCTCCTCTTGCCAGGTATAAACTGGACCCTGAGACTAGTCCTTCTCCTGACACTTTTTTGTCTTTAAACACAGGTACTCTGGGGGTGAGCCTGTCCCCCTGCAGCGTGCCGGGGTCCATGCCAACCTTTCATCTTGCCCAGGATGAAATGGAGCTTGGGTTAGGTGAGATGGCATTTTAGAATTCCTATTTCTTCTCTCTCCCTCCTGTCTCGTCTACCACTAATGCAGTGAACACTGTGGTAATTGGATCGTAAGTAGCTTTGCAGCCAGATGCAAATGCCCCCTCTCCTCTTCCTTCCCCCTTTACCTATGTCTAGCTTCTTCTCTATCCTCTATTCTTCCCTTTTCTGTCTTTTATCTCACTTCCTTTGCTCCCTCTATCCTTTCTTCTCTCACCGGTTATTTAGCTCCACCCTCACTGTATGTTTGTGCTCTACTTTTTGTGAGTTAAATGATTTTTTTATAACCCATTTTAACAGCCAGAAAAATTGACAAAATATCTTCCCCAAGAATCAGCTCCCATTTCTTTGTTTGGAACAGATCGCACAGCACTTTGCACCAACTCAGAAGCCAGAAGAACAGTTTGACCACAAACCCTCTCCATGCCCCTCGCAGCCAGCGATGTAATTTCAACCCTTCAGGTCACGTAGGTGCGAACCTCATTGTCCAAAGACCATGACAAAGTTCAAGTAGAATCCCTCGATATTGAGCCGAGCCACTCCTGATCTTAACTAGGTTATTTGGGGCAACCTCAAGCTATATATAAATAGTGTTTTTCCAGGTTCACACATTTATTCAGGCATTTCTTCCATTCCGTCAGGGATGGAGCCTCAACTTTTTCCCAATCTCTGTCAATATTGCGTTTGGCCACCACTAACCTATTCCACAATAGCGTTCTCTTAAGTCTGTTACCATCTAGGTCATCAATAATGTGCAATAGGGCTAATATAGGCTCGCTGGGGAGGGACCAACCCCATAGCACCCCCATGGGTAGAGCAACACTGACAGAGTGTTGCAGCAATTATTCCGATTTTCCATAATGTAGCTCTCATGAAGTATACACTGTACAGGTTTTTTTAACTGTATAAATCAAAATTGGTCCGCAGTAGAATCCTCCATTGGGGATCCCAACCTTCTAGTCAATCATCATCCATCAACTGGCCAAGGTCCTGCGCCCAAGCCGCGCGTATACTAGGAAAAGAGTCAGGGGCATGTGTGACAAGTCATTTATATATGTATGAAAGTTTGTGTTTTATAGGATTGCCTAGTAGTACCTGTGAGTTCAATGATCTTAATTGCGCTCTATCAAGAAATGCAAAACATAAATGAGACAAGAAATAAAGGGGGAAAACAAAATCTTTTTTTTCCAGATAAATATGTAACTAGGACAGCATTTCATAATAGTTTGTTTAATCCTCTGTATTTTATCACAGTTCTTTTATTTCATAAGTGAGACATGACAGTGTGCGGAAGTAGTATCTCATATTTCAGTGATTTGCTGCAGAGTGGAGGCAATTATATGAACTAATAATGGCCTTTCCAAAGAAAACAAGCATTGGCATAGCCAATAGGTTTTGCCTTTGGAACCTTAAAAGTAATTAGCTATGCAGTACAATATCCTTGGTGCAACAACATCAACTGTTGCATGGCTGAACAATTATAAGGTCCCAAAGGTGAGACCTATTGGCATATCATAAAAACAATGCTAAGTACCGATGGAGAAGGTTCATATTGGTGTTGCTTTCCTAATAAGTAAAAAACAAATAGAGCACATTGTGAGATGGATCTTTGTGGATGGGTTAGAGCAGTAAGCCCAAGGCACAAAGTGCAGAACACAGGCCCCATGCTGAACAGGTCTGAAGAGGTGGACAGAAGGGTTAGCTGATTTTCTTTAAAAGTAATTAAAAACCAGCAGACAATGCATAAAATGAAACCAGTTTTGCGCAAAAGTGTTACAAGCAATGTGCACATTTTTCAGACCACAGGACTAACTATAGAACAGTCAGCTAAACGAGAATAGATAGCAGAAGTTTACTTGCTCGAAGGCTGTTCTGGTGCAGTCTGGACAGTACATTTTTGAGCGGAGCAGTGCGAAGAGTGAAAGTAAGTGTTAGGAAAACATGGGGCGGTGGCCAGCCTAGGATAGTCAAGCAGCAGCTTTGGTCATCATAAAACTCTCAATGCGTGAGAGACTGAAGATGTGGCTAGACTCGCCTACATGCAAAGGACATTCAATAATTCGTGTGAGAGAAATGAATAGGATGTGAGGAGAATCAATCGAGTCAATGCGGTAATGCGCCTTTAAAAGACCTCCTCGCTCAGTGTGAAGCACTGGCACTTCTGCCAATTACATTTCCCGAGCGCCAGCATCTATGCATTCACAAGGGTATCTTCTCAAAAGGCAAAGAACAAAACACATTCCTAAAATTGATGCAGTCTCTTGATGGAGATGAAAGAATTTGTAAAGCAAGCTATTACTTCACGTTTTTGCTTTCGCTTTGAGCCAATTAGCTATCAATTATATTTTAGTTTCTTAGCCTCGTGATATAACATATTCAGTAGGTGTTGGTTACCCAGGATTCTGGAAATAGGGGAAAATAATCTAGTGCTGTTGGAATAACGTAAATTAAACATGTAAGCGGGGGATGCCAGGGATTCCTCGCAGGTGCAGAAAAGACATTATTTTATGCGCTCAGGACAGAGTGGATATTTCTTGTGCCATTGCCCAACTGAGACAAGACATCTTGCACTCAGGAAGTAACTGGTTTGATGCCTATTATCCAAGCCAATCAAAATATCCCGCCAAAAAGCCACTCAATGTAAAATAACGTTGACGTGCAAAGTGCGGGGATTGTGCTGAAATCTTTGCTTCTGGTGAGCAAATAAAGTGCAACACTGGCTCTTCCATGCATTGGAAGGTAACAGCAAAACCCAATGGACATTCCGCAGCAAGCACTGTCTTCAGAAGCGGCAAGCATTGCAATATAAATGAACATACTTGCGAGTGAAAGATGCTTTTTACAAATAATTGCAAGAAATCCAACAATGGGTTAGCAGGGTAGCCACTGTTCACACTAAGTGCAAAGTTGGAGTAAATGTGCAGACATTAAAATGAAGATTCTGTCCAGCGGCCTGAAGCAGAACACCACTTTCAAGCACGCGAGTGGTGCGCACCACAGCGAGTGATCTGTTTTCAATTATCGCGCCCGTGTCTGGGCACGATAATTGAAAACAGACGTGGCCTGTGCGGGTAACCGCAAGCAATAGGCCGTGGGCGGAGCAAAGGCGGGACATGCCCAATGCGCCCAATTGCGTGCTGTCTTTCTTAGAAAGACGCATGCAAAGCCCAATAGCCTGGGAGAAAAACATCACCACACGCACGAGCGTGTGATGAGCTTTCTAAAGCCCATTACTAAAAGTCGAGCCTGCAGCGCTTGCACGCTGCTCTAGGCTCGATCTAAAAAGCAAGGAGCCAGATAAAGATAACTCATAAATATCTCTCACACCAATTTTATATCCTGGGTTGATATTGATTGTCAGAACCCGTTCGTGGGGCCAGAGGGCAGACAGGGGTTACTGGGCCGTAGCTATGGCGGTTGAGGTCATTTGCCACAGGTGTCCTGGGGTCTGGCTGTGCAGACTGGGCCAGACACACCCTTTCCCACTTGACTGTTAAGATAGTTGGGTTGACTAGTCAAAGTCTTGTCATGGAGGTAGTGTGAGGGACAAGAGCTCCGAACTCATCAACCAGCAGACACAATAATATATTGTCCGACCCAGTGATCGTCTTTTGAATAAATATGTACTTTAATCCCACTGTATTTCTTAATATTATACAGCACAATTAGGGGACTGTAACACAGGGTTAAAACCCTGTTTGGGATCTTGGCACGCCACACCAATCAGTACTCACCCCTCCTCTGACAGAGTTCCTCAGCTTCAGTAATCCCTGCCATCAAATCTGCCACACATTGCTGGATAGGCACAGTTGCAGTTCCTGCAACCACCCTCATATGTACATCGACCCAACAGGTCAGTTCAGTTTTCACTTCATGAAATATTCATAAAAAGTATTTTCTCTAATGTCTCTAATGTTCTGTTCTGTTATTGTGAATTTCTAAAGTGTACGTTCACTTGCAGGTCTCTTGGCGCTGAAATTGGATATGAAATGACAGGTATTAGGAAGCCCAATCTAATTGTGCGCTTGAGTAAAAAGCCAAGTCTTCAGCATTTTTCTAAATCGCAGATAGTCTATTGCAAGTCTCAAGGTTGTAGGCAAGGAATTCGAAAATTGAGGGCCCTAAATTGAGAACCGTGTCCCTCCTGTCCATTTGCGTCTGAATCTAGGGACTGCCAATAGATTCATGTGCATGGATCTTAAGGTACGCTGGGGGCAGTATTTGAGAATTCTCGAAGATTTGTACTTGGGACCAGTACCAAGTATGGCTTTAAGCAGGATGAATCCTGTTTTAAACAGAGAGCGATGCTCCACCGGGAGCCAGTGAAGCTCTTTCAGCAGCGGTCTAATATGCACACAGTTTTCAAGCGCTGAGGTTACCTGCATCTGGGAGTTGGAGTATGGATGTGGGACGGACATATGCTATGGTCTGGTGCCTGTGGCAGCAGCCTCACTTGGAATTTAAAGACTTTGGAGATTTGGGTTTAGCAGCTCGCTCCTGCAGCTCGTGGCTTCTTCAGTTTTGGCTTACCTAAGTTGGGTGCAGGCAGGATACTGGTATGACAAGTGCACCCTCTGAGCCTATCTCGACCTCTTGGATAACTTTGGCAATTGGGTTCTGAAGTGAGCAGTGGCTGTTATCTAAAGCAGGCTGCTTATCTTGTTTTCTGTAGAAGGATTAATTGGGTTCACAACCAGAACCTTTTAGCAAGACTTGTGGGACCCCTTCCACAAATGGGTCACAGCTGACATTGCTTCCTGGCATTCTCTCACTCTCACTGGCTATTCCCCATACCAGGAATACCCTGGGGGGTCCCCCCCTGGACAGTGTCTTCTCCTTCAGGGCCAGGCACACTCCTTCCCTCTCTGAGGCAGACAGGCTTCTAGCAGACCCTCCCCTCCTCCTGCAGAATGTGCAGCATTCAGATTACGCTCCTTTACCTCTGGGAGACTGTCTGTCATGCAGACACCTGTCCTGTCCACATAGGAGTCCTTCAAGTACTCTGCAGAGCATACTCTTCTTTGGACATGAAAAACCTGGAGCTGGAACAAAGTGAGGAAGTCTTGATACTAATTTGACTAAGTTACCAGCTAGGGGATGTGGATCCACAGTTTCAGAAACAGTGTAGATTGGTTCTCTTTTAGATGTCATTTTCTGGCTGCTCCTTAGATATAGCCTTTGTGCAAAATAATGGCTCTCACAGCAGGAAACGATGATGCTGGCTCCATGCAGGAGTATCCAAAACAAGGACACAATGAAGTGTGATTTCTCTGTACCCTGTTATAAGCCTTCCTGGAGCAATTATATGGAACACACAAAAACAGTGCTTAGAAACATTCTCACTTTGAACACCTTGAGAAACTGTAGACCCACCCTTAACCCCTACCAAATGGTAACACTCAGTAAAAACTAATCAGCAGCCCTTTGCAAATACAGTCCTTCTTGACTTTTTAAAGGTAGTCTTGTCTCCTAATCCTTGACTTCTTTGTTTCCGCCATCCAGCTAAAGAAATGCACTTAATATACTTTTGCTGACTAGGGAATCTGTATCTACTCTCCGTCTTGTGGCATGCTAAAGCGGGGCATCCAAAATGGTTCCCACTGGTCCCAGTACTTACCCAATCACACACGCAGACATAAAACCATACATGTGCCACACACATAAGGAAGACACTCAAAATGCACATGGAAAATCAGCAGAAAGATCCAGAGTCCACTTAACAGCGGAACTGTACACGAGATGGGCCGGAAGAGCACACTCTACATAACACAAAAAAGAGTGATCACACTAATAATTCACAAAGATTTGGTACATTGCCTTCACCGCTTAGTTAATCGTGCCCGGTATTGTAGGCATGCGCAGTGCGCCCCTTCAGGTCACAGAATAGGTTCTGTACCTCATTTTAATTGGGTCGTACTTGGGGCTCTGCACACACTCTAGATAGAAACAAAAATGTCAGCATCTCAGTTTCTCATATAGTTGGGTATTCAGGGCGGGGTAGATGCCATTTCTTAAAGCATGGGACATTCCTGTCTCAGCAAGATGAAAGATTTTACATTTAATCAAACTGGAATCTGTGCAAGGTAGTAACACAATTATTATCTGATAGACATCTAGCCTCAGATTCCTTAACTTAGAATATCTCCAGGTGTCAGGCTGGATCCGGAAAACTTTTTGCAGCAGCACTTCTGCGCGCCGGGGCACGCCTCGGCCTTCTGGGCAGGCGGCCGCCTGTCCGGAGTCGGAATCGGCACCGCTCTGGCGCGTATACTCGCCTCCCCAGTTCTGCCTCCGCTTTTTTCTTCGGAGTCGGAGCCTGTTGTGGTTGAGGCTGAGTCGGCGCCGGTGCAGCGCCGGAGGCTTGCCTCCCCGGCACCTTCTCTTTCTTTGGAAGGAGAGCGTGTCTCCTCTGCTTCTTCCTTCGGAGTCGGAGCCGGTTGTGGTGGAGGCTCTGTCGGCGCCGGTAAGGCGTCGGAGGTTTGCATCCCCGGCTCCGATGCCTTCTCCTTCTTCGGAAAGGGAGCTTGTCGTGGATGCGGCGCCAGACGGAGTCGAGTCAGCGCCGGACGAAGCTCGATCGGCGCCGACTAAAGTTGTTTGGCGCTGCATCAACGCTGGGTTGTTGCTTCTTCTCCGGAAGCGTCGGGAGAGAGATTGGTGCCTCACGACCGGTGACGCCGGATTTATTCTTGCCTGTGCCTCCCTTAGAATATGTGGATCCGGCAGGATCTCCGCCTCCTCAATAGCACCCGCACCCAGCAGGCTCCTCGCCTCCTCAAGAGCCTCATCGGGACCCCTATTCGTCAATGGGGCTCCCCTCACTTGGGCATTGGTCGCACCCTCACTTTCTTGGGAGGGTTAGCTTACAGCCCTCACCTACTGATGAGCTACTATCCCCTCCTCGGAGGGCTACCGAGGCTGGTGCGGCTTTTCTCAGATTGGTCTCCTTGGGCACTCGGATTTTGAACATGCAACCCCCTTCGGCGCCCTTGTCTGTGGACCCTTTACTTGATGTCCTTCACCGTGGGGCAGGGAATGTGAAGCCGCTTCTGCCCTTTGAAGCTTCTCTTTATGATGCCCTTTTGGGTACCTGGGTTCGGCGAGCTTCCGGTGATCGGGTGGCTCGTTCAGTCTTGCACCGCCACCGTCCTGCTCCACATGATCCGGTCTGCTTATCTGTGCACCCAGACGTGCAGGGATTTGTTTTGCAAACTGCCTTCCCTTCCTTGCTCCAGCTAATGCTTCCCGGGAGTCCAGATGGCTTGAGTCATGGGGTCGGAACATCTGTGCCTCCACTAGTGCTGCACTACGGTCACTAAATACAGTGTGTGTCCTGGCTCGGGCTACCTCTGCCCTGTGGGACTCTGCAGAGTCTTTGCTCTCCACCAGCACTGAAGGCGCTCGTGTTGACCTCCTTCATCTTCTCCGGGATGGCCGTGACCTTGCTGAGTTTACAATCCGCTCCGTCTTGGATACTGTTGATTCCTTAGGCCGGGCTATGGCTGGTTCAGTCGCCTTGCGGCGCCATGCTTGATTACGCGATAGCGTCTTCCCGGAGAATAACTGGGAGAGACTTGTTGATTTACCCTTTGATGGGGTTTTATTGTTTGATGCTCACGCCGATTCGGCTGCTCAGCGCCTCCTTGCGGGCTTTCGCCCCCACCCCCCCTCCCACCCCCCCGCCCCCTTAGGCTTGTGTTCCTCAGGCATTTGTTTTACGGTGGTACCTTTTCATTTAGCATCCTTTTGATGCGTTATGTGTTTTAGGCTGGTAGTAAGCCTCAGGTCTTCCCTTCCCATTGTCGGGGGTGATTACCCTTTCATTTAGCATCCTTTGGATGCATTATGCATTTTAAACTGGCAGTTAACCTACTGTGGCAGTGTTCCACAGATTGTTCCTCTGACTGTTCCTCGTTGTTGGGGTGTGCATACTCCGTGTGGGGTACTTGTTTGCTATTATATAGCTCTGTTTATGTCAACTGGGCCTAAGAGATCCCTTGGCCTCTGTGCATCCTCTGGTGCTCTTATCTGCCGTTGTACGGTGATCAATGTTATCTGCCGTTGTACGGTGCTCAGTGTTGTGCCTTGGTGTCATCTTCTATACGTCATTGGTCATCTTGCTTATTTGTTTCATTCTCCTCCTTGGGAGGTTTTTCGGGGTGTTTATCACGCTTTAAGGGCAGCTTCCGTCTGCCATTACTCCACCAGGTGTGTTCCTCTACAACAATGTTGCATAGTTGGGGCTGGTTTACCTGTTTTTGCTATATATATGTATTTATGTATATATACAAGTTCCATGGGTACTCTTCTTCCCAACTCTACACCTCTCTTCTAGGCTGCAAGGTCTGGTCCGAAGTCGCCATGTTTCAGGGAGCTTTTCAGTGCTGCATGCGGAATTGCCAATAAGGCCCTTTTTGCATTCCACTTACTGGGGTGGTTCCCCGGTTTTAAACTGCTCCCTTCTTCGTGTTCAGTTACTGAACGATTCTCTCTTCTGGACAAGGGTTACTTTTCTTCCAGTCGGAGGGTGTGGTCTGAAATTCTGCGATTCTTCCTCCGTTTCTACGCCTTAGTACTTTGGTGCCTCTGCTGCACCTTCCTTCGGGTATGCCTCCTTCTTTAAGTTCACCCTATATTATATCAGCTGGGCATGCGGGACAGCTCTTCTGATGTCAAAAGTCCTAGGTCTACACCCTGCATATCTGTCTTTCATGTGTTGGTTCTCACCTTGGTCTTCCAGCTGCCTGGTCGAGTGGCCTCATGCTTAATTTAGCTACGCCACCTTATGGTCTCTGTGGCTGATTAATGCTTATTTTAGCTATGCCACCTTATGGTCTCTGTGGCTGTTTGCTCTGTGCATGTTTCTGTGGTGGCCTGCATCAGCGTGCTTAAGATTGTTACTGTTATTGTTGCTGTTACTAATTGTGGAACCTCCTGAGGCTTGAGCCGGGAGTAGCGCGAATTGCGTTTTTAAAACTGTAATTGCTTCGTGTGTGTTTTTTTAACTGTTGCACTTACCGCCCTGAGCACCAAAACCTTGCTACGAACCCCCTGCTGACAGCTGATCAAAACGCTGCCACCGGCGAGTGTCTGTTCGTCCCCCTGCCGCCATTGACCAGGACACAGGTCACGCCCACCGGGATAGGCCATGCCCCCCTTCCTCTCCACCCGGTATATAGAGCGTGCTGACTACAAGCGCTGCCTGTTACTAATTGTGGAACCTCCTGAGGCTTGAGCCGGGAGTAGCGCGAATTGCGTTTTTAAAACTGTAATTGCTTCGTGTGTGTTTTTTTAACTGTTGCACTTACCGCCCTGAGCACCAAAACCTTGCTACGAACCCCCCGCTGACAGCTGATCAAAACGCTGCCACCGGCGAGTGTCTGTTCGTCCCCCTGCCGCCATTGACCAGGACACAGGCCACGCCCACCGGGATAGGCCACGCCCCCTTCCTCTACTCCTGCCTCCTATAAAGCATGTGTCTATACAGGAAGCGCAGCGGACGAGCGCAGCGGGCGCGACGAATGCGCGCCGAAGGCGCGCATAAGGCAAGCTCGTCTGCGCTCGTCCGCGCCAAGTCCGGGCCAGGGGCCACGTCCCCTACATCCCAGGCTAAACAGATCTTAGCCTACAGCGCAGACTCTCTACATGGCATGAGGTCCTTGGGACCGGACTGTGAAAGGCATTGCCTTGATGCAACGTCTCTTCCAGCCATTTGCCCAAAATGTAACGTCCCCCTTAACATGTGGCAGACCAAAACCCTGAAGCATGAATACTGTATGTTCCTATTAAACTGCAGATCCCTGCCAAAACATAAGGTGGAAATCTCCTTCCTACTGGAAGAGCGTATGCCGGACGCAGTGTTTCTCATCGAAACATGGTTGGCGTTAGACTCCGACCCTGCCGTTGTAACATCCCTCCCCTCTGGCTTTCAAATCATTCGACAAGACCGTCCGGAGGGTAGAGGGGGCGGGCTAGCAATTATATTTAAAGAACAATATCATTGCAGACTCATCCCGGAAACTATCCCAGATTGTGAGAGCCTAGCCTTCTCGCTGGAGTTTTCTCCCAACCACTGTTTTTCGGGCACATTGATATATCGCCCACCTGGCCCCCCTAAACAATTTCATAATCTCCTACCAGCAATTGTGGCGCCACGCACTAGGGCGGCTGCCAACTATACTGTGTTAGGCGATTTCAATTTTCACTTCGATTCACCGCTGGATCCTACGGCTACTATACTAGCCGATGACCTGGCCGCGCTACAACTTATCCAACGAGTAAAAACATCGACTCATGTGAAAGGACACCTTTTAGATCCAGTGTTCAGTAACTGTGTGGATTTTGTGGTTGGGCCTCCGCTTCCCCTCCCATGGACTGACCACTCTCTGGTGCCCTTTACTTGGTTTACCCAGAAACCCATTCCGGTAACACCGATGATAAGACATGCCAGATCCTGGGCGTGGATACCAGTAGACGAATGGAAAAATAAACTTATGAAAGAACTTCCCCCTAATAATGAGGATCCATGTCTGGCGAACCAGGCCTATGAGAACTGGATCCTGCACTCTCTCGATACCATCCTCCCCCTTAAGAAATTAACGGTAAAACGTCCCCATAAAACAGCACCTTGTTACTCGGAGGCCCTCAGTGACAAAAAGCGCCAATGCCGGAAAATTGAAAGGAAATGGCGTCTAGACTACTCCATGGAGGAAAAAACTCTATATCGAGAAGAAATAAAAGCCTACAAAAAGGAATTAAAAGCTGCTCAAGCGGCATACTTTTCTGACAAGATCCTAGCTGCAAAATCTAAACCTAGGGAAATCTTCCAAACTCTGCAAAAACTTACAAAACCACCTCCCCCCAGTGCATATGAGGAAAAATCTGTTTTCCAATGCAATGACCTGGCGGAATTTTTCTCAGCCAAAGTAAATAAAATATACGCTTCCTTCCCCTGCACTACCACTCCTCTGATAGCTCAGGATAAAACCAGGGGGACAGACGCTGTTCTAAGCTCTCCACCCACGCTTGACCACTTTCCTTGCATGGATCTCGAAGTTGTAGAGTCCATGGCTCGGAAAGTAAAATCTGGATCCCCAACTGACCCGGCACCCCCAGAAGCCATGTTGCTAGCATCTCAGGCTGTCCTACCTATCATCAAAAATCTCCTGAACGCTTCCATCGCTTCTGGCATCGTCCCTCCTGCCTGGAAAAAGGCGATGGTCCGAGCGCTGATAAAGAAGCCAAACCTGGACCCATTGGACTTTGGCAATTATCGTCCTATTTCCCTGCTCCCCTGGGTGAGTAAAATCGTGGAGAAGTATGTCAATCTCCAGCTGGTTAGCTTTCTTGAAGATAACCAGCTGTTAGATACCACTCAGACAGGGTTCAGACCTAAGCACGGAACAGAGTCCGCCCTCCTAATGGTCATCGAGGAGTCCAGGAAAGTTCGAGGCATGTGGGCTGCTGAATTCATATCTGTGCATAGATCGCTGCCTAGTGTTGGGTCCGGATGTTTGCACGTTGTTGTCCTGGAAGAGTCTTCGAAGTATCCTGGGATAGGTGACTCCTCCCCTGGACTACAGTGCGCATGGGCATCCTCTCCATCCTCAGATTGTTTTTTTCCGCCATTGGGTTCGGATGTGCTTATCTTGACTCAAGTTAGGAAAAACTTTTTCTAGGCCAAAAGGCCTTTAGTTCGTGTCGGTACTGTTCCCGATCGGTATCGATAGTATCTTGTTAGTTTACTAACTTCCAGAACCAACTTTTTTGCATCTTACCCGACCATCGACCCGTCATCGACGATGGAATCGAGGACACCATTCAAGCGGTGTCCTGTATGTAATGCGAAATATCCCCACATCGACGTCCATCCGGTGTGCAACAAATGCCTTTCACCGGATCACGACGAATCTACATGTATGGCCTGTGCCCGATTCCGATCCAAGAAGACTCTCCGGAATCGACGAGCAGCGAGACTCGAGGCGCAGCAAGCGGCACCGGCCCCAGCCGACATCTTCAGCGCCGAGAACGAAGATGTCGAAGACGTGGAGAACCTACCCTCCAGTCCCGCTTCCGAACATGACTCCGGATCGGAAGACGTCGAAGAAAGACTCTTTCGCAGAGATGAAGACGACACCGAGGTAGGAGACTACAATGAGGCCTTAGGGGCCGAAGAGAGTAGCTCCGGTGACGAGCAAGGCCTACCCGTACAGACTGAGGATATCCCAGTGCGCCAGTCTATGGCCCCGGTCGAGGGATCGCCTTCGGGCCTTACCCAAGACCTATCCCGCAGTTCTTCGGCCCCGCCCTCTGGCCCGGCCTCGGACATTCAGCGGCAGCCATTAATACCCAAACCGGCTGGTTTCCCTTCTTCGAAACCAAAAGCTGTATTGGTTCAACTGAAACCGAAACCGAAAGTGACGCTGGTCGGATCGAGGCCCACCACACCTTCGACGCCAGCAAAACCCGTCGGCACCGAGCGCACCAAACGAGACTTCGGTGCCGAGCTTGCAGCGGCCGACGTCGGAGTCGACATACGGAAAAAGACCTTCGGTGCCACCAAACCTACTCGGCTCCCGGCACGGACGCAGTCGGCTCCGACCCCAAAGGTCAAACTGCCTGCTGCGGCACACACCGCTTCGACAGCACCACCAAAGGCACACTCATCGAAGACGTCGACGGCCATTACCGCCCCTCGACTCGATGACTCACCGGCGGCGAAGAAGTCCACGCCCGCCTCTACAGAACCGGTCGGCGCAAAGGAATCGATGGCGCTCCAGGTGCGACCCGTTGCTGCGCAACGCACCAAAAACAAAACAGTCCTCCAGGACACGTCGGGCTCCGAGCCGATAAAAGCTCCAACAGCCTCTTCGGCACCGGCCAACATTACTTTTGGCCTGCCACCATCCACGGCCCCGAAACTGTTCCAAATCAGGACACGGGTCACCCACACCACGATCACGCCTGCCGAACGCTCTCCTGCGGAGACGTCTCCATCACATCTCATCGACGCCGACACCGGCAGGATGATGCTCCACAAAAGGAGAATAACTTCTGAGCCAGCTTTGGACTCCTTCCGGATCCCACTTAAGAGAAAGCTGCCAGTGGCTTCGGAACCAGTTCTTTACGAACCTCTCCATTCCCCCTACCAGGATCCACAGTCCTTCTCTCCCACACACTCCGACACAGATGTTTTGGAGGACTACATGGGTGACCAAGTCCCCTACCCCGGAGAGATGGACCCTGAAGGCCAACAGGACCCTGATCAAGCTTGGGATGACCCTGTAGACTCAGGTGCACCTATGGATGCACAGGACCCGCAACTCTATGGAGCAAAAACATCTCCCACAGAGGACACTGCCGCGTTCAACGCTCTAATTGAACGTGCTGCGGCCAATCATGGGGTGCAACTTCACTCTGACACCGTCGAGGACGACTTTCTCATGGATACTTTCGCATCCTCAGAAAGGAATATAAAGACTCTGCCCATGTTGAAGGGTGTCCTCAAACCAGCAAAGGACATCTTCAAGGAACCCACCAGGGCAAGAGTGATAAACCCCAGGATCGACAAGAAATACAGATCGGCGCCTGGGGACCCTACTTACATTAGAGGCCAGTTACCTCTGGATTCCATTGTAGTTGCGAATGCTCGCAAGAGGGCACACTCGCAAACAACAGGTGATGCTCCTCCCCCGGACAAAGAGTCCAAGGTGCTAGAGACCTCCGGCAAACGGGTTGCCGCCCAGGCAGCTAACATATGGCGCATTGCCAATACTCAGGCGCTCCTCGCTCGCTACGATCGAGCGCACTACGACACATTAGAACAACTACTCCAACATCTCCCTGACCAATTCAAAGAAGGTGCAGAGATCCTCATTAGGGAGGGACAACTGCTCACAAATGCATCCATTAAGTGTGCACTGGATGCCGCGGATACAGCTGCCAGAGCCATAAACACTAGCGTCATGTTGCGACGACACGCCTGGTTGCGAATCTCCGGATTCAAACCTGAGGTACAAAATAACATCCTCAACCAACCTGTCAACCTCCTACTACTTATTCGGGCCGGAGGTTCACACCACCCTAGAGAAAATAAAAAAGGACACAGACACTGCAAAGTCCATGGGGGACCTACAAACGCAGTCCTTTCGGAGCGGCTCCTTTCGTCGCCCCGGAAATAGAGGAGCAGGTAGAGGACAGGGGTCACAGCAAACATACAACAAGGGCAACACACAAAGCACCTACGATAAAAACTCCCGGGGTGGATATCGTGGCTCCAGCACAAAGGGCAGAGGACGCGGCTACGGCAACACCAGGTCCTCCCCCAAGAACAAGCAGTGACGCCCTCTCCCTTCCCCCCGACCACATAACACCTGTCGGGGGAAGGCTACAAAGGTTCCTGTCCACGTGGAACTCCATCACCACGGACAGGTGGGTCAAAGATATTGTCAAATACGGTTACTGCCTAGAATTAACCTCAACTCCACCCACAATACCTCCAAAAAACCGTCCTATGTCCTCAGAGCACTTAACGCTCTTACAGCAGGAGGTGCAAAGTATGCTACTAAAAGGCGCAATAGAGGTCGTACCCGTCCACGAGCAAGGTACGGGGGTGTACTCCCTGTACTTTTTAATACCGAAAAAGGACGGGTCACTCAGACCTATATTAGACCTGAGACCCCTGAACCAGTACATTCTTTCCGAGCATTTTCACATGCTCACTTTACAGCAAGTCCTCCCGCTGCTCAAGCAGGGAGACTTCCTGCCCACACTGGACCTCAAAGATGTGTATTTCCACATACCCATTCACCCCTCACACAAGAAATACCTCAGGTTCACTGTTCAGGGGCAGCACTACCAATTCAAAGTCCTTCCCTTCGGCGTGACAACAGCACCCAGGGTGTTCACAAAGTGCCTAGCTACTGTGGCGGCACATCTACGGAGGCAGCACATACACGTCTACCCTTACCTGGACGACTGGCTCGTTCAAACGAAGTCAGCCCAGCAATGTGCCAGCCACATGTCCCGCACCATTCACCTCCTTCACAGTCTGGGGTTCTCACTAAATTACCCCAAATCCCATCTCCAGCCCGCACACGTACAACAGTACCTAGGTGCGACTATAGACACTCTGGCGGCCACAGCTCAGCCAAATTTAGTGAGAATCAACAGCATGCAAATGCTGATTTCCAAGTTCAAACCACAACACTCCCTTCCCGCGCGAGTGTTCATGCAGTTGATAGGCATGATGGCCTCCTGCATTTTCATAGTCCCACACGCGAGACTACATATGCGCCCGCTTCAGGAGTGCTTAGCACGTCAGTGGAATCAGGCTCAAGGACAGTTGAAAGACCTAGTGTTGGTGAGCGGTCGGGCATACAACTATCTCCATTGGTGGAATCCACAAAACCTTTGCAAGGGCCGACCGTTCCAAGAGCCTGTTCCACAAATAATTTTTTTTTTGTTGAAACATTTTTATTGTTTTCCAACTCAACAAAACATCAATCATCTCGCCATCCCCCCCCGTCCAGGAAATACCAAACATGTATCAGCATCCCCCACTCTCCTGAAGATGGCTCAACCATCCCCCCCGGTCCCCTCCCCCCTCCCCCACCCCCTGTCAGTGTGCCCCCTTCCCCTACTCCGTACCCGCTTCCGACGTGCCCCCCCTCCCTAGTCAATAAAATCCAGGAGCCCAACCACTCCCTAACCCAACAGAACCTGCCAGCTAGCCCAGCCAAAAGTGTAGGCGGTCAGTGCCCACCTTCTCGCTTCTTCTACTCCCCGCTCCCCACTGCCTCCTGCCCATCAGACCCGCACTCCTCAGCCCCAGCCTCGGACATCAACCCCTGAAGGTCTACCACCAGCGCTTCCCATGCCCGGGCCGTCGCCAGCGCCTTTTCGTCATCTCTCCGGAGGGCCAGTTGCACCCGGAGGGTGCCCTCGGCCCCCGCCCAACGCGCCAACGCCGATCTCCAGCGCAAGAAGTTAGGTCCCCCCCGGGATTTCCAGTGCAGAGTCAGTTCCCTCTTGGCCATTATCAACCCCAGATCATAAAATTTGCTAGTAACCTTCGTGCGGCGAGTGTGGGGGAACCAAAGCAACAAACAGGTCCCCATATCCGGGGCAATGGAGCGATCAGTGACCTGGTTCAAACAATCCACCACTGCTTCCCAGTAGTCACCCAACTGCGTACAGGACCAAAACATGTGCCGAAAGTCCGCCCCATCCACCCCGCACCGCGGGAACGGGGAGTGCGCACCCCCGAAATATCGCAGTATTTTGGCCGGCGTCAGGTATGCCCTGTGTAACGTAAAAAACTGGACTAATTGGAACCGGGCATTCCTCGTTCCCTTCCAGGCCCTCCGCACCAGCGTGGTCCACGTGGATTCAGGGATCTCCTTTCCAAGGTCTGCTGCCCACTTTTCCCTCAGAGCGCCCAGGGGGAGGAGTCTCTCCGTCGACAACCGGCGATAGAGGCAAGTGATGGCCTTAGCCGTCCCCGCCGCCATCACTACATACTGGCAACCCGCGGCAGTCGGCGGTTCCGATAGCCCCATGTTCCAATGCCGCTGGAGGCTCGCCACCAGGGCCGCATGGAGCAGGAAGTCTCCCCGCGGGAGCCCGTAAGAGTCCTGCAAGTCCTGAAAAGGCAGCAGTACTCCCTCTCTAAATAAGTCCCCCACCATCTGCACCCCCAGTTCCTCCCAGACCGCTAATCCCGACCAATCTCCCCCGTGCGGGAACGCCGTACACATCCCCAGGGGGATCTCCGGGGCATAGGGGTGGACTATGGTGGCCCTCCTCTGGCATCTGTTCCAGCATAACCGGAGGGTACGTTCCTCCAAGGTGAGCTGGGCGAGGTCTAATCTCTGGTGAAGGACTATAAAGGCCAGCACATGGCGCGGTATTAGTCTGCCCTGAGGGCCTTCTGGGCCCCTGTACTCCCTGGCCACCGCCTGCGTGAGTCATTGGAGCTGGGCCGCCAAGTAGTACCACTCAAAATCCGGCGCCGCCAAGCCTCCCTCCGCCCTGGGTCGCCGCAAGGTGGTCAGCGCCACTCGACGCCTGCCCGAGCCCCAGATGAAGCCCGTGGCTAATACCCGCAGCCTCGCGAAAAACGACGCCGGGATCCATATAGGAAGGGTGCGAAAATAGTAAAGACGCCGTGGCAGCGCCACCATTTTCAGGAGCGCCACTCTCCCAGCACACGAGAGTGGGAGAGAACTCCAAAACCCCATGCTACCCCGTAGGCCTCGAAGTGCCCTACCAACATTCCCTTCCAGCAAATCAGCCTGGGTGTGGTAGATGTTAACCCCCAGATAACGGAGACAGCTACTCTCCCATCGGATATTGCCCAACTCCCGCGGGGGCCGTCCCCCCTGCGACAACGGGAACAAACACGTCTTACCCCAGTTGACTTTAAGCCCAGACAGCCGACCAAACTCCTCCAAGAGAGCAACCGCTCCTTCCAGCGCTCTCTCCGCATCCGCCAAAAACATCAGCAGATCATCTGCATAGAGGGAGATATAGTGCGTATCCTCCCGCAGGGAAACTCCCACATAAGCGCCCCCTCGTCGGGCATGAGCCGCCAGCGGTTCGATGGCCAGTGCAAACAACAGGGGGGAGAGGGAACACCCCTGCCTCGTCCCCCTCCGCACACGGTAGGAGGCCGATATGGTGGCCCCCTCGGGCCGTAGCATCGCTATAAAGCAACGTGGTCCAGCGTACGAAGTCCTCCCCCAAGCCGAACTCCCGCAGCACTCGGTATAAATAGGGCCATTCCACACTATCAAAGGCCTTTTCTATGTCGACCGACAGCGTGCAAGCCTCCGGGAAGACTTCCCGGTCCATTTCCATCACTCGCAACAACCGTCGTATGGAAGTGGCCGTGCTGCGTCGGGGAATAAAGCCCGCCTGATCCGGGTGGATTAAGGCGGTCATATGACTCAAAAGGCGCGACGCCAATATCTTACTCAATATTTTATAGTCCACCGTCAACATGGAGAGCTGCCGATACGCCGTGCGCGCGTCAGCCTCCCCTCCGGGCTTCAATAAGGGTATCACAATCGCCTCTCGAGCTGAGGCGGGCAAGCACCCACGCCGCCAGGCCTCGCTGTATAGGACCTGCAACTGCGGCGCTAACAGATCTGGAAACGCCGCAAAGAACTCGACCGGCAACCCGTCCGCCCCCGGGGTTTTCCGACGGGCCATGTGCCTAATCGCCGTGCGAATCTCGCCCAGCGATATGGCACCACCAAGCTCTTTCCCAATCTCCGGGTCCAGCCGAGGAAGGCGGGCCTCCAGCAAGAAGCCCGCCAGGCCTTCAGGCTCCCCCTCCATAGTGCTGTCGTACAGCCCAGCGTAATATCCGGCAAACCGCTGATTTATCCCCATCTGGGAGTAAACCGGGGCACCCCCCGCTTCAACCAAGGAAAGTATCGGTTCCCCCCGGGCCGCCGGGTTCGCCAACCACGCCAGAAGGGATCCCACCTTATCCCGTTCCGCGTGGGCTCGCATTAAGTAGCTTTTATGGTCAAAACAGCGGAGCTTCTCCACCTGCACCGCCACACCCTCGCGTGCCTCGGCAACAGCAGCCAACTCGCCGGTCCCCGCCTGATGCGCCTGTTCAGCCGCCCGCAGCCGGGCCTCTGCCCCGTCCACCTCCTTCAATAAAGTCTTCCGCACTCCGGCCGTGGATGATATACAAACCCCCTGGACGACCGCCTTGAACGCGTCCCATTCCGTCGCCCGGCTTACCGTCGTACCCGAGTTCCGCTTGTTTTATGCAGTCACTAACCTCAGCCCGGAAGACCGGGTCCTCCAGAAGCAGGGGGTTAAGACGCCACATGGGGATAACTTGCCGTTGCCTGGACCACTGCAGCACCCCCATACAGGGGTTATGGTCCGAGAGAGTTTTCGCTAGATATTCGCTATGCCGCATCCACAATTGGACGTCCGGGGAACACAGTATACCATCCAATCGGACATACAGCTCATGAGGGGCAGAATAGAAGGAGTAATCCCTGTCCAGCCGGTGATGAGTACGCCAAGTGTCTACCAGACCCCAAGTAGTCTGCCAGCTACGTCGGCTATTGGCCACCCGACGCACCACCGACTGCGCCAGGGGTGGGTGGGACCTATCCAGCTCCACATCAGTCACTGAGTTAAAGTCCCCCCCCAGCACCACCGGCCCTGTCAGGTACGCCGCCAACTGCCCCGACAGCCTGGAGAAGAACGCAGCCTGGTCCATATTAGGGGCATAGACACTGCACATGCTCAAGTCCCTCCCGTCCAGCCGCCCCTGCACTGCTACAAACCTGCCCTCTGGGTCCACCAACGTCATCAAGGGTTGAAAAGGGACACCTGCTCTCACCCAGATCAGGGCCCCCCGGGCAAACCTCGAGAAGGTGGTATAGTACATTTGACCCCGCCAGCGCCTCTGCAATGCCTTCCCCTCCTCTTTGTCTAAGTGGGTCTCTTGAAGGAAGGCTACCTGAACCCCTCTCCGCACTAAGTAGGCGTGGACCTTATGCCTCTTCACCATAGAGGTGAGCCCCCTCACGTTCCAAGTCACAATTCTCAATTCAGGGGGGGTCCCCATCCCATCGCCCAACTAACCATCTCTTCTCACCCCTCCTAGGCACACTGACAACCCATTGGAACCCCAAAACATCCCAACACCCTGATTCCCCTCCCTTCCCCAGAACAGGTTCTAAACCACAGTCACCCATCCAAATAATACCCCAAACAGAAACCAAACACTCTGGTAGCCACCAGAGTCTCACTATGTCCGTGAGGTTGAGGTGGTGGCTCTACGCCTGACGGGTTGACGGCAGTCTTCCCCAGAGCATCCACGCCCAGAGTCCGCCAATCCTCCCCCAGCGCTCCACTCCCCGTAGACTCCCCCCGTCCCCACCCCCAGGACCCCTCAATAATCTCCAGCCGTGGATCCCATCAGGCACCAGACCCTCCCCGAGCCCCATCAAGCCCGGCCCATCTTCCTTCTCTCCACACACCCGGTCCTCCCTGCCCATGTCCCTCGGTTCATGGCCCAGGCACTCCCCCAACCTTCAAGCGTCCAACAGTTCATCTGCCGTCCCCGGGGTAACATCCGGCAGCCCCTCCGCTTCGTCGACAACACCGTCCGAGTGGGAGTCCTCTGTGCCCTTCCTGGAGCCCGAATCCTCACTGGGCTGAGAGGCCGTGGCCCCGGAAATCACCGATACCGCCCGCAGTGCAGCTCGCCTCTCCAGAGCCGTCTGGGACGCACCCGGTGATCGGGCCCCCGCTGTCCTCACCTTGTTGCGTCTGTTGCGACGGGCCTTCGTCGGGGTACCCTGCGGCCCCTCCCCAGCAGCATGCGCCGCCGCTCGGGTCCGGGCCGACTCTAGCCAACTCCAGGCCGCCGCGGGGTCAGTGAAGAAGGAAGTTGCCCCATCCATCACAACTCGGAGGCGGGCCAGGAACAACAAAGAGTATTGCAGCCCCTCTTCTCTTCCCGCAGCGCCCTCTTCACCGCCTGGAATGAGGTGCGTCTGCGTTGGACCTCCATGGGGTAATCCGGGTAAATAGATACCCGAGCGTTCTCCACCTGGTGTGGTCCTGAGGCTCTGGCCCTCTGAAGGATGATATCCCGGTCCTTATAATGCAGCAGGCGGGCCACCACCGGCCGAGGCGGGCGGCCCGGGTCTGGGGGACGGGCCGGAACCCTGTGCGCTCTCTCCAGCGTGAAAAAGCTCGCTGGAGCCACCACCTCCTGTAGCCAGGTCTCCAGATAGGTTAGCATATCTCCCCCTTCAATCTTTTCAGGCAGCCCGACTACGCGAATATTATTGCGGCGGTTGCGCCCTTCAGCATCCTCGGCCCTCTTTTCCAGAGTCACCACCCGCCGCAAAAGATCCGCCGTCTGACCCTCCAATACCTTCTGCGCTGGCTCCACCAGGTCCATCCTGTCCTCCGAGGTCTTGACCCTGTCCACCAGCTTCCTGTGGTCCGCTCGGAGCAGCCCCAGATCCGAAGACACCTGAGCGATATCTGTTTGCAGCGCCGTTTTCGTGTCCGCTATGGCCTGCAGGATTTGGTCGAGCTGTCGCTGTTGCAGGCGCGCCGCAGAGTCAGTGCCGGTGCCGTCCTTTCGGCCACCGGTAGAGTCTCCCACCGACTCCGCTGCGTTCCCCCCCAGCTTGGGTCTCGGCTTGCCCATTTCTCCAGCCAGGCAGCTCGTCAGGTGTCCCCTCCCCAATCGGCCTCCAGGCCCGCTCCACGAGTCTGCGGGGAGTGCGCCCCCTCGCCGGCCTCAGGGACCTGCTCCCCCTCGCCTCCGGGCAACAAGGGCTCTGGCGCACTCCTGTCACTCACTGGGTGCCCCGATGGGAGCAGCCCCCATCACTCTTCAAAGCCGTCAGCTCCGCTGTGGCCGGGAGTACCGGCTGACCCCCACCGCTGTCCTCCGGGGAGCTCTGGGGCCGTCGCACCAAGGTGTGCACCATCCAGCAGCCAGGCCCTCGAGTCCGCTACCTGCGGCAAGCCAAGCCACCACCTTCGAGGATTTCACAGCGCCGGTCACCCCTCTCGCTTGTCCACCGAACACACAGGGCCCTGCTGCCTCCACTTCAGCTCCAGGCCCTCCGCTCCCGGCACACGTGCAGCGCCGTCCACTGTGTCGCCGTCTCACATCCGCGCGGCCACCGCCGTTAGCTCAGGGTGTTCGCAGGGTTCCCAGTCCCGGGCTCCGCATAGAAGGCGGACTCTGCAGTGTCCCACCGATCGCCAGGGCCAGACCGGCACTTCCGGTGCCCGCAGCCGATTCAGCCGCACTTTCGGCCGGCCCCTCAGGCACTGTGGGCCGCTGCTGCCCGTCCCCTCACAGGCCGCTCAACATGGCCGACGGCCGGCTGCCTCCGTCACGTCGCCGGCACCGCGCCAGCCCTCTCTGCCGCGCTCCACCCCGCCCGACTGCTCCTGGGATCCCGAGGTGGCAGGGGAAGCCCTCCGGGAGCTTCCGACCGCCGGGGGGACTCTCGGTGCAGGATTAATGTCTGGGCTGGATGCGGAGCTCGTCGCTCACGCGTCCATGCCCATCGGCTGCCAAGCCACGCCCCCCTGTTCCACAAATAATACTGACAGCGGACGCATCTCTCCAGGGATGGGGAGCTCATGTACTCAACTACACAGTGCAGGGACTATGGACAACACAACAAAGGAAGATGCACATCAACATTCTGGAATTGATGGCAATCTTCCTCGCAATGAAAGCATTCAAAGTACACTTGTGCAACAAAGTCGTGTTGATCCGGACGGACAACATGACCGCCATGTACTACATACAAAAGCAGGGAGGAACACACTCTCCACAGTTGTCTCATCTGGCTCAGAGCATGTGGAAGTGGGCCATTCAGAGGAACATGTTCCTCATGGCAGAACACCTCCCCGGCAAGGACAACCAGGTGGCGGATCTGCTCAGCAGACACAGCCACCAGATGCACAAGTGGGAGTTACACCCATCAGTACTCAAACCGTACTTCCAGCAGTGGGGTCATCCAGAGATAGACCTATTCGCCACAAGCGAAAACGCAAAATGCCAAAGCTTTGCCGCCAGGTTCCCACATCCGCAGTTGCAGGGCAATGCGATATGGATGAACTGGTCCGGCAGATTTGCGTACGCTTTTCCCCCAGCACCACTGATACCGCTGGTGGCACGCAAACTCAGACAACACTCACTGACACTCGTCCTGGTTGCTCCAACGTGGGCACGCCAGCCGTGGTACACCACCTTTCTCGAACTTTCCGTGGTGCCGCATCAAAGGCTGCGGGTCAAACCCGAGCATTTGACGCAGACCCATGGAGAGATTCAGCACCCAGATCCGCAACAGCTGAACCTGGCAATCTGGCTCCTGAAGTCCTAGAGTTTGGCTACCTAAACCTGCCACCTGACTGTATGGACATCATTAAGGAGGCCAGGAGACCCACTACCAGAGCTTGCTATGCAGCCAAAGGGAAAAGGTTCGTCATTTATTGCAATAATAATAACATTAACCCGCTAGACGCATCCATCCAAAACATTATTTGTTACCTATTACACCTATACCGATGCAATCTGGCGTACACCTCTATACGTGTCCGTTTGACCGCAATATCAGCCTATCTACAAACCAGGCAGCACCTCTCTCTATTCAGAGTGCCTGCCATCAAAGCATTCTTGGAAGGACTCAAACGAGTCATTCCACCTAGCCACCCACCAGCTCCAATGTGGAACCTCAACTTGGTCCTCACACGCCTGATGGGTCCACCCTTTGAACCTCTACACTCATGCGAGATTCAATTCCTTACCTGGAAAGTAGCTTTCCTAGTAGCGATAACTTCTTTACGAAGAGTTAGTGAACTCCAGGCACTAACCGTCCAAGAGCCATTTATACAGGTTCACGCCAACAGGGTCGTACTACGTACCAACCCCAAATTCATGCCCAAGGTGGTATCGCAGTTCCACATGAATCAAACTATTGAACTGCCTGTTTTCTTTCAAAACCCACAGACTGTCGCAGAAAGGGCACTCCATACACTAGATGTAAAGAGGGCCCTCATGTATTATATCGACAGGACCAAACCCTTTAGGAAAACAAAACAACTTTTCGTTGCCTTTGCCCCACACCACAAAGGTAACGCTATCTCCAAAGCAGGTATAGCCAGATGGATCGTTAAATGTATTCAAATTTGGTATCAAAAGGCTAAACGCACTTTAACGATTCCCCCACGAGCCCACTCAACACGTAAGTTAGGGGCCTCCATGGCTTTCCTAGGAAACATTCCTTTGCATGATATCTGTAGAGCAGCCACCTGGTCCACTACACATACATTTACCAAACACTATTGTGTAGATGTGCAATCAAAACAGCAGGCAGCTGTAGGACAGGCTGTTCTCAAAACTCTTTTTCAGACCGCTGCAGCTGGCACTGGTAGCCGCCGCTAATGAGAGGGCACTGCTATATATTCTATGCACAGATATGAATTCAGCAGCCCACATGCCTCGAACTGAATATGCTACTTACCAGTATGCATCTGTTCTTGGCATGTAGGGCTGCTGACATTCATATCGCCCTCCCTCCTCCCCGGCGCCTGTAGCAGCTGCAGCTCTCAGAATTACTGTAAAGCATGGTCATCACTTTCTGTATCTACTCCATCACTGCCACAATGGCGAAAAACAATCTGAGGATGGAGAGGATGCCCATGCGCACTGTAGTCCAGGGGAGGAGTCACCTATCCCAGGATACTTCGAAGACTCTTCCAGGACAACAACGTGCAAACATCCGGACCCAACACTAGGCGGCGATCTATGCACAGATATGAATGTCAGCAGCCCTACATGCCAAGAACAGATGCATACTGGTAAGTAGCATATTCAATTCTTGACCAGGGAGGATCAGTGGCAGTGATCCTCCTTGATCTCAGCGCAGCGTTCGACACGGTCAGTCATAACACTCTACTGAACCGTCTTTCGAATGTCGGCATTGTGGACAAGGCCTGGCTCTGGTTAAAATATTTTCTGAGTAACAGGTCGTTCCAAGTGTTTGATGGACAGACAGTGTCTTCCAGCATGCCCTTGAAGTGTGGAGTCCCCCAGGGCTCCTCTTTAAGCCCCGCGCTTTTTAATATCTACATGAGGCCACTGGCTGAGGTAGTTCGTCCGTATGGAGTCAAGATCATATCCTATGCGGACGACACCCAGTTGGTGGTCTCATTAGCGCAGGAGGCTCAACAGCCACTTTCAGGTGGACTAACAAAATGCTTGGAGGAGGTGAATGCCTGGATGACTCTGTCAGCGTTAAAGCTCAATGGTGACAAAACGGAGCTTATGCTCCTGGGCCCGGCTGATCCCACCTTCTTCAACTCACTATGGCCCACCTGTCTTGCCCCCCCCCCCCCCCCCCCCCCCGGCTCCGAAGGATAACATCAAAAGCCTAGGGGTATGGCTGGACAGGAGTCTTTCACTTAACACCCAGGCCACAAAGCTCTCAGCCATCTGCTTTGGATTGCTCAGGACACTGAAGAAAGTTCTTCCTTTGCTCCCAATGGAGGCAAAGCAGATGGCCGTACAGGGCCTGATACAGTCACGATTAGACTCCAACAACGCCCTCTATTTGGGTGCACCAGAGTACACACTAAAGAGACTACAGCTGGTACAAAACTGCGCTGCCTGCACTCTGCTACAGATCCCACGCAGACTGCCAGTTAGAGCGGCACTGACCAGCCTGCATTGGCTCCCAGTGCGTAAGAGAGTCACCTTTAAGGCAATGTGTATTGCTCACCAGGCCTTCTGGGACTTGGGACCCCTAATTACTCGTAGTCTAGTAAGCCAGTATCGTCCAGGCAGAGACCTGCAATCTAGCCAGGCTTTTATGGCAACAGTCCCTAGAATCAAAAGGACAAGATCGGGTGGAAGGATGTTTGCCTTCAACGCCGCCAAGATCTGGAACTCCCTCCCTTCTCATTTGAGATCCAACCCTGACCTCGCCTCTTTCCGCAAACAACTAAAAACACACCTGTTCAATTCTCCTCAATAAACTCAGTTCTCCTTCCCTACCGGTCTGCAAACCACCCTATCAACTGGTTCCTCTAGTGCTTGGACGCCTCAGGGCAGCAATTCGCGCTGTTATAAATTCACTTTCATTCATTCATTCACTGTTCACACCTGTTCCCTCTTTTGAGACTGGGTGTGCACTTGGCGTGTTTCTTGTCTCCGCCTGCAATTCTAAAAACATTGCTCATTTCTACTCTTGAACTTTGGTTCTTGGCTGTAGCCTCTCCAGCCTACCTTCCGTGGGCTAGCCTGGTAGGCTCTGGTTGCATCTCTTCATGTTTCTTCTCAACCTTTGGTCGATGTTCACATAGTGCGCCATTAAGCTGAGAGTGGTCCTTCTTCCTCTCTCTTTCTTTTGTTCTGGTATATGGCTGGTGCCGTTTCTACCTCTCATGCTTATACAGGTATGGTGTAGCGCCATTCTGGCATGTCTTGCATCCAGTTATCTTTTGCTCTTCTGAGCTATTTGGGTTGCTGTCTGGCTGTTCCGCCACAGCCTTCCCCATTGTCCGTCACTCTGTTGCCGGCTTAAGTGCTTGGCACTTTCTGATGTTCTGTCGCAGACCCACCTCCCCTTTGGGGTATGGCTGTGGTATCTATTCTAAGTTAATGAATCTGTAGCTAGATGTCTCTATCAGATGTACAAGTTACTTACCTCCGGTAACGATGTATCTGGTAGAGACGTTGTCTAGCTGCAGATTCCTTAACGCCCACCCTGCCTCCCCGTTCTGCGAGGACCTTGCCAAGTGGGGTTCTCCGCTGGCCTCTTTCAGTTGCCATTGGTTTTTCTCTCACAAGCGCTCACATTGTTGCGTCCCTTTGAGAATTGCCGTTATACGGCTGACTCCCTCTCAGGGGTTTCTTACCTGTAAAATCATGCCTTTTAATTAACCTTCACCAGGAGATTCATCTTCATTTTCTTTTCTTCTCCTGCTGCCTTCCCTCCCTCCCGCCTTCTCTATTGGCTCAGGGTTCTGGTCTCCTCTACAGTCGTCTTCTTTGGGGATCTGTTGACCTCTGTTTCAGACCTCCATTACTATAGGGGCAGTGCCACTCTTTTCGTACCTTCCTGCGGTGGACTGTTGTTCTCTCTATGCTCCCTTCTTGCTAGACGACACAGTTCTACATGGTAATGAAAGTCTATTTCTGTCTGTTGTTCTACATGGTAATGACAGCCTGTTTCTGTCTGCTGAGATATTCTTCCCTTATTGCACTCGGGAAAGGTCTTCGCTTAGCTTGTGGGGTTCTTTCTCACAGCTTTTTCACTTGTATGTAGGCAGTGTCTAATACTGTCTTTTCTGATGGTGTCTTGCACCATCCTCATCCTTTATTCACGGATTTTTCATCCCTCGCACAGTTTCCATACATTCACAGTTTGTTTTTGGCGGCTCCGCGTTGTACTACGGAAAAGTTTCTCCAAAGAAAACTGACGTCGGCGTGCCGGGAGGGACTTATATGACCTCACTGATGTCACGTATGTGGACGACGTCAGGGCGGGGTCATGTGGCGCCGTCCCCCGGCGCGCAGAGGTGCTGCTGCGAAAAGTTTTCCGGATCCAGCCTGATGCCTGGGGATATTCTAAGTTAAGGAATCTGTGGCTAAACAACGTCTCTACCAGATACATCGTTACCAAAGGTAAGTAACTCGAACTTCTTGGAAAGCAGCTACTTCTTAGCACGTTCAGCATTGAATATTTGGGGACAGGTGGCTTTGAAGAGTTTTTGGAGAATCCACAAGCCCATCTAAGCTATGAATAACAGGGCTTGTGTCACCAAGCAGATGTGCAACATATGTGCATTCTGCTGTGTAAATATTGTGATTTGTATGTGTAGGAAAGTAGGATCTGCTTCCTATGGTTACTCCCACTTTTTGCTTGATGTGATACTGTTTCTGACTGGGATCCTGCTAATCAGGACCCCAGTCTATCTGCTTTCAACCTAAATTGTGTGTTCAGTACAGATTGAATACTGGGGGTACCCTTGTCAGTCCCTAGTATATGGTGCCCATGTACCCAGGGCATAGGTACCCCAGAGGTCTCCCATGGGCTGCAGCATGTATTGTGCCACCCATGAGAGACCATTCAAAATGGAACTACAGGCCTACCATTGAAGCCTGTGTAAGTTGGTGCTAGCTCCACTTCCTAAAGATATAGGTTTACTATATCTATGGTCACTGCACTTAAAATCTATATGTCACCCCTTTAGTAGACCTTTTGCAATCCTAAAGGCAGGGTGCTTGGTTCTAAGTGAGAGTGTGCCCCTGCCTGAGCAGGACACCCCTGCAGCCTACAGAGTCTATTATCCTGGGTTTTCAGTGAAGCAGACATATACTATATAAAGGGGCATCGCATAATTACGGGATAACCATCTCAAAAACAGCGGCTACTAATCCTATCATGTTTGGTATCAAACATGTAAACCGTGTGAGAGGTATGATTCAAAGCTCTGGAAGGCTCTCTGTGTTCCCGGTGCCAATCTTCTAGTCCCGGACAGCACAAAATGGTTGCTGCCGACCAGAGACATATTTCTGCCCTCCTGCTGCTAAGCCAAGCTCGAGCAGAGAGAGGTGGAACAATAGGCATCCTGTCACAGGGAGGTGTGACCACCTCCCAGACAGGGTTTAGTGTATTGCGACCGGGTGGGTGTGCTTGCCAGTGCCTGAAAGTATGCATGAGGGGCACATTTGGTGTCCCTGTGCATAGTCCAGTTCAAACCAGTTCTGGGAGCCGTTGACTCCCGCTCTGGCCCGAAACTGAACAAAGGACATGGGAGTAACTTCCCCCCTGTTCAGACCCTCCAGTGGGAGGGTCCCCTGGATCTTCCCAATCCTTTCCCTAGGGTAATTAAGGGCTTACCTGGGTGCAGGTCCCTAGATTTGTCATTGGATAAGATTCAGATCAGACACCACTGCACTTCTACCGTCTGGGCACTCTGGACTTCTCTGGACTTTGTTTGGGCCTGATTTCGTCTCCCTTCCAGTCTGCTGCATCGTCTGTGCCTGTGCATCATACAGGAACCTCCAGCCCTGTGAAGCATCAAAGACAACCTAAGTAATCTCCCTTGGAGTGCTGGCACCTCAACTAAGACGACCGGTCTGCAGATCCTGAGCTCCTCCGGAC
The DNA here is from genome assembly GCF_964204655.1 of Triturus cristatus. Classification (NCBI taxonomy): domain Eukaryota; kingdom Metazoa; phylum Chordata; class Amphibia; order Caudata; family Salamandridae; genus Triturus; species Triturus cristatus. The sequence goes on from NC_140584.1 coordinate 617,787,679, forward strand.
TCCGTGAGCTCTGCAGTACAGGTGATAGTTTCCCACAGCTCTTGAGGCCTGCTCTACCCTCTCACAAAATTTGAGGCCAGCATCTCTCGTGGGAGTTGCAATAACCAAACCCCTGGGTACAGCGTCCAACTTGCAGTTGCAAAGGCTTATTGGCTTCTTTGCAAAAAGATCTTCGGGCTCCAAGTAGCCTCAACCTCGAGCATCTCCTGTGACCAAAATCTTCAGCCACACCGCATTGTGTGCATCGTGGCCTGCATCTTTTGGTGAGCTGCTTGACGTCCTCTCGCCATCTCAATACCTCCGGCCTGTGGGTCCACTTGAGGGTCACACTTGTTTCTTTTGGGCTCCCCTATTTTTGTAAAGGGGACTGCCCTGACTCCCCTGCCTTTGGTGAGTCCCCTGGACCTTGCTCTTTCTGACGTTGCTCCTTCTTTGATTCCTGTGTGGCTTGCCTTTGCCAAGGCTTGTTGGTGCTCAAGCTGGACACCGATCCCTCAGCACTCGACATCCTTCATGGGACAGCTCGTATCCAGGTCCTGGTCTTCCTCAGTATTGCATGGTCTGCACAGCTGCAGAGGTCCCCGTCATCGATCTTGAATTACCCAACATGCTGATTTTTATCCTTGTATTAAAGTAGAGTTCAATCAGTCATACCTTTCTAGGTTGCGCCTAGGCAGCGCATGCGCTGCTCTGCGAGGCATGCTGAGTTCGGTATGTGGGCTTTAATTCCGCCACTCGCTGGTAATTCGTTAAAATGTGTGTCATTCGTAAAAGCTTGCTTTTGGTTGGTTTATGGCCTTTATTTGTCCCACGTTTTCAGATCTTGCTCCTCCCCTGGAGTATTGGCTTATTAAGTGTATCCTTTCTTTAAACGCTTTTTACCTTTGTGTTTGCTCACTATTTTAATTTTGTGCAGGCTGCAGCATTTTGTAAAGAATGTTTATTTTTTTAGGTCTCTTTAGTTACATAACCCTATGCGCGATGTGCGCTATGTAGTGTACGCTAATGCCACTGTTTTGACTAACATATAGTATAGCGTGCACTTTTTGTGGATAAAATCCTTTTTCCGTTTTATTTTAAACAATTTTCACGCTCTAATTCACAGCCTTTTAGCCGATGACAAACATTATTTGTTAACTCTTCACATTTTGTAAATATGGCCACTGTTTGCGTCATGTGTATTTTTGTTGCAGACTCCATTTTTGTTTTCATAATGTTCCTTTATTTTTGGGTTTGTTTAACGTGTATGGAATACCCTTATTCCAGGCGCAACATTTTACTTAGTTTAATAAGAAGTGGGTGAATTAATATTTTTTTCTTTCTGTTTATGCACTCTTCTTAATGTGCAGGCTTGATGAATTTTGCACAGCACTCAGAATGAGCTCCATTCTGAATGCCTTCTGTATAATAATGTCACAAAAACACTGGTATTTGTGCCTATTGGCGTAGGGAGTGGTCCCCTAAATAGATCGGGGCATTCTAAGTCCTCTAGAAAGTGATGCTGGCTGCTTCTTTTGTCCCACAGGTAACCCCTCATTAAAAGGCCTCTAGGCAGTGCTGCTACCTGCTTCTCTGGTCCCAGTGGTAACGCCTCATTCTAAGTCCTATAGAGAGTGTGACTAGCTACAACTCTGATCCCAGTGGTAATTCCTCATTCTTAGTCCTCCGGACAGTGCTGCAGCTGCTTCTCTGGTCTCAGTGGTAATCCCTCATTGTAAGTCCTCTTGGCAGTGCTTCTAGCTGCTTCTCTGGTCCCAGTGGTAATTCCTCATTCTAAGTCCTCTAGACAGTGCTGCTAGTCTTTTCTCTGGTGCCGTCAGTAATCAATTCTAAGTCCTGTAGACAGTGCTGGTAGCTGCTACTCTGGTCCCATCAGTAATTGGGGAGAGGAGTTGGCCTAACGGCTAGGGCGGTCAACCTCGAATCTGGGGATCCGGGTTCGAGTCTCGGCAATGACGCTGAACATCCTGTGATGTCCTCTACAGAGTGTTGCGTCTCTTGTCCCAGTGGTAATTCCTCATTCTAAGTTCTCTAGACAGTGCTGCTAACTGCTACTCTGATCCAGACAGTAATTTCTCATTCTAAGTCCGCTAGACAGTACTGCTTGCTGCTTCTCTGGTCTCGTTGGTAATTCCTCATTCTAAGTCTTCTTGGCAGTGCTTCTAGCTGCTTTTCTGATCCCAGTGGTAATTCCTCATTCTAAGTCCTATAGACAGTGCTGCTAGCTGTTTCTCTGGTGCCGTCAGTAACCAATTTTAAGTCCTGTAAATAGTGCTGGTAGCTGCTACTCTGGTCCCATCAGTAATTGGGGAGAGGAGTTGGCCTAACGGCTGGGGCGGTCAACCTCGAATCTGGGGATCCGGGTTCGAGTCTCGGCAATGACGCTGAGCATCCTGTGATTCTGGGAAAATCACTTAATCTCCCCATGCCTAACAAAAATGAAAATGTCCTCATGTAACGCAACTGGTGCTATGTAAAGAGCTCTGATACCCGATACCGGGTTAAGTTCGTGCTGTATAAAACTCTGGAGAAAATAAAATCCTCATTCTAAGCCCTCTAGGCAGTGCTAGGCTATACGGACTTCTGGGATTTTTTTATTAGAAACATTCATGGACTCAACTAAGGACATGGGAAAGGTTAGAGGGTCATGCCTAATGGTTGATTGATAAAATCGAAATGGCCAAAGTTATACAAGACATCAGTTCTGACCTCAATAGATAGTTTTTTTTTTTTGTTAATTCTTTTTATTGGCATTTAGTATTACAGTTATTAAACACATATATTATGTACGCATGAATATTGTACAGAGGCATCCACATCCACTATTAACATTATAAACTTTCCAGTTACGTCAATTTCACGTAGATGCTGCATACGCTATAGCAGGTGTTTGCCAAGAAGAAAAACCGAAGGGGGGGGGGGGGGGGGGGGGGGGGAAATCAAACTAGGGGTTGTCATGGAGTGTTATGTGGTACGGCCAGACGAGGGTATGCAAGGTCCCTCAGGCATCTAATTGGCAGCACAGTTGTATCTCGCTAAGAAGAACACAGGGGTGCAGGAAATAGGTTAATGTGTCGGGTTAGTGGGCGTGGGAGATGATCGGCCTTAAGGAGGCGTGGGAATCAGTAGGGGTCTCCAGTTGCGTGGGCATGCACAGGAGTCAGCCGCGTGGTGTCGGGGGTGGTCGCGCCGATGATCAAGTCATCAGGGGACCGAGCCTTTTTGAGTCGGTGTAGCAGGAGCACCCATTCCAGGGAGATTGGGGTTTTACGTATGCCTTTCGCTTCCTCCTCTCGCACTGCGTCCTCTTCGTCAGCAGCCCATTTGAGTACCGCCCCCACCCATGCTGCAATCGGGGGACCCGAAGGGGAGCGCCAATGCATAGCTATGCAGCGTTTAGCCAATAAGTGGGCTAATGAGACAAAACGTATGGGTAGTGTGTGACGTTTCCTCTGTCTGATTATGCCTAGCGCGCAACCCTCCCATGTGGTGAGGTGGGTAAGTCCAGTAAGATCTCGGAGTATCGTGTGGATAGCCGACCAGTAGGCCTGGATTTCCGGGCAGGCCCAAAACATATGATGAAAATCGGCATCTTGCGCCTGACAGAGGGGGCAAAGGAAAGTCGTGGCAGGATAAAAACGCTGCAGGCGTGCTGGTGGCAAGTAAGCCCTATGTAGAATGTGGAATTGTATGTTCTCAAAACGGGCATTCCTAGACACTTTTTTGGGGAATTCGAGCGCCTTTTCCCATTCTTTGTCATGGAATGACCGTCCCACCTCCCCCTCCCAGAGAGTCCGTAGGGGTTCTAGTTATGGAGGGGCCAATTCCCTGATTGATTTGTACAGCCAGGTAGTGAGATGGCGGCCAGCTCCCATTCGCAAGATTGTGTGGAGGACTGGGTGTGTGGGAGGTTCCCCTAGGGTGAGGTCATAGTACGGTCGGTAGTGACTGAGGAGTTGTCGGTGCAGTAGAAATTGCCCTGGGGGGAGGTCATAGTCGTCAACAAGTTGTTGGTACGGTCTAAGTTGTCCCTCCTCGAATAGAGCGGCTGCTTCAGTGATGTCTCTGGATGTCCATGCCTGAAGCATGGCAGGAGTAAAGAACTGGGTGTTTTTCGGCCAGCCTACCAATGGCAGAAACGGTGTATATGGGGGTCGGTCTGATGCCATGCGGTGTATGCGTTGGACACATTTCCGAGCCATTTCCACCTGGAGGGGATAGGTCCTTGTAGGGTGAGATCCCGGTATGAGCAGGCGGCGCAGCTCCGGCGCCGTCACCCGGTCCTTGGCCGTGTATGTTTCGGATGTGTACCTATCAGCCGTCCAGTAGGAAAGCCACTGAAGCTGCGCCGCAAGGAAGTAGGCTTCGAAGGAGGGAGCGCCGAGACCCCCCTGTGTCGTTGGTAATTTTAATTTTGCTGGTGCGATCCTGTGTCGTCCTTTACCCCATATTAGGGAGCTAAGAAGTGAGTCCAAGTCTTTGAAAAAGGATCGGGGTAGGATTACTGGAAGGTTGGTAAAATAATAGAGCAGTCGCAGGACCAGTATCATTTTTGCGAGAGCTACACGACCGATCAGGGCCAGTGGGGGACTCCAAGAACCCAATGGTGGATCGTATACCGGCGAGGGCCCTACGATGGTTGCCCTCAAAGATGTCAGTGGGGGAATGGTATAGGCGAATTCCGAGATAACGGGGGGCTTCTGCCGTCCAGCTTATTTTCTGGTCACCAATCCATATCTCCTGGGGGACAGCGTTTGGGTGCAAGGGGTACACCGTTGATTTATTCCAGTTCACTTTCAGGCCTGAGGCGTTGGCAAACTCAGCCAGGGCGGTTCCAAGCAGGGTGAGATCCGCTGTGATGTCCCGTATATAGATAAGGAGGTCGTCGGCATACATAGATACAGTGTGTGGTATCTGCGAGTGGGATGCCCCAACCTTGTCCCTCCCGGCGAAGACGGATAGCTAAAGGTTCAACCGCGAGTGCGAACAATAGGGGTGACACAGGGGGCAACCCTGTCAGGTGCCTCTTTGCATCGCAAATTCCGGGGAGATGTAGCGTCCATATCGGACCCGGGAGGTAAGTTTGGTATATAGTAGGCGGGTATAGGCTATGAGTGGGGGGCCCAGGCCAGCGCGGCTGAGGACCGGGAAAAGGTACTGCCATGTTAGGGTATCGAAAGCCTTTACGAGATCCAAGACCAGGCATGCCGCCCGAGGAAAGCGATCGCCTATTTGATCCTGGACGTGAAAAAGGCGGCGTATATTCCTGCCCGGGACAAATCCACACTGATCTCAGGTGCACCAGCGGGCATACAATTTGGGAGTATCTATCGCCAAGATCTTCCCCAGGATTTTACAATCGGCTGTGAGAAGCGTTATAGGCCGATAAGAGGCTAGAAGTTGGGGGTCACGGTTGGGTTTCGGGAACGTTATAATCACCGATTCTCTCATGGATCTGGGTAGTTCCCCGGTTTGTAGGGCTGTGTCAAGTACCGTTGATAAACGGAGGGTCAGTTGGGGGGCAAAGGTGGCGTAATACTAGAGTGGAAACCCATCCAAGCCTGGGGCTTTATTTCGGGCCAGGGATCGTATGGCATGTGTAATCTCAGAAGTTTGTATCTTCGCATCCAGATCCGACTTGTCTGCATCAGATATCTGGGGGAGGGGGAGGGGTCCAGGAAGTGGTCAACCACCTCCTGGTCTATAGATAGGGGGCCTCTGTAGACTGCCGACTAGTGCTGATGAAATGCCTGCAGGATCTCGTCCTGGGATAGTACCAGGGTGCCATGAGAATTGATTATTGCCGTGATGGGCTGCACCTCCGTGTTCTGTTTTGCTAGCCACGCTAACAGTGTGCCCGTTTTATCGCGGTCTTTATGCATTAGGGTCGCATAGACCCGGAAGTTGTGACACCGAAGGTCCGCGCATGCTATCTGGTACTCTGATTTAGCGTGGGCGATGTGTGCCGCCGCCGCCACCGACTGGTCGGCGGCCTTAGTGACAGCAGCGAGCCGCTTTTCCGCTTTGTCGAGAGCCTGCTCCAAAGTACGCTTTGCCCCCGCGCTCTGCTTGATGCATTCCCCTCTGGCCACCACCTTAAAGCTGTCCCATTCAGTTAGGATTGAGGAGGCGGTCCCCGTATTGTGAGTAAAGTATTCTTGAATGCTATGACTGTGCTCGTGTGTGAAGACGTGGTCCGTCAGACAGTCTCGTGGTAGATGCCATGTGGGGACAGGGGGTGTGGGGGCCTCCATTGAAGGCTTAAGAGATGTGCATCATGATCTGAGACGACCCTACCTAGGTAATCTGAATGGCATATTTGCGGAAGAAGTGTTGCTGTACAAAGAAATCGGTCCAGTCGGACACGCAAGTTGTGAGGGACAGAGTGGAAGGAGTATATGCGGGTTTGAGGGTGGTGCAGTCTCCATGCGTCCGTGAGTGACCAATGTGCGACCCATGCCTTGAATCTCTCTATTTGTCTGTAGGTGGGGGAGTGCGGGAGGAGGGGGTGGGAACGGTCCGTCCCGGGTCAAGAATGCAAATGTAGTGCCCCCCCCCCCTGAGTATCCAGGGCACATGTGTGAATTGGGCCAGGGTTTTCGTGAGTCGGTCCCAAAATTTGTCCTGGTCAACTTTCGGGGCATACACGCTTCCCAGGAGGACAGTCTGACCATCCAAGAGTCCCTCCAGCAGGGCAAATCTGCCCTCCCCATCCACCACCCGTCTGAGTTCCCGCAAACGGGGTTCCTGGGCGGACCCAAATCAGCGCCCCACGGGCAAATGATGAGTAGGTTGTAGCACATATGAGGCCGCGCCACTATGCGTGTACCTTGCCTACTTCCGTTACATTGAGGTGGGTTTCCTGTAAGAAGAGGATAGACACTTTGTCGCTTCGCGTAGGCATAGATTGTGTAACGTTTACGTGGGGTATGGAGGCCGCGTGTATTTAGTGTGAGTATGTTAATGTCTGCGTTTTTCATTGACATCGCTATAGACAGTGTATGTTATGTGCGAATCAGGTGAGATACCCGCCAGATAGGTCTTTAAGTGGTCTCCTAGGGATACGCTGCGCGTGAGGAGAATAGAGGAAAAGTGAGCCAGACCGCTCAAGTGTTCTGCTGTGTGGAGTTCCATGACTGAGTGGGAATGGCATGAACTGGGGTGTTAACTACGTGTAGGGGTTCGGGAAACAGTCCCAATGCAAAGGACTCATCATTCGGGGAACGGTGTGTCCAAACTTCCTCCCGTAACTCTGGGGGGGGGGAAACCTGCTCTATATGATAGGGGGTGGCAACACGCAACTGCGAGATCGCGCGCTGAACCGGCAAGCAGAAGGATCATTGCGCGTCACTTGTAGGGTATTAACCTCTTCTCTTTCAACAGTGGGCCTGTAATGAACAGTACTCATAAGGATACAGTTAGATAGTCTGTAGTACTGGGCTGGTTCAAGGTAAGGGGGAAGAAGCCTGTCCATCCAGCAGTCCTTCTGCCGTTTGTGGAGTGACGTAGGGGGGCGCCCGAGTCAACCCCCGAGCGGTGTCATCGCTGTCGTTTTCGCCTTCCGATGAGAAGAGATGCGGGGGCGATCTATGGGTCCCGAATGCTGGGTGGACCGTAGATCGATTACTGCCTGTAGTGCTTCGCGCCGTTCCTTCATGATCTGTTCTAGATCCGGCGAGTCATGGGTACCAATTGCCGTTTTCGTCTCGGTGTTGCGGAGTTTCATAGGGCGCTTTCTGGCATGGAAAGCTTTGAGAGGTGAGCCACGTTTGGGGCCAGTATCGAGTGCCTGCGGACAGTGTTGGTCTGCCCAGTCTTGTGCAGCCTCTACGGTCGTGAAGAAAGTGGAGTAGCCATTATGGAGGACCTTGAGGCGAGCCGGGAAGAGTAGAGCATATTGAATGTTGTTTTCACGCAATCTCCGTTTCACGTCTAGGAAGGACGATCTTTGTTGCTGCACTGCTCGGGCATAGTCTGGGAAGATCATTATCTGTTTGTTCTCTACTCGCAGCAGGGCTGCCTGTCGCGCCGCCCGGAGTACTGCATCGCGGTCTCTAAAGTGGAGACATTTTGCTAATAATGCCCTGGGGGCCGCGCCAGGCACGGGTTTTCGGGCAAGTACCCTATGGGCTCGTTCAATTGAGAAGAACGCTGTTCGGTCCGCTGCCGGGGTGAAGGATTTAAGCCACGTGTCCATATAGTCTATGGGGTTGACTCCCTTGATGCCCTCCGGCAATCCCAGCACTCTGATGTTGCAGCGTCTCGAGCGGCCTTCCAAGTCCTGTGCTCGCTCCTCCACTGCGGATAAGCGAGTGAGTATTCCTTGGAGCGTCGTCTGGTGTTCTTTTAGTGTAGGCTGCATTTCCTCCAGCGCTCGTTCCTCCGTTCTCACCCGATCCGCGAGTTTGCGGTGATCGTCTCGGAGGAGGTTGACGTCTGTCGCCAACGTACCAAGTCTGTCTTCCATAGATAGCCGGGACAGTTCGATGGCGGCGAGGACTTTGTCTAATTTGTCCGAGATGGATAGGTCCGGTGATGGTGCAGTATTAGGGGACCAAGTTGAGTTTCGCGGCATATTTTCAGGGGCAGTTTCCGGTATTGTGTTGTGCTGTGCAGGCTTTGGTTTCCCCATCTTCGTCCTGTGTGGGGGGAGAACCGCGACTGTTGGATGGGACTTGCAGGTCCCTGGAGGTGCGGTAGTACAGTATATGAGAGAAACAGGGCCCTACGGTGTCAGCAAACACCATGGGCTCGCCACCGCCAGGCGATAGTCCTCGATAATGTGTCTGTTGCCACACTCCGTCACAGAGTCCATGCAGGGAGTGGTATGGGGAGGTTCAGGCGTGAGGGATTACCTATGCCGAGAATGGGGAGTTGCAGGCGTTTTGCTCCGGTCTTTAGGCCACCTTCAGGAAGAAAGCACGCACTCTTGGCGCTACAATTGGGGCCGTGGGCGGATGGCTCACCTCGTGCAGGGCGTGGGACTATCGCTGCCGCCATCGTCGTGCATTCAGGGCTTTCGTGGAGGATCCGCCGCGGAGCCCGGTGCCATATAGGCGGCCATGTTGAAGTCAGGCAGAAGGCATGTTCGGGCAGTTGAAGGGCCCGGAGTCGCGGCACCCCTGGCGAGAGTCGTGGTCCCTCTCCCCAATCCCGCTGTACGCCGGCCCCACTAGGTACCTGGGATGATTTGTGGGGGGTTCAGAGCTTGCCGGGCGCCGGTTCCCTCCAGGGGCGCGGTCTGTTGTGTTGGCCCGTCCCGGTCTCTAGCTCCGCCCGGGTCCCGAGGAGGCCCCCGGGTCGTCCGCTGTGTCGTCCTCCGTGGAGCTACAACGGTCTCGGGATCAGGGTCCTCGTCGCGTGCATTTGATGGAGGCGGGCGGCCATGCGGGGGCCAGGCAAGGTCCGATGCGAGTGTCCGGGCGGCCCAGGAGCGCACCGCCCCCGCCGACACTCGATGCTGTCCCGCGGTACCTCCAGACGCCAATCACACCAGGCACCCAGGACGATCAGCGGGAGGCCGAGCCCGCCCCAGGCTCGCGCCGGACACCCGATGCACAAAATGGCGGGTGCACCAGGGCCTCCAGTACTCTCCTGCACCCAGGCCTGCGGTATAGTTCCCCACTGAGTCTTTGTTAGTCTGTGATGTCCGGATGCCGCGGCGAACCGGACACGATGCCTAGGCACCCCTGGGACCCTCCTCACACTGCCGCCAGGCCTCTCAGAAAGCCCCGGGCGCCATCTTGGGAGCCAGACTGCAGCGCGGGCGACTCCGTGTGCTGTATCCCTGTACAGGGGTTGCGGGCGTCCCCAGGCCCCCGCTCGCACCGCACCTCCGCGAAAGCAGGATCCGGTGGGTCCGGGGCCGTTCGTTGGCCTCAGTGATGCTCTAAATTAGACAGGAGAGGCGACCGGGCACGGAGCCTCAGCAGTGCATGTCCGCCATCGTGGCTTGCGTAGCCACGCCCCCCTGACCTCCATAGATAGTTTTGTGTAATTCTGCACGTGTCAATGCTACTTCAAGAGAGTGATCGTAAAACTAGAACAGATATTTTGACAAAACTTGTCTTTCTAAGAATGTGATCCGATTGCTGAAATGGTCATGTGGGGTGTGCTGTGTTTGTAAAACTTCATAAATTAGAAAATTAATGAACATTAAGCATGCATTAGAAATTTGGCTTTATGGAAGCAGACAACAATATAGCGCAATTAAGATTTCATATTTGTGAGGACAAAGTAAAGGTGAATTACCAAAGAGAGGATATGATTTAACACAGACAATACTACAAATGGAAAGTTGACAGATAGACTATTAAAAAGATTTCTGTCCGTAATAGATGGATGAGGAACAATAAAAGTTATGTTCCTATTTTGTTTAAAGGGGCTATCCAGTGATGAGAAAAGAACAGTGGTCTTTACCCATTCATGCATCATTATCAATAACTAATAATAAGCATTCTATAATGTTTATTTGTTTGATGATGTCGGCTGGAGTTTTTACATCACTTTGATGTTATACGCTAGATGAACTTTTGAATAAGTGTATGTCAGAATGTTTTTGAAAGGGATCTTAGGAGACTACAAAAAGAAGATTGAAATAAAACTTGGGAGCAAACCCAGGATTGTGGGGAGAAGAGCCTGAGGTGAGAAAGTATGGCAACTCTAAGTTAGACACTGCGGTGCCTACTTTGTATACGCTTCAATGCTAGAAGCTATTGCTGCGTCGAACAAAAGATATGAATTATCCATGTATAAAGGGTTTTTTAACCCTGGTTTAAGCATGGTGTTGAGATATATAACATCTAGAATGTATTGTTTGATTCTTTTCCAGAATGAGACATATACACACACTCCTTATGAAGATGTCCTGAAACTTGTAGAGAATATCACAGAGTGTACAATTGAAAAATCCTAATGAAGAAAAGTAGTTATGAGGAAAAGGAAATTGCCTGAATCTTTTTGCAAACAATGGGGTTGGGTCAAGTGAAATACTAGGAGTATGTGTGTACTCTCACCAGGTTAGAAGTCTATTCATTTTCAGAAAAGTTTATATGTCCATATCCTAGGAACATCATCAATAGGTATTGTCTTGTGTACAAGACTCTTATGTATACATCACAGATTGTTTGAGTTGACACAAACCGCTCTTATCTCAAAATACGACACAATTGGTTGATTTAAGTAGCATGTATTTAGATTTCATTCAGTAGAAATAGTCACAGCATTAACAGTTATAAAAACATATTGACAGTGTCCTGCCACTACCATGTGCTGTAAATATGTAACATTAAGGAAAACGCATATGATCTCCTTATATATGCAAATTCTACTATAAAACAGTTTCCAACACGGGCCATTTTACGCCAGTTTTGTGCACATGCAGTCAGTCTCTTTATGAGTGTTAATATGCACAAGAATGACCGCCAAAGTAGTCACGCTGTGGGAGTTATGGTCTGAATTGCCGTTTACCTTTCCTTAAGCAGATCAACTCAGGCACATTTCAACACTAAATGTGATACTTCAATGGAGTCTTCTTCAAGGTGATTAGCTTTTTAAGAACTGTGTAGTTCTTCAGTATGGCGCGATTAAAAGATATGTATTTGTTTTCAATTGGTATGCATGATGTCAGATAATGTTGGACTACAGAAGACCTCACCTCAGAGTTTTCAGTTAACAGATACATTCTGGAGAGGGGATGGTGGGAGTACGATCAGAAATTATCCTTTTGCGTGTCTAGGTGAAATAAACCCTCGGCATTTCAGACTCCTTGAATATTTCCTTGTTTTGAAAACTGTCTGAGTTCTGAAGTTAAATTGACCATATATCAGATTTATGGTCTAGTATTGGGGCTTAGAGTCCAATTAGGTACTGCAGTCTCTTCTAACAAATCCGCTTTGGACAGAGTCCTGCTGGTGGCACGATAGAATAATGCATCTCTCTCCTGTGCCCAGGTCCTGAGAATTTTCTGTTCTGTTGAGCTGCTTGGGCATCCCTGCCCGCAGAATCTCCCTACCTCTTGAGACTGGGCCCTTTGCTCTTTGGCCCAATCTTTATCCAGTGGCTGTGGTGGCTACAAGATGGAAGCCGCAGTGGGCCGAGAAACCTACCCCTTTCTTCCCAGACTTGTTAGCTCACTTGCTGGAGTGGCTAATAGGAGGGGCCATGACCCAGGGAGTCGCAAACGGGATACGCAACTGATCTCTGTGTGCCAGGAGAGCTTGTGACCTGTGACGCTGCAAGATGGTGTCTGCCTCTCCAGGAATAAATTCGGGAGCCTCTGAACACCAGAATGCATAAACAGGTACCTGGGTGCCCCTGAAGTACCATAGACTGCAAAAACTGCCATCTTCATGGCAACTACAGACGTTGGCCCCTGGGGCACTACTGGAAGCAAGGCATCCCCGTGACTGGAGAAACCTGACATGGTTCTTGTGGGGGGAAGGGTTAGACTGAGCAAAGGATTGTGCTTGTACTTTGTCTTAGGGGTTTTGGTGTTTGCTGGGAGTGGTTTGTAGAGAAGCTGCTAGGGCATATATGACTCAGGAGATAGCATAGTACACTGCAGAAGGCGTTAGAATGCTTTTTGCAATATTAATTTTGAAAAAATAATCAATAATTCATCAACCCAAAGCACTGGGAATGTTTTTAAGGGTGTTCCCTGCAACCCCCTGCCTGAAAGCATGCTGAAGACACGACTATTGAAGTGCCTAAGTGCAGAATTGGTGGGTAAGCAGTGAGGCCAATCCTCAACATCACAAGAATCCCATAAGCGAACTAGTGGCTAAGCAACTGGAAGTAACTCTTATTACTGTGGTCTCAAATGAAAGAAAGAAAGCATCCTCATTGAAGAAGATGGTGGCTAGGGCAGGCACCCAAAAGTGAGACTCACAAGAGAGAATTAGCCCCCCCATCCTCCATATGGGATCCTGAGCACACCAGCAGGGCCATGGAGAATGAGTCTCTGTAACTCTCTTTGTTATGAAAAAGCTGTTCCATCGCATTCGAGAAGACATGGCACATCTGAGGAATGACGCCTCAAAATACCTGCAAAACATAAAGCAAGATGTAATGGTTGTTGGTCACTAAGTCGAATCCTTAGAGGAGTCCTGAGATGTGAGAGAGCGAATATGAAACTGTGAGCCAAGAACTCATCATGCTAAAAGACCAGAATCTAGATTTCCAGGTGTGCTTAGAGAACCTTGAAAATTGCTTGAGGCATCAAAATATCAGAATCAGAGGAGTGCCATGGAATGAGGAATGTTCAGTTTTGAGAATGAGCCACATGGAAGAGCTTTCACAGAGCTACAAGACATTGGTTTAACGGACCTCTGGAGAACCGTGCATCCGGAGAGTGATTTTTCTTTCTTCTCGGCTGTTCATATGTTGTACATTAGACTGGACCACTCTTTGGGTTCCTCCTCACTTACTCAAGAGATGAGCAGAGCTAGAGATTGGGGTTAGGGAAATTTCTGATCATGCATCAGTACATTTGGTTATCGGAGTGCCCCAACTTCGGGCGATAAGATTGAGTTGGTAACTTAGAGACAGCCTTTTCTGCAACAGTAGCAATAAATCCCAAATCTGGAATGCAATAGAGACATTCCATAAGGAGAATGATATGTAGGAACAAAGATACATATACATTGGGACACTTTGAAAGTATTTGTCCGAGGGCTGTTAATATCCCTATAAGCCAAGTCCAATAGAGATAGGAAAGAAAAGTGAGGGGAGCTTGAGATACAAATCAAGAGAACTCGAGGAGGTTCACAAACAGACCAAGACACAACTAATTTGGTGCCAACTATAAGGAACTCATGCCAAGTTAAAAGCTGTAGACACAGACAGAGCCAAGCATGCACTCTTCAGACTGAAACAGACCTATTATATAAAGAGGGAGCTAGGCAGGGAAACTTCTTGCTTGTATGCTGAGGGCCAAAGTAATAATAATGAAAAGGGTCTTGACTATTTAAATTAAGAGAGAGTTTTGTGACTAATAAGGATACAGAAATCAGGCAGGTACTCTGAAACCTCTACAAGGAGCTTTACAGAGCTAAGAAGGGGAGGGTAGGAATGGTAAAGTAGTATCTCCGAAACATGCAGCTTACATGGCTTACCGAAGTCCAAGCTGCCTCGCTAGATAAACCATCATCTTAGATTAATTGATACTCCGCATCTCCAAACTATAACCACACAAAGCACCCGGCCTTGACAGGCTCACTGGAATATTTTTTTAAATATTCTGTCAACTATTTGTACCAGTCTTCACATGCTTATTTGCAGAACTTAAAGTGAGCTGGGTCCTGCTGGTGCTCAGCAGTTCTTAAAAGCAGGTGCCGAGACGGGTCCCTATCGGGCTCTCCATTTTTGCCCTCACCCTCAGGGTGAAAAAATATCTCAACTTTGCAGCAGTACCACTTCTCAAAGCCTTTGATGTAACTTCTAAGAGACTCAGTTTAGTTATTTCACAATCTCATCATTTCAGAGCTGAAGCATGTTCAATATTATATACAGCAAAGCCATGGCTGCTGCTTATTCATCCTATGCAACTAACAACCATTGACAAATCCAATACTCCTGGCTTGTTGTTATATCATTTATCTGGATGCAATGACAGAAACAGCAAAATACCAGTTGGGCGGCACACTATGCTAAGGACAGATTTTTAGCTTATGTGTTTTTAAACCACAGCCTTAATTACATCGGACACGCCCATTTGAGAGACCCCTATTTTTTCCATCCTACTTAAAGCCCTGCTTATATGACTCATTTGGGTACACTACCCCAATATCTGAGAAAAGCGTCAATGGTGGCCCTAGCTGGGAAATGATTTAACTTTGTGTTCCTCTTTTCAGCCAATATCCTGATTGAACATAGATGCCAAACGTTTCACACGGATGTTGGCTGGCAGACTGGGCACCCACATGCAAAGCCGTATTGACCTAAACCAGGCAGGGTTCATACCAGGGAAGAACTCCTCAGATAACACCAAACATATAATCCATGTTCTGGAAAACATTCAACAGAGTTCATTTACCATTTCTTTGTAAGGTTTTAGAAGTGTTTGGAATTGCCCTTAGGTCCAGTGTATGGATACTCAGTGTCTATAGGGACCCAGTAGCTTTCTTTCTGTCAATCACAAGGCCTCTGACTGGTTTTAGATTGGTAGTGTTACTAGACAGGGTTGCTCCATGTCACTCCTATTTGCTTTGTAAATGGAGCCCCTGGCAAATAGAGTGAGAACTCAAGGAGAAATTAAGTGAGTAAGAGTGGGAAGAAATTAACACAAGATCTGTGTGTTTGCAGACCATGAGCTGCTTGCCTTATCGGATTCGACCAATTCACTGCCACCCCTATTGGAGGAGCTAGAGAGATTTGGCCAAGCCTCAAGGTTTAAAATCTGCAGAAATCCCAGATCCTGAACGTATCCATCGCCTGGATCAGAATGCCCTTGTGCATTTGAGGTTC
The DNA here is from genome assembly GCF_964204655.1 of Triturus cristatus. Taxonomy (NCBI): domain Eukaryota; kingdom Metazoa; phylum Chordata; class Amphibia; order Caudata; family Salamandridae; genus Triturus; species Triturus cristatus. The sequence goes on from NC_140584.1 coordinate 617,803,144, forward strand.
TTACGGGAATGGGCGGATGGCCATATCCCCTACTTAGTGGTTAAAACATTTCCTTTGCTGGAGAAAACAGCACATGTAAACTAAAGTGAATGTATGTGTTCCCTAAGGTGGACCTCCAGATGTGGCATATTGGTGGTGTTTCCGGGCTGGGGAAAATTACAGCTGTGAAAATGATGGCCATACGTAGATTTCTATACATTATACGAACATTAGCCCTACAGCCTCCAAGAGGTGTTCTGGGGGAAATCTAACAAACAAGTAAATGACTTTGTGTGTGTGTGGGGGGGGGGGGGCGGAGGGCCCAGGTATGCTGCACAGAATTTGTCCCGACAACCAGGCGAATGGGGGCTCGGTATGCCTTATATATTCAATTACTATCATGCAGTGGAGCTGCGATATCTGGCCAAATGGAGTGGGGGGAAGTGAGATGTATTGATGCTTCATAGACCATCTAATAGCTGGGAAACCCATGTGGAAAGTAGTCTAGCGGCCTAAAAGCACATATACTGGGAGTTAAACTCCTCTCCTGTTACAAGAAACATCTTAGCTTCATGTGACTCAGTGATGATGAAAAAGAACTTTTTAGTAACCTATTTTTATTTATGCATACTTTTTTGTATTTAATTGAAATTAAATGTATTTAAATTTTAGAAAATCGAACTAAATGTATTTATTTTAACATTATTTTCTATGGGGTGTTATTTTAAGTTCCTGCCCTGTTACTTTCTATGGAGGGGTGTTGCAGTACCAGTAGTTGGCCATGGGTGGTGCTGGAGTTACACCAATACAGTGCTGGAGTACTTTTACGGCTGTTTTTTTAATTTTTGGCTACAGAAATTATAGAAGGGCAGTTTGTAAATAGGCATGGACTTACTCTTTTGTGGGTAGGTTCACGTCCCTCCCTAAATCGCTCTTAACCCATCCTTACTGCTCCCTAAACCATTCCCATTTAGTAGGAGGCATTCCTCATTTTCTAACCATCCCACCCACCCCCGCAACATTTACTACTAAAATGTAGTCATATCCATATGGCGACCACCGCACATAAAAGATCGTAGAGGCAGAGGCTGAGACCTCCACACATAAAAGTTAACCAGCATATCATGGTAGAATGTGTAGAGCCATAGTACGCATCTGTACATAGACTTATATTACATGCATGCCTTCCACGGAGGTCCTTTGCTTTTATTTATCAATGGTTGTGCTGCTAAATTCTATGAAAATGTGTCCAGGGGTCACTTGTTCCCATTCGTCAATGTGCTTGATTTGTCTCTACATAAATATTCAGCCTCAGAATGATCGCGTTGATGATAAGGCCCTGCAGCTATGCAAGATGGAGGGCGCTCCAGGAAAGGGGAGAAAATCACAGTGTAGGACACATATGCATTAACCCCTTAAGCTACAACGTCTCAAAAGCGTGGATACACCATCCGCTGCATTCTCTTTCCAGTTAGTCAACTTACCTCAGCAAGTTGGAATTGTAACCTATTAGACCGGTCTATGGGCTTTTTGGAGATTTGCACAACACGGTCCTCTAATGAAGCAACAAGACCAGGCCTACTATTTCTTCATTTCCTTCTAATATTCTGCTCCATCTTACTACTTCTCTTCTTTGTCTTTATCTCCCATCTCGCTTTTGTCTTATATTTGTCTTGAACCTCTTAATTTCATTTCTTTTGCCCCCCTGCTATGTTTGTGTGATGTTTAGTTTATTGTCTTTTTGTAGGGATTCACGGAGAAGCAGGAATCCGACGTATGAAGGTAAATCTGGCTGATATAGAGATGGTTGATGAAATTGTGATGTATGTATATTTTATTTTTGTGGGGTTCACTTGTGTGGTGAAACATTATTAAAGGTCAGTATGGTTGGGCTGCAGTTTTCATTCATCTTCTTCTTGGATCAAAGATTTGTGTCAAGCTGTACCTCAGAGCAAACGTTGTCTCTGCGTAGTTTCTGTTGTTTAACTATTTCCTGTACTTCCTTTGCTTGTTCATTAAAAACTCAAGCGTTGTAAACTTGAGAGCTGCCCCCTCCACTGGCGAATTATCAAGATTTTCTTCTTCCTTCTGGTCCTCGGGTTCTGTGAGTGAAGAGCTCCTTCTAGGGGAAATTTGAGGAAGGTTGCACCTTCGTTGAAATGTGGCCTCTCTGCTCTTTGGAAGTCCTGTGCTACTGGATTGTTAATGTTCCAGCTCAGAATCCCACTTCAAGTTAAGACCCAGGACCTTATTTATAGTTTGGTAGACGAGGAACATCTGCCAAAAAGTGACAGAGGTCCCATCCACAGCATTAAGAAGGCATTGATGTCATTGGTATTCTAAATATGGCGGATGGGAGAGCCGCTACTTTTTGGCAGATGGCCTGCATCTCACAAACTCTAAACATTTTTAGAGTCTGTGGCTGGTCTCCCTCTCCAAGAGGGGTACGTGGTTCTGAGCTCAGTCTTCAGAAGTCAGTCTCATGCTTCCCAAGGGGTTGTCTGGTTCTGGTTTCCTGGGTCGCAAGTCAATCTCATTTGTTTTAGGAAGATACCTAGTTTTGGCGTCATAAGTCAGTCTCTTTCATTCTGGGTCAGCCCTCTTCTTCCAGTGAAGTACTTGTTTTTGATGGCATTACAGGGAAGGGTTCCTTTATTTGAAACTTTTCCTTGGGGTTTTGTTTTAGTTTTATGTTGTGGGTCTCCTAGCATGCTCCTCAGTCTCTAACAGCTTGATGGAATGGAAAACGATGCACAGTGTCCTCTTTCTCTTTTCCATGCAAGCGGATCCTAGCTGCTGCTGTACATGTTCCTCGTCTTTAACAGGTGGCCTGTTCCTTTCCTGGCTACCAAGCTTTGGATCCCTGGCTGGGTGACTGTGTCGGCGCAATTCCACTCCGGAGGTGACATCCATGCGTGCTGATGGCAGTTCCTTTCTTTCTGCGCCTTTACATGGGGACCTGGAGCTCTGCTCCTCTTTTTTTCACTTGTGAATAGAATTGTTTCATTCCCAAAAATATTTCCAAGGGTTGTTGGCCCCTAAGGCTACAGGGTTTAAACCATGTCACAAACAGATGTCTCAGACAGATCTTCACCAGGTGTGCCTTTGCTGCTTGGGTTTATTGCACGACTCCAAGTCATGTGATGAATACGGGCAGATGAACCCAAAGGCCAGCCGAGGTCACGAGGCAAACCTCTAAGTGTGAAAGCTCTGCACAGGTCCTGCTCGAAGCTCAAGTCGAGTACGCATACCTGCTCTGGCTTCCACTCTCTTTTCCTAAGTCATTCCCGAGGCTGATCTTTCTCGCAGTAGAATTCTTAGTGTAAGTCTAAGGAGAAACACAAAAAGTCTAAGCAGGATTCTGCTCCTTCCCGTCACTCTTCGGAGAATGCACAAGGGCGTTCAACGTGCCTCTTCTTCTCGCTCCCAATCCATTGACGAGCCAATTCTATTTCTGGTCCCATTACACCCAGAGTCCCTGGCCCAATGGTGACCTCGCACCAAGTCGAAGGCTTTTGAGAGGACATGCTGTGCATCTTTGGCATGCTTCTGATTCCCTCTGGCTAACCTATGGGCCCAAGGTTCTTCAGCTCGACGGAGATCATGTCTATATCTTGATGTGCTATAGCTTATACTGAACCCAACGGACTCCGATATGATTCCACTACTGTGCAGCAGCATACATACATTGCACCAGCTTTTTGGCTAATATTGTGATCAGAACCAGTCTTATGGCGATGACAATGGAGGAGACGAGAAAGAACTTGCCCCTCCCTATGATGCACATGACTGGTATATGGAATTACAGGAGGCCAGTAGACTGGACACCTTACCCGCTACTGAGTTTGTTCTCCCGGACCAGTAACAGAGAAGAGTACATTCTTCGCCACAGTAATCAAAAGGGCTACTGAGGTCTTTGAACTTCACCTCCCCACTATGGAGGTTAAAACAAATATCGTTACAGAGGCCCCACAGCCTAGCGAAGCAATGACTGAACATTTTTCACCTGTCAATTAAGCGGGCATTTGGGCTAAGCCATGCCCTCCCCCCACCCCTTTCCAGTTAACCACAAGTTGCCTGCCGCCATAGACCTGCTCCAGGTGACCCAGATGTTTTGGCCCAGCACCTGACACCTGAGAGCGTGGTGGTACAGCCGTCCATCGGTACGGTAAACCCCAATGCTTTTTCAAGCACTCTCCTGATAGGGAGTAAAAATAAGGTGATATTTTTGCAAAGGTGTTCTCCGCAGCCAGTCTTGCCCTGACGTCACTTAGTGTGTGCTGCCTACTATGGCATTATACTCACACACATTAGGGCATGATTGGTGAGATCATACCTGTGGTTTCAGAAGATCTACAATCTTCACTAACCCAAATCATTCAAGGTTGATGGGAAGCTGCCAAATTTGGAATCTGCTTGGGCTAGATTATCTGGGCACAGCTATGGGAACTAGCATGCTGCTTTGGCACCACGCATGGAGGAGGTCCACAAGCTTCTCTGGGTACTTTCAGGTGTCCATAACTGGATATGCCTTTTCATGGCTCCCATGTGTTTGACGAAAAGGCTCATACCACCCTGTAACATTTTAAAGTAAGCAAAGCCATGAGACGTTCTCTGCCAATTGCCACAATAGATTTGTCCTTTTAGGGTATATGCCTGTAGTCTAGCGAATCGACAGCTCTAGCCCCCATCGCCTGTGCAGCAGGCTTTCCAGGTCAGGGCTGTGGGTCTGGCAGACAATTGTCTAGCCATCAATGACAGCATTTCTCCCAGTCTCCTGCCCTCCAGCAACAACTACAAAACCTCTTTAGTGCACCCTTAGTGGCACACAGCCATCCTGTTGGGGCCAGGATCAGTCACTTCTTGCAGGGGTGGCACAACTTCACAGTTGAAAAATGAGTCCTGCAGATTGTCCAATGGGAATACACCCTGATTTTCCTTTTCAACTTCCCACACCTGCCACCTACAGCAGAATGCCTGTTGGAAGATCACCTGACTGTCTTATGACAAGATGTGTTCTAGCCAAAGGAGCTGTAGAGAGAATTCTAGCATCAGAAGAAGGGACTGACTGATTTTCCTGTTACATGCCGATGAAGGGTGTATGCCTTAGACCTATCAAAGGCTTCCTTCGCAAAGATGCCCACTTTGACCAAGTTCTTTCTGCCCTGGATCTTGGTGGTGGACCTTCATGATGCTTATTATCACACCCTTGTACTACATTGGCTACTTGGGATTCAATGTGGGCTACAAGCACTTTCAGTTTGTCAGGCTCCCTTTCAGTCTCATCAGTGCTACTCTGGTGTTCATAAAGGTGCTGGCAGTGATCGCTGCCCATCTAAGAAGGTCATGGGTACCAGTCTTCCCCTCCCTTAATGACTGTTGAGGCGGGCTCGCCACAGTTGGTTGCGTACTACCTCCAGACAACAACAGACCTCTTAACATCTTTAGGGCTCTTGTTCAACCTGCCGAAGTCACATCTGACTCCTTCGCTGAGGCTTCCTTTCATCAGAGCCATTCAGGATGCAGTATGCTTCAAGCTTTTCTTCCGGACTAGCAAGTCCATAACATTTGGGCTATGATCCTGGTGTTTCAGCTTCTGTCTTCAGTCTCAATGAACATGGTCCTGAGGCTTCTGGGCCTATTAACATCCTGCATTCTGCTCACTGTTCATGCCAGGTGGCAAATGCAAGCATTGCAGTGGAACTTGAAGTCTCAGTAGGTCCAGCGCCATAGGAACCTATTGGATTCCATCCATGTTTTGGAGGGGACTGCAAAAGATCTTCTAGGATGGCTGTTGAACTGCAAAAGATCTTCAAGGAAGGCTGTTGGACTGCAAAAGATCTGCAAGAGTGGCAGTTGGATCAGCGGCAGACCCTCTCTCTACCCACCCATAGCTGACAGTGGCGACGGACTTATTGCTACTCGTTTCGGGAGGCCAGAGGTGAAGATCAGAGGACTCTGCTCTCTGGCAGAGTCCTACCTCCACATCAGCTTGTTAGTTTTGGGCTGTGGGTGATAGCGGGTGCCTAATTAAGAGCCTATGTAGTGCTTTCTTGCAACTTACGGATGGACTGGGCAGTAAGCCTTGCACACAATGTGACGCTGATTTAACCAGTCCATTGCACCATTCAGATTTGAAAAAAACCCTTATGTAACTGCATACAGTATTGCGTAATGGGCAATTTAAATTTATTTGGTTCAATATTCTAAATAGAGTGTGTCTTGCGCCTCAGAGACTCAGTAAGATTTATCCCGTCATCTCTCCTAATTGCCCTCGATGTAATTTAACTAAGCTGATCCCCCTCATATGCTATGTTCTTGCAGTTCGCTGTTGCTGTATGGAGACTGGATTGCCATGGCACTGGTTGCCATTACTGGTTACGAAGTTCAAAACACACTGGAGGAATGCGTACTTGGCCTTTCTGTACCACCGAAATGGGACAAAGCCTTTAAGAAACGAATTGAACTGACAACATTACTGCTGCTATGAAATATAACCATGAACAGGAAAAATGTCAATGCCCCTTACTGTAAGATGACAGGCAACATCTGTGCAATGGCTGGAAGTCAAACGTGTCCATTTACACAGGGAAGAAAGTGCAGGATTAAGGAAAACTTTCATTGCCCAAAGTTGGGATGTTATGTTGGAAGCATTGAAACCATACAACAAAAATGATTTACTGCCCACATGAACTTCCCTGATTATCTTTTTTCCCCTTCCTAAAAAAGGCACACAACACGTATAACATTGTCAGTTTACCTCTTGTTTAGATGCTTCTGAACGTGGCGGAAACCCCAAAGATATAACCTCGACTATCTATACAAATACACTCACGTAGGACAATAATCTACCTATTCACAACACACAGAAAGAAGTTGAAGAGTTGAGACGTAAAGGAAAATGTGAGCAACTATATATATATATATATTACCTACTGGCGGTCGCCAGTAGGTAGTTATAGTTAGGACCACGTTTCCATAGGAAAACCTTAACATTCTATTTTGAATAACTTTGGCGCCGGTCGACGAATCCTCGCGAATTTCTCAAAATAGGTGGGGCGCTACGCTCCGCTCCTACCCTGAAAGTCTCGGGGGGATTCGTCAAGCGGGGGCTGAGATAAAAGGGGGGTCCCAAAACGCGTTTTTCCCATGCATTTTTCCATAGGACCTTTAGAACGAGCTACAGCCCGAACGGCTGAACAGAATTACTAGAAATTTGGCAGAGAGGTAGTCCCTAGGTCAAGGAAGTGCCTTTTGTAGGTTTGGTGTAAATCTGTTCAGTAGATTCTGAGAAAATAGCCTTTAAATCAATATATATATCTGAGCCCGCTTACGGTACGCTTACCGTACGCTTACCGTACGCTTACCGTAAGCTTACGGTGGCGTGCGCGAGCGCGATTCTGATTGGCTCTTAGATCTTAGTAAACATTCGAATCGGCCGAAACCAGGAAGCGGCGTCCGCCATTTTGTCTCTCGCACTGAGTGTTGTTTATCAAACATGATGGCCAAAAACATGTTACGGGGCTGTTTTGACAACTCCCTCCCACATAGTCATGTTGAGGGAGTCCCCAAACATCCCCCAAGAGCAAAAACGGTTTTATTTTTTTTTCGGCAATTTCGCGGGGTACGCTTACCGTACGCTTACCGTACGCTTACCGTAAGCTTACCGTACGCTTACGGTAAAAAAATAAAAATAAAAAAAACACTATCCACACTTACCCCACCCCCTGTGCTTTTGGTGGCCGCAGGCCACCAAATGTGCAGGGCTTATTAATAGAGAAAAAAAACGTAATTTTGGCAACATGAAATTATAAAATCGAAATAAAAAAAACACTATCCACATTGACCTCACCCCCTGTGCTTTTGGTGGCCGAAGGCCACCAAATGTACAGGGCTTATTAAAGTTGATAAAAACCGTGCACGGAACGAACTGCGTTAAGTGGGCGCGCACGCCACAAATGGCGTAAAGTAACGTAGCATTTAAAAAACCGTACAAATTCACTGAAAAAACCATAGGTTTCACACACGTTATAGTTAGGAAATAGCATTTAAAAAACCTTGCTAATTCACTGAAAAAACCATAGGTTTCACACATGTTATAGTTAGCTGGACATTTTACTGATAAAAAACCAATGAAATTCCCCCGTTATAGTTACTGTAGGCAACTATAACTCACGCGACCGTAATCCTCTGCTGATGACATATGTGTCTTTATGAAAAAAAAATATTTGTAATATATGTATAGCTAAAATTTAATGGAAGAAGACATAGGCAAATAAGTGTCTAAATACAGTATTAGCATCAGCAGAGGATTGCGGTCGCGTGAGTTATAGTTGCCTACAGTAACTATAACGGGGGAATTTCATTGGTTTTTTATCAGTAAAATGTCCAGCTAACTATAACATGTGTGAAACCTATGGTTTTTTCAGTGAATATATATATATATATATATATATATATATATATATATATATCCGAACCAAAGCTTCCTCCCATTGAAGAAAAAGCGCGATACAGCTCCGGGGTAAAATGACAAAGGCTTTATTTTCAAAGGAGCGTAATGCTCATAGTCCCTGAAACGCTCAGGCAGACGCGTTTCAAGCCTCCAATGGCTCTCTTCAGTGCCGGTTTCACGAACTCTGTGCTCTGTAAGGGGGTCCAACAAGATGCAGCTGTGAAATAGACCGCTCCCTCTGTGATGTCGTCACTCCTCCTCCAATAGAAGGTGTGCTAGCCCCTTGAGCTCTCACATTGCTGAGCAGATGCATGCTGGTAAGTGTAGTTCACATGGAGTGTCTGTGTAGTAACAGCGTTTCTCCTAGCAACAAGTGATGCCCCAACGAAGTTGGTTGTGTTCCACACGTCAGCTTCAGATGCCCAGCGGTATGAGACAAAGTCTATTGCCAGCCCCTATACATATATATATAGATATATATATAGATATATATATTATCTACTGGCGGTCACCAGTAGATAGTTATAGTTAAGATCGTGTTTCCATAGGAAATCCGCAACATTCTATTTGGAATAACTTTGGCGCCGATTGACGAATCCTCGCGAAAATTTCAAAATAGGTGGGGCGCTCCGCTCCGCTCCTTCCCTGAAAGTCTCGGGGGGATTCGTCAAGCGGGGGCTGAGAAAAAGGGGGGGTCCCAAAACACGTTTTCCCCATGCATTTTTCCATAGGACCTTTAGTCCAAGCTACAGCCCGAACGGCTGAACAGAATTACTTGAAATTTGGCAGAGAGGTAGTCCTCAGGTCAGGGATGTGCCTTTTACAGGCCTGTTGTAAATCTGTTCAGTATTTCCTGAGCAAATAGCATTTAAAAGCATATATATATATCTATAAGCACGCACCGTGCGCGTACGGTAAAACTTACCGTACGCGCACGCTGCCGTGCGCGAGCGCGATTCTGATTGGTTGTTAGATCTTAGTAAACATTCGAATCGGTCGAAACCAGGAAGTGTCGGCCGCCATTTTGTCTCTCGCAGTCTGAGGGGGTGAAAAACAAAGGTGGAGAACGTGAAAAGGGGGCAGGGTGGACAGTTCCTGACCCCCTAGCCTTTCTCAGGGGGTCCCAGAAGGACCCCCAAGGGCTAAAATTTCCTTTAATTTTTTTGCGAAAAATCGCGGAGTACGCGTAGCGTGCGCATAAGGTAGAAACGGAAAAATTCCTCGAACTGCGTAACGTGGGAGCGTGGTGCGCGAAGCGCACCGCGCGCCCACAGCGCGTGCACGGTGTGCAAAGCGCACCGTGCGCGTACGGTACGCGCACGGTGAAAAACCTTAAAAAAATAAAATAAAAAATGCATAACTTAGCATTTAAAAAAACCGTACAAATTCACTGAAAAAACCATAGGTTTCACACACGTTATAGTTACGAATTAGCATTTAAAAAACCTTGCAAATTCACTTAAAAACCATAGATTTCACACATGTTATAGTTAGCTGGACATTTCACTCGTGAAAAACCATTGAAATTCCCCCGTTATTGTTAGTGCAGGCAACTATAACTCGCGCGACCGCAATCCTCTGCTGATGACGTCAGATATTACATCACTGATGACATATGTGTCTTTCTGAAGAAAAAATATTTGTAATATATGTATAGCTAAAAATTAATGGAAGAAGACATGGGTAAATAAGTGTCTAAATACAGTGATGTAATATCTGACGTCATCAGCAGAGGATTGCGGTCGTGTGAGTTATAGTTGCCTGCACTAACTATAACGGGGGAATTTCAATGGTTTTTCACGAGTGAAATGTCCAGCTAACTATAACGTGTGAAACCTATGGTTTTTTAAGTGAATATATATATAGATATATAACAAGGGTTGGGATGGAGGCTGGTTAGTTATGTTAAGACGTTACTTTTGTTGTTAATATAGATAATTTAAATGGTTTGATGATAAACATGAAATTATATGCCAATTGCAAATTACATCACTTGTCGAATGACATAAGATCGAAAATAACCTGATTTTATGACGTATGCAGTATGGTGTGAATATATACCTGATGGCAATAAAAAACATTTAAAAAATCTTGTTGGAGTTCTAGGTGATTCATTTGGTCTGCCTTCTCGCTGCTAACTGTCCCAAGTTCTGAAGATGATCAGGAACGACAGGGCCCAACTCATCCAAGAGGGCCAAGATAGTGTGCCACATTGGGAGTTAAATTTAGTATTCACCTTTCTGATGTGTATTCCTTTCAAACTGATGAACAGTTGACCTTGAAAACTGTATTGCTGATGGCGATAACATCCACATGGTGGTTGAGTAAACTTTAGGGATTTCTCATTGTAGCCTCCTTATACCACCTTTTTCCAAGACAAACGGGTGCTAAGGATTCGAGTGGCAGTCCTGCTGAAGCTGGTGATGCCGTTTCACATTGTACAAGCCATCACTCTTCTGAAATTCTTTGCTCCACATCATCCCTCAAAAGAGTAAGAGAGATTCTATTGTTTTGACCCCAAGTGAGTGCACAGCTTTTACATTGACCTTATCAAGGTTGTGTGGGTTTCTCTGGGGCAAAGTAGGGCAAGAGCGTACAGAAATGGACCATCTCTCAATGGTTTGTTCTCTACATCAAGATCTGCTACGCACTGGCTAAGAATCAGTCTACAGAAGGCTAGAATACGCACTTCACTAGGGCCAAGGCCATTACCACTGCGTTGGCTGTCCTGGATATTTGGCAGACCACCACTTGGGCATTGGTGCACACTTTCAGGAAGCACTATTGCCTCGACAGTCAGGTCTGTTGAGATGGGCATGATACCTGCTCAGTCCTGCAGAACCTTTTAGTTTGAGTCACTGCAGGGGCCTACGAACTTGGGAGGTACCGCTCTGGTATCTATACACAAGGTAAGGAATCTGTGGTATCCACCATAGGAATCAGTTACTTACTTTCAGTAATGCTTTTTTGGTGGATACCTTATCTAATTGCAGATTTCTCACTGCCCCTGCCTCCACTATCTGTGGTATGATCTCACTCCATCTAACAAGATCCCAATTTAGAAATCTGCGCATTGGTTTTTCAGTTGGTCAGTCGGCTCCTCATCTAAGGGTGTAGAAGGATTAATGAAAGAAACTGATTTAATCCACATAGATGGCTCATGTATGAGGCTCCATTAATCACTTTCAGAGTGAAATGGGGTAGATACGGAGTCGACGGTTTCACCTGCAGGCACACAGGAGCACTGGTTTGAATTTTCCAGATCTAATCTGGCACCTGGGGTTATTTACAAGGTTAGGAAGCTGCTGTTAGATAGGGTATCCACCAAAAATAATGACCAAAGGTGAGTAACTTGCTCTTTGTATTGACTGTGCTAAGTGTGGTGCCTACCTAGATGTGGGTGAAGGCTCCTGGTCGTTTGCCTTCTACTGTGATGCCTCTTTCTCCTTGACTGTGAGTAGAGTAGTTTGTCGCCCATTGCAATCACTTCTTCATGGCCATATTAGTCTTTGCATAGTATCCCCTTGAGTTGTATTTCTCTGCTGCACTGTCCCTCTTCTTTTAAGTTCATGAGTGCATCCAGAATATGTACTTCATCTTCATTTCAGGACAAGTAATGGAGGCTAGTGGCTTCATATCTCTGATAATATACTAGGATTGGTTGCTTATATTTTGTTTTACTGTTTAGTCAGATTATACTAGTTGTGTTCTTGGACTTGGTTGTGATGGACTGCTGATGGCCACATTGGATCAATTGTAGGTTAAATATTTGTTGGGTAAGTTATTGTTTAACGTTTATTGTGTTCTGTTCAGAATGTCTTTCTGAGGAGCTATTGGAAGACTGAAATGATGAGTATTTTGAGTTTGTTGGTTGCATCTCCATTTGTGTTCACAGGTGTACATCCCATTGTTGCTGTTCAAGTGTATGAATAATTGTATTTATATTGTTTGTTTTTGGGTGTGCTTTATTGGATTGGATTCATCAGAATGACTTGGAGTCATGTTATTTTTTTAAACATTTTTTTAGAGTTGTTGGGGTCCTTGACAGTTTTACCTTACCTGTGTTTTGTTGGTTTTCCGCTCTGTTATGTTGATGGTCTGCCTAGCATTTTAAGCTGGCCTGGAATGTGTCAGTTGTGGTGAAAATTAAAAGATAATGCAGAAGGTGAGTGCAGAAATCATGTGATTAGCAGTTTTTGAGGCACATCGTAAAACACCCTATTAAAGGACGAGCTGAGCTCATTGTGTTGTTGGTCGAGTAACTATGTTTATGCATACCTTCTGTGAAACAGATCCTGTCTGCAGATGAAGTTGTGAAAATGATGATTGATCACATGACAAATGCTAGCAATGCATCCTGTGTTAAACTCGACCCAGGTAAGTGATAAGCTGGTTTTAAAATCAGAAAGATCCACTTGTGCCACGTAAGAGGCAAGGGTTGTGAGCTTTACGTTTTCACATTCTCCCCATTTTGTGTTCATTTTTTCAGGAACCCGAGTGGTCCTTGTGGTGAACAATTTAGGTGGACTATCTTTCCTGGAGTTGGGTGTGGTGTCTAACTCAGCAGTCCAGTGCCTCGGTAAGTGCAAGTGCAGAACACAATTGTAGTTTCTCTTCAGATTCTGACTCCAATCTTTTCTTCCTGCATGGTTACTCTTCATCCTGCTTCCAGTTTATTATACTTAAGGCAGTATGCACCTTCTATAGCAGGTATGCACTTCTCTGGCCTGTCCTGAAGTTCTACTTCTGTAAATTTCTTCAGGTGCTTAGGAAAAGCCAGATAATTAGGGATTGACTGAAGTGTCAGGGGAAGTTTGATTCAATAGGAGGCATCTGATACCAAAAAGGTTAGTCTTGCAAATCATCTGTACCTAAACATAGGATTCTGGAGCAGCAACAGTGAGTAAGGCATTCGGTAGGGATTACAAACTGAGTGAAGAGGACTGATTTTTGAGACCAGTGTACACCAAGGAGGGCGATTGAAAGATGATCCTTTCTCTGATTGGAAGCCTGTTGACACTGGGAAGATGGTCACTAAATGACAAGACGAAAGGAGGATTGAGCAGAAGATAGACTGCATAATTTGGAATTGCTTGAAGTCTGTGAGCAACATTTCCATTGATGTCATCAATTCCCTATCAGGTCAATTAGACTGGTGGCTGAATGACTGGCCATCTTTCAGAGTCTGCAGTTTAATTATTTTTTTTGTTTACTTTGTTTTTTTTATTTATTTGTCTCATAAGACATAACAAAAAAACAAAGAAACAAGCAGTGCTAAACATACAGATGACAATCCAATAGGAATATTGCTCCCTTACATCCAGTCCACATCATAATCATCAGGGAAATACAATAACATGCAGATGTTAGGGGCCAGAAAAATGTACATTTAGCATAATAAAATGATGAGTCAAAGACACTGCCCAGTTACTCGGTGGATACAGTAGAGACAAAATATGATCACGCTTGACTGTCACATACTATAAAGGACATGAAAATCTGAAGAGGTATCTCACCCCTCAGTGTCTGAACCTCCCCCCCCCCCCCCCCCCACCCCCCACCCCGAGCTGGCATCGCCATCCTCATTGAAGTTATTCATAACCAACTTCCAGGTCATGATTTAATCTGTGGCTTTCTCATCAGTATGTGTAGGGCGCATATGGGCCTCCTCCACCGCTCCCCATTCACAGAGGCCCCTAAGCCATGAATTTAACTGTGGTAGTGTGGAAATATGGATTTTTCTGGTCAGTTATGTCCCCTATCTTGGACCCCAACGGTTCTATGTGCATGTTACAAGTACATGTATGTTCCCTCCAGTTCCAGTTATGAAGACGCAAATACATATGCGTCCACCGTTAACATGTCCTCTTTTAGATCCGCCATGAATGGGCCGGATATTCCATTCCTAAGTACGAAAGGCCACCGCCTTTATATGGTTCACTTATGCCATTTTACAGCTCAGACGAGTAGGCCCTGATTCTGTCATCAAGCTCTTCTTGCTTTTGTTCTCTGAAGCTCCAGTCCGAGCCTGCATCTGTGACCATGAACTGTGTCTCATCCTCTGCGCGGCTCACGATGCCTGACATCAGCTTGCTGCCTGCCAAGAACCGTATTTCACCTTCGAAATTATCTGCTCCGCTCCCTGCCCAATGCATTCCTGTCTAGTAGTTTAAGTAAACATTCTGCCAGCTACCGAGCAAAGGCCCGGCTTCTCTGTCTTTATGCAAGTAATTCATAGCCCTGTTACTATGGAAGATTCCTGCCCTCGCATCTAGTGTAGACACTTAGACGCTTGTACACGCACTAACAGTCAGTATAGTCAGTATAGAATAAGATTCTACTCCAAGAAGGCCTCTCTTTTGGATAACATAGTTCTTTAAACATAGGATGTTAGATATGATTTGGGATTAGGTTGACTTGACCCTCCAGACATCTGTCGCCACATGTAGAGCTAAATGTCAAGTCCCCTTCACCCCCTAGCTGCACGTCAATCACACGTCATGCTGCTGCGCGAGCATCTCTGCCAAGTATTTCTGCTGACATTGCGAAATTCTTTCATGGAACCACCCCATTATGACATCATGCCTGATGACGTTCCTTTGTTACGCCCAATCACGCCCATTTTCAGCTGCGCATGTAAAATGTTATCTTCCTTATCAATTGTTACGCCTCTCGCATTTGCTTCACTGTAATGCCTATTGTATAAAAGTGATTAATTATCAATAATGTATGTACTTCACTTTCTGAGCCTCCGTGGTGATGGAACCTGGAGTCCACGATTTCGAAATCGTCCATTGGAATAAAGCCCGTTCCTAACCTCTAATACCACGGATTCTGCCTCTTATTTATTGAGCTATTCTTATTATGTTCTGTATCAAATTAAGTCCCGGTAATTAAATTATTTACCACATAAATGGCGCCCGAATAGGGACACTTTCTCATCTCACGCGCCGGCGGTGCGTTGCAGGCCCGGTCTCCTGCCACAGCTGGACGGACAACAACGCGTACCAGCAGGATTTCCTGTATCTCCCTCCGGTCAAGCGGGGGCGACTGAGGCTGCGATCAACACCCAGACGAGGCGGTGAGAAGTGCGAAGTATCCCGACCAGAGCCTAGCTGAGAGAGCAAGATCCGAGGTATACAGAGGCCCACCAGGTTTCCGATGTCCTGAAGTGTCCGAAGTTGTCGAGTCCAGTCCAGTCCGGTCCAGTTCAGTTCAGTTCCGTTCCGAGGCCTTCCGTTCCGAGCTACCCGGTGAGTACCATTACTGGGGAGGCGTTCTGGCGTGCACATAAGTTGTGCCGGTCCAGACGGGTTTGGGTACACAAATCCGGTCTGCACTGTTTTAGCAGTGTATCTGTACTGTTTAGCAGTATATCTAGTATATCAAGTATATAAATTCAGAATAATTTCCGTTAATGTCGAGAATTATGTTTTATGATTAAGTTTTCTTAGATCGTCATCATCATCGCTGCTCATTTAAATGTTAAATGTTAAATGTATTAATACGTCCTGCATATTGTGGTGTGAATGACTGTTCATTATTGTGTTTTATTGTATTAAGTTTGTTCAAGACCAAGTATCAGACCAGTTCTCAATATGCCGCTCTTTTCGAAACTAAGACAGATCACAACTAGAAAAGGGGTACTCGAAGAAGCTGTTCCCATTCCTCCTGGGGACACTCCAGGGTACTTCATGTATCATAAACACGGCCTAGACGCTATATTATTTCTTGATCTATGGGTAGACTACACTAAGGAATTACCAGAAAGTCAGAGGTGGCCCGCAGCTGGGACCTGGGATGCAGATTGCATCGTTAAAGTAGAGGAAGAGTTATGGAAAAGGAAAGCCAGACAGTCACAGAAAGACGCCATTGAATTATGGCGTAAAGAATCGTATAGACGCACAGAAAAAGCACGTAGACAGGAAGAGAAGAGTAAAGAGAATTCAAATAAAGTTCGAGAAAATCTATTAATTGAAGAAGGTACACGAGTAAAATCAGAACAAGTAGACAGACAAAGAAATGCCCTTATGAAGGGTATGTATCCCCTTCTGGCCGAGGGATTACCTAAGGCTACTTCGGGGATACCAAAAGACTTGCCACCCCCATTATTTCCAATAAAAGTACATCCTAAGGGGCATCCTAGAACCGCAGAAGATGTTTTTCTTTCCTCATATTTAGATGACGCAGCTCCCGAGTATGCTAGCCCCGCCCCGCATAGGCCATCGGCCGGGGAGGTTCAACGCCAAGATCCTGTATCTGTATCTCTACAACAACAAAACCTGACACAAATTCCGGCAAGCACGTCCGTGTCCACATCTGTTCCTACAGCTACTTCTATAGCTGTGACCACACCTATAGTTGCTGTATCGCGTTCTACGAATCCTTTCACGCCCGATACTCCAGACGGGGCTACTGGAGGTGCTACCAATATTTTTTCTACGCCACCCAGAGTAAATAAACTTACCTTTCAAGAGTCAGCACATCCACGTACCCCCAAACTCATAAATTCCCGCACGCTTAAGGAACTTCTTATAGATTGTAGATATGACCCTGTGCCCGGCAAAGAGGACGAAATGATCCTGGCATCATTACGTATCAGACGAGCCGCGGTGTATTTAGGAAAGCTACCAGGAATGACTATGCATTTAGACAATATATATCATTATGTCCAAACAGGGCGAGATTCTGAAAGTATTAACAGAGCTATGGAATACCAGAAAGTGGAGATACAGGGGGAACTGTTACGTTTCCTCATAAATTGTGTGATCAGAAATCAAGACCGACCGGGGGTAGACCCGGAAACAATGGAAACTCTTACCAGATGGAGCCAGAATATATCAGAAGGGAGACATGATAGGCAAAAATGTATAATAGCCATGTGCAGAAAGATCCGTAAAGAAATAGAACGCCTACACGAAGAGAGATTGGCGGTAGACCAGTTTGAACAAAACGAGGAGGAGGAAGGATCAGGACCGTCCACAGGACAGTCAGAAACTATAGCCTATGTAGGTAGAGGAAGATCTTGTAATAGTACTAGATGTTTTACTGACCCGATACGTCCGATATGTCCAGATAATAACAGGAATTTTCAAGCACCTATAATAAATATGAGGTCCCCCGAGCATTCGTTCCAAGCCACTGACAAATTACTGCGAGAACGAAGGGGTTATCATTTACTCGATTCTATGGATGAACAAGAATTAGCCAGGTCAGCCGTTCATTGGGTTGACAGTCCCGGAAAATATGGTGATGATACAGTAGCACACACATTTTTGAACCTCACCCCAGATGAACAGCGTTTAGCTGGGATTTATATGATTCAACAACTTCTTATACTATATAAAAGCCAACATTCAGATCCTGGTCCCTTACCTGATATATTGACTGAATTACTCACGAATAGATGGAAAGGTTCAGGTACTAAGTTAATTAAGGAAATACTAGAATCCAGAAAGCAGTACATTCTTTTTGTATGTCCAGAACATGATTCACTGCCCATCAAGGAAAGACCGATGTATTACATGGACAGACAGAATCCCTTACGAGAAGTACACCCAATAAAGGGCGAGGACAATCAGTTTAAACGTGTATTTGTATATACGCCCATATCAAAAATAGAATTGTTAGAAATGAAGAAAGTGGTACCCAGTCATGACAAAGACCCAGCGGGTTTCCACCGAGAAATTAAAGACATGTTACTCATGGGAGAGTATACCTATCCCGACATTATGACAATATTAAAGGTATTAATGCCTGCTGGCATTTATGAAAAACTCAAGGAAAAAGAGTGGGAGGTAGGAGACCAAAAGATAGATTGGACAGCATTAGAAAATGAAGAAAAGGCCCGAGGTCCAGGTTCGGGGCTTGGGGACAAAACTAAAGCACTACCAGGTTTACTAGTACAGGTACTGCCACGTTTATTAACGACGAAAAAGGAAGACTGGGGTGCAATTTAAGCCTGTAAACAAAAGCAAGATGAAGACTAGTGATTTCTATGCCCGATTCGAAAAATGTTTTGGTATAAATAGTGGTATAAAAGCAAGTAGCGAGTCATACCCACATCTGTTTGTGACAAAATTAGTTGAAAATTCCTTGCCCCAAGTGAAGAATAGAGTATTAAAATTCGAAAGTACCTGGCAAGGTAATACCCCATCACAAATGTTACAAATGTTACAGTACCATTACAATAGAATTAGAGAGGAACAAGAACATGAACAAAGACGCATGAAAGACACGAAAATGAAAATGCTAGTCTCTCAGACAGTTCCAGCTGAAGGACATAAAAAGGGTACGACACATTCCGGTGAATCAGCAGGACCTGTAAAAGGGAAATGCAACTATTGTAAACAGCCAGGACATTACATACACGATTGCCCAGTCCTGAAGCGTAATATCGCCACAGGTATTACAAAAGAAAGACCACGGCCACCTAGACAGGATCAGAATGAACAAGGAGCACCGCAGCATGCACAGTCCATGCCAGCTCCACAACAGTCTATACAGTTTGTGCCAGCCGCACCAGCGTTGCCTGCTGCTGCCACACAAACCACGACACGACAGCTGTACCAGACCGCACAGTATGACTATCCTGATTATCAACGATATGCATGAACCAGCCTAGAGAGGGAAGTTGACTTACCCCTTATCGAGGTCCCTGTAGACCAAGAAGGACCTTATGTACATAGTGAATTATTAGGCCAAGATAGAAAATTTTTACTTGATACAGGGGCAAGTCGAACAACTATAAAACGTAGTGAAGTTCCAGGGGCACCCCTCTCAGGCTCACAGAATATTTCCCTTGGTTTTTCAGGAAAACCTATTGTTAATGAAGTATCACAGCCTCTTCCACTTACGATAGGACCCTTGACCAGAACTACAGATTTATTGCTTACTAAATCATGTCCAGAAAACTTGTTAGGTATAAAAACACTGAAAGCTCTAGGAGCTATAATATGTTGTTCTCCGGAAGGAGTAAGATTGTTTTTACGTGATTTCAAAGGTCATTATGTGTCTCGAGACATGGATTCCCGACTGCAGACTTTACCCACACATTTATGGGCACAAGGCCCTACAGATGTTGGTTGCATGAACATTACACCATATCGAGTCACACTAAAGGCAGGAGTGGTACTACCACGAATGCGACAATACAAGTTACCCCCAGATGCTGTAATGGCTTTACTGCAAATCATTGACGAGCTTATTGGCCAAGGAGTGGTTGTGGAGACCGACTCCAATATATGTAATTCACCGATAATTCCGATTCTTAAACGAACTGATCCAAAGGCTCCCCCAGTATATCGATTGGTTATTGATCTGCGCGAATTAAATAAATGTATTGTACCACAATACCCCGTAGTTCCAGACATCTCTTCATTACTGACAGCTATTGATTCCGAAGCAACGTTCTTTACTGTAATTGATCTCAAGAATGCCTTTTTCAGCGTCCCAATAGATCCGGAAAGCCAATACTTGTTCGGATTTAGTTTAAATGGACGTAGCTTTAAATTCACACGCGCACCTCAAGGATTTACAGAAAGCCCCAGCATCTATAGCCAAGCACTGAAACGAGAACTTGACAGTATACACATGCCAGTCAACACTGCTCTGCTTCAATATGTCGATGATCTGCTGATCACCGCTAGAAGCGAACCTGAATGTGAAAAAGCATCACTGACGGTTTTACAATTTCTAGCCGAAAAGGGGCACAAGGTGTCCCCTTCTAAGCTGCAATTCTGTGTCCAGCGAGTTATTTACCTTGGTCACTCGCTGTCCAAGGAGGGAAGGCAGCTTACACCAGATCGTATCCAGCTAATTGCAAATATGCCAATACCCAAGACACAAAAGGAGGTGCGGGCTTTCATAGGCCTCACTTCATATTGTAGGCAGTGGATCCCTCAGTATGCATTTCTAGCAAAACCACTCATTCAATTGACAACACAGGAGGCAGCCACATCGACTGTCCTCCCTTGGACTCAGGAACACACACTAGCTTTTGAAAGCTTAAAGAAAGCTCTATGCCAAGCACCTGTTTTAGCAACACCATGTTACAGAAAACATTTTACACTCTTTGTTACAGAACGAGAAGGTACTGCCTTGTCAGTACTCACACAGGAACAAGCAGGATCACACAAACCGTGTGCTTATTTTTCTAGTACATTAGATCCCGTAGCTCAGGCTCTGCCTGCGTGCCTGAAATCAGTGGCAGCGACAGCTTTAGCAATCAGACAAAGCGATGCCATAGTGTTAGGACATCCATTGACAGTCCAAGTACCACATGCAGTAGAGGTTCTTGTGAATCGAACGCAAACACAACACTTGACCATAGCAAGACTTACAGGTTATGAATTAACATTGTTTCAGCCACATATAGAAATCAGACGTTGTAACACATTGAATCCTGCCACACTTTTACCTGTAAATGGAACAGACCCACTAGCTCATGATTGTATTGAAGTTATTACAATAACGACGAAACCCAGACAAGACTTGACAGATGTCCCATTGTCAGACCCAGACCTGACGTTGTATGTAGATGGTTCATGTATGAGAACAGGTACAGGAGAGTTAGTGGCCGCTTATGCAGTCACAACAGACACTGAAATTATTGAAACCAAGTGTATAAATACCTTGTCCGCTCAAGCAGCAGAGCTCGTCGCTCTGACACAGGCCTGTATTCAAGCCGCAAATAAAAGAGTCAACATATACACTGATTCACGTTATGCATTCGGAGTTGTACATGACTTCGGCGTGCTGTGGCGAGAGAGAGGTTATTTAACTTCTCACGGTGCCCACATTCAGCACGGACCCCTTATTCATGCCTTATTAGATGCAATACATCTACCCATTGCAATATCGATTATGAAATGCAAAGCTCATACGAAAATTACTGATATCATTTCTCAAGGCAATGATCTAGCTGACAGAACAGCTAAACAGACTGCTCAAACTCAAACATCCGACATGACAAAGACAATAGTCCAGACACCAACACATTGCATGATGGTTAAGGATCCCGCTCTTGATGTAATTGACATACAGACACATGCTACTCCAGACGAAATAAGGAAATGGACTGAATTAGGAGGGATCCAAACGGATCAAGGATGGATGACGAAGGAAAAATCTGTGTGGTTCCTTCCTGATTCAATGGTCCAAGTCATTATTAACACTGTCCATAGTCCAGCGCATCTAGGAGAGAAAGCTATGCTAGACAGCATTCAACACATTTGGTTTAACAAGCATTTACGAGCAGCAGCGAAACAAAAAGTTCGTACCTGTATGATCTGTTGTCAGTTTAACCCAGGTAAAAGCATTCCCGTAGAGCAGGGTGGATTTCAGCCTCCTGATCACCCTTTTGAAATTCTCCAGATGGATTATATCCAGATGGAACGATGTCGAGGATTCAAATATGTTCTCGTAGTTGTCTGTGCTCTTTCCCGTTGGACAGAGGCATACCCGGTTTCAGATTACACTGCCCCGACTACTGCCAAACAGTTAGTTCGAGAATTCTTCCCACGATACGGTTTACCACGTGCTGTCTACTCAGATAACGGCCAGCCGTTCTCATCCGAACTAATGAAACACGTTTCACTTTTGTTAGGCTATCAGTGGAAATTCCACTGTGTCCGACACCCCGAGGCAGCAGGTCTCGTGGAAAGACATAATCAGACCCTGAAAATTAGATTGTCCAAAATATGCAGGGAGAAAGGTGTCGACTGGGTAGTAGCATTACCAGTTGCACTCTTTTACATGAGAATGGTAGCACACTCTCGAACAGGGCTATCCCCGTATGAGGTGATCTTTGGCAGACCACCAAATATGTGGGGGACGCCTATACCACGTAAAATAACTGATATTGACTGTAATATGCTGACAGATTATTTGGCTTCCTTGATGTCTGCACTACAATCTTGTCGTTCACAGGTAGCTGCAGCTTTTCCTGACAACACTGAGGTGAAACCCCACGACGTAATTCCGGGGGATCTCGTTTTAGTGAGGAACTTTGATCGAAAGACTCAGCTGGATCCTAGGTGGAGGTCGCCGCAATTGGTCTTGCTCACCACAAGGACAGCCGTGAAGATCGAAGGCAGAAAAGGCTGGGTACATTCAAGTCATATCAAGAAATTTTATGGACTACCCTCGGATGTGAAAACCACACCTTGCGTGTCTTCACCCATTGACTCAAAACTTCCTTTGGTTGACTCAAGTAGTCACGAACAATACAAACTAAAACTTAGATCTAACCAGTCGGGCAATTTGATTGTTTAAGTCCTCTCCAAGGTGAAGCGGTTGAATTTGTCTCTGACATGTATCCCTTAGATCTGAATAGAGAAAAAACCCGAAAAATGTTGAAACAACATGTATACTGTAAATCACTGCGTAGTCATTGCACAGTGACGTTATTAATTTTGTTTTTCTTAAGTCTTTTAATAATTATTGCAAGTATATTGTTGCACATATATTATCCTATTTCTAGACATGTTTATAATGTTACTGCTGAACATTCTTTTAGTGAATTACCTCCGCATGAATTGTCATACAGATTTGCGCTGCGCAATAACACTTTTATTAGTATGTTACATCATTCCCATCAGGTTAGCAATGCTACAAATTGTTGGATATGTGGCCGACTCCCTCCCTATCAGAATTATAAAGGAATTCTACCTCTTTTTCCATACCCGTTCACACACAACGGCTCCTGTGGAGCATGGTTTAGCTTAATTAACTCCTTAGATTCAAATTCTGCAGTTTATCAAGACAACTGGGTATGGGAAAATCTGAACTTAGTTTTACTTAAAGTCTGCCACCCCAACAAGGAGGGACTTCCCAAAAGAACAGGAACTGATCTAGAAAATGAAGTATATGGATTAGGTAACTTTACGCTTAATCTTATGATCCTAAATATCGAATCCGAAGCTACTCCAATTTTGCCCGCCATGTCAGTATTCCCAGTAAAAGGTGAACTATGTGTAAGAAAGAATGGTTCCATAAATATGGGCCATAGTAGATGCACCACTGTAATAGAATTCAGTGATCAAGGCAAGTCGACATTTAGAGCTTCCCGCCATTCCTATTTTATATGTGGTCAGACGGCATATGTACGTTTGCCTCTAGATTGGGATGGTACCTGCTACATTGGATTCCTTTTGCCACCTGTTTTTCTAGCTCCTCCTGATTATCACAGAAATACTCATTTAGTACACAATAGAGAAAGGAGAGATCTCCCAATTGTCGATTACACTGAAACAGCATGGGAAAAATACACAGATTTCAATAAAGGTCTCTTTCCCTATATAGGTACCGTTACTAATAGTAAGCTGATACGTAGATTAACTAGAACCCTTGAAGCAGTAGTGAACGAAACTATTTCCGCCTTAGGCAATTTAACAGAAGAGCAGTCTGCTATGCGGATTGTTGTGCTTCAAAATCGTCTTGTCCTTGACGTCATCCTGGCCGATAGGGGCGGAGCTTGTAGGGTCATCGGATCAAGCTGTTGCATTTTCATACCAGAAAATTCGCCATCTGTATATAAAGCTATAACCCGCCTTCATAAGATTGTGAGCCAGATACACCAGAATCCAGGCACCTGGACTTGGTCCGGTTGGTTTTGGAGCGTGTTATCAGCCTGGGGATGGAGAGTTCTATTGTTCCTAGGTATTGGCCTTCTCATACTATTCAGTTGCTGTCTATGCCTGCAATGTGGACCAGCGATTTGTGGTCTGTGTGCCACATCGTGTATTCCACATCAAGATTTTCGTTCAAGATCCCGGAAGAAGAAAGAAGAACAAATGATGCTATATGAACAGATCAATGGATTAATGAAGATTGATATCTCTTGACGGGCAAGTAGGGGACAAGGAGGGAATGTGGAAATATGGATTTTTCTGGTCAGTTATGTCCCCTATCTTGGACCCCAACGGTTCTATGTGCATGTTACAAGTACATGTATGTTCCCTCCAGTTCCAGTTATGAAGACGCAAATACATATGCGTCCACCGTTAACATGTCCTCTTTTAGATCCGCCATGAATGGGCCGGATATTCCATTCCTAAGTACGAAAGGCCACCGCCTTTATATGGTTCACTTATGCCATTTTACAGCTCAGACGAGTAGGCCCTGATTCTGTCATCAAGCTCTTCTTGCTTTTGTTCTCTGAAGCTCCAGTCCGAGCCTGCATCTGTGACCATGAACTGTGTCTCATCCTCTGCGCGGCTCACGATGCCTGACATCAGCTTGCTGCCTGCCAAGAACCGTATTTCACCTTCGAAATTATCTGCTCCGCTCCCTGCCCAATGCATTCCTGTCTAGTAGTTTAAGTAAACATTCTGCCAGCTACCGAGCAAAGGCCCGGCTTCTCTGTCTTTATGCAAGTAATTCATAGCCCTGTTACTATGGAAGATTCCTGCCCTCGCATCTAGTGTAGACACTTAGACGCTTGTACACGCACTAACAGTCAGTATAGTCAGTATAGAATAAGATTCTACTCCAAGAAGGCCTCTCTTTTGGATAACATAGTTCTTTAAACATAGGATGTTAGATATGATTTGGGATTAGGTTGACTTGACCCTCCAGACATCTGTTGCCACATGTAGAGCTAAATGTCAAGTCCCCTTCACCCCCTAGCTGCACGTCAATCACACGTCATGCTGCTGCGCGCGCATCTCTGCCAAGTATTTCTGCTGACATTGCGAAATTCTTTCATGGAACCACCCCATTATGACATCATGCCTGATGACGTTCCTTTGTTACGCCCAATCACGCCCATTTTCAGCTGCGCATGTAAAATGTTATCTTCCTTATCAATTGTTACGCCTCTCGCATTTGCTTCACTGTAATGCCTATTGTATAAAAGTGATTAATTATCAATAATGTATGTACTTCACTTCCTGAGCCTCCGTGGTGATGGAACCTGGAGTCCACGATTTCGAAATCGTCCATTGGAATAAAGCCCGTTCCTAACCTCTAATACCACGGATTCTGCCTCTTATTTATTGAGCTATTCTTATTATGTTCTGTATCAAATTAAGTCCCGGTAATTAAATTATTTACCACAGTAGCCTATCTCCCATCTACCCAATGGCTATTCTTCTTTTCGCTAAAAGCAATGCAATCTGGGCAGTCTTGTAAGGGAACTTTTGGGCCATGGGTTTCGCCACCACTCCCAAGAGGCAAGCCACTGGGTGAGGGGGACCTTCAAGCCAGTTGCTTTCACTATGACTGGTACTGCAGCACCCCAGCCCAGAAATTCTGAATCCCAGTGCATTCCCATGCTAAATGTAGGAAAGAGACCCCCAACTCTCCACATATTGCACAGCTAGCTCCTCTCAGGGGGTTCAACTGCCTTGGAGTCACATAAGGGTGGTGCAAGAAATTAATATGCAGCAATTTAAATCTATGATTACAAGACACTCATCTCATCTGCTAGCATGCGTTGGACCAGTCTGTATCTGTAATAGGTTCCCTCACCTCCCTAGCCCAGGCCACTCACGCTGCGCACTCTAAGCTGCCCATGTCTGCCTATACCGAAAACAGAGTAATGAGATGCTACCTGTCCTCCCAGCAGAGTAACCCATCAAGCACCGGGAGGGTTGTGGGGCCGCTGGGAAACCAGCCCACACCTCCCTTGCTGTATCCTCCAATTTGGCATAGTGGAGAAAGTGACCCAGGCCCACCCCAAAAGCCTCCTGCGCCTCCAGAAATGTGAGAAAAGCCTACCCCAGGTAGAAGTCACCTGCCTTTGTGCAGCCCCCCAGCCCCCACTGTTCCATGGACATGTCCCTGAAACGGGTCCAGGTCCCACAGACTGAGCTCTCTATCATAGGGAGCTCTGCGTAGCACCCTTGTGACCACGGCTTCCCATACTCTTGCCGTCTGTCTTACCAAGTAGGGAACTGGATGATCAAAGTACCCCCTCTCATAAATACCCATGGCAGAGTATCCTCCCCCCTAAAATGTCTACGTACAATTTCTTATCCCAGTTGTTGGAGTCAAGTCAACCATTTCGCTGCAATATGCAGTGTGGTGGCGTAATAATGGATTCGGAAATGTGGAAGGGCCAGTCCCCCATCCTCTAAATCTGTTTTAAGGACTGACAGTGCCACCCTGCTCTATCTCCCCGTCCACACCACCAAGATATGTAAGCTATCTAAGTGTCAGAAGAACTCCGGCCAAAGTGGGAACAACACGGTTTGATCCAAGTAAAGACACAGAGGCAGAAAGACCATTTTCGCCACTGCCACCTTGCCCATCACCGGCAGGGGGAGTCTGGACCAAAAAGCGACTGAGGCCTTCAGACATTTCAGGAGAGTATAAACATTCAGGTGCAGAAATGCAAACTCTGTATGGGCAACTCTTGCACCAACTCTCGGATTACCCCCACCAATCTGGTCGCGAGCAGCTCACACAGAATTTTTACATCCGAATTAAGCATGGTGAGGGGTCTATATAATGAGGTGTCTGCGACGTCCCCGCCTGCTTGTAACATAAAACCGACAATTCCTTCCCTCATGGTGGCGGGAATAATTCCATTCCAGCGTGCCTCCTGAAATACCTCCAACAGTGTGTCTTTGAGTACCATTGAGTAGACTTGATAAAATTCCACAGGGAATCCATCCCCTCCAGGTGCTTTAGATCTGTTAAGGGCTTTAATGGCCTTGCCCAGTTCCTCCACCATGATGTCCCTCTCCAACTCCTGTACTAGGTCCAGCCCGATGGTAGGCAATCCCACCGCGCCCAGGAAATCTTCCATTCTCACCTCAGGACTCACCCACCAGCCTAATACACCTACTTGAAGTGGCCTACAAAAACATCCAAGATAGCCTGGCGATTGGTCACCAAAGTACTGACAGTTGAACGGAAATGAAGCTCCATTCTAAGTATCCAAGCTAGCATTCTGCCAAATGTGTCTCCCTGTGAAGGTGCTAACGATATGTGCTCAACGCACATTTATCCAGGGTGTCTCGCAGATGAAGCACTTCCCTTCAAAGCAGGAGTTCCTCCACCCGCACCTTTGGCGTAGTAAGATCCGACCCCAAGAACTCCGTCAAGCGGAGCTCCTAGACCACTAGGTCAGCCTCCAATTGCTTCCTGGCCCCACAGGTGGTGCCTATACAGGCTTCCCTCATAACTGCCTTGAGAGCCTCCCAGTCTAGCACCCTGGAAGAAGTCACCCCCCTAATTAACCGATCAAAAGTGAGTGAGTAAGGTCGCCAGCACCTCCCGGCACACCATGTCCATCAAGAGGTTGGTAGGCATACACCATCTACGCTTGGGGCGCAAGTCATCCACCCACCACAGGTGCAACAGGACCAGGGCATGATCAGATAAATATCTCCCAAGGTGAGACACCCCGTGCAATCTCCAGGGGTTCAGCCCATCCACCAAGAGGTGGTCCAATCAATTCAAAGTGTTGTGTGTAGATGATTGACAGGTGTACTCACGACACCCTGGGTGTAATATTCGCCAGCTGTCAGAAAATCCTAGGTTACACATAACCACGGCAAGTGACTTGGTTATCAGAAGTTTAGTGCCATGCTTTGGGGGGGGGGGGGATACCAGTCCTTATCCCCACCAAAAATACAATTATAAGCTCCTGCCCATGTCACTGGGTGTCCCATACTATCCTCCAGTAGATCCTGCATACGATCATAGAAGTGCTTATCATCGATGCTGGGTGCATATGTAGGCCTCCCATCAAGTGTAGCCTGGAGCAGAAGGTACTGAACTTCTATATCCGCCTCACTGTACATGAACCTAAAGGGGACCCCAGGTGTAAACCAGATGGCCAGCCCCACGCATAGGTGGTACAGGTGGCCGAAAACAATTGGTGCTTCAGGAAAGAGTGGACCCTGGATCTCTTGGTGTAGTCGTTTAGGCCCCGGACATTCCACATCACAATATTAGTACATTCAGCCCTAGTGTTGTATGTGTTCACCCCCGGGAATCCAACCGCCTTCCGCCCCAATGCACCATCATCATGTTGCAGCCTGGACAAGTAAAGGCGACCAAAAAATAGTTCTAGTGCACTGCAATAAAAACGTAACCTCCCACTAGCTGCAGTATTTCCAAACAATAACACCCTTATATCGCCCCTCCCCCGACTTACAGTATAACAACAATGACAACACATACTGCATATCCATTGTTATCCTCGCTGCCAGAGCCCGTAGCCTAAACCCAAAATTGTATCCTACCACTAATGTAGAGGCAACGGCCTCCGCCCTACAGAAAATACAATGCCATATCAACCATAAAATGCACATCTGACCAACCTATGTTGACCACCTCTAGATCCGCACCAGTGTCCAGATATCGTATATTAAACTCAGACAATATGCATAACTTCTGAATACAGGAGACATCCCGCTCCCCTGATGTCCCCCACATAAAAGAAGCGGAAAGACAAGTGAAAACAGAAGGCCAAAGGCATCCCAAAGTATTAAGAGACTCATCAAGAGGGTGAAAGTTCAGCGCTTTGCATCTCCCAACTCCATCACTAACCCCAAAGTCTCCTTTGAACACCCACTACTGATTCAGAGCCCAGGGGCACCAAAGCCATAGTCCTGTCTCCCAAAATTTAAATCCTTGAGGAATCCTTTTCAACAGTCCGCAAGGGATCGTCCGTCTCCGGAGACACCCACGACCTCCAGTTCAGACTATGAGCTCCCAGAGCACTTCCAGTGCCTGTTCACCCACACCCCATCCTGTCTCTGAGTACCTTGTCCCTTATTTCAAGCAAGTGCCACATATCTTCCGGGGTGTCGAAGAAATGGGACTTGCCCCCCGAGAAGACCCGGAGTCTGGCTGGATACAGGAGAAAGTAGTGGATACCCATTTTATGCAACTTTGCCTTCACCTCCAAGAAGCCCTTCCTGGAGCCCTGGACCTTGTTGTGTAGTCTCGATAGATGGAGTATCTTAACATTTTCAAACTGAGCAGTGTCTGTGTGCCGGGCAGCCCAAAGTATACAGTCCTGGTCCCTGTAATTTAGGATCTGTACAATAATAGCCCACAATTGAGCCTTCAGACCAGGAGGAGCCACCAGTGTTCAATGTGCTCTTTCAATTGCAGATAGGAGAGTCAGTCTGGCAGGTTTGAGCACATCCCGAATCCAGAGCTCCACTGATTCCTCCATCACGTTACCCTCTGCCTGCTCCGGAAACCCAACAAGGTGAACATTATTGTAGGGCAGAGGTCTTCAAACTTTTGGATGCCGAGACCCCCCTGTCAACATTTTGAGGCGTAAGGACCCCCTCCTGACAAAAAGTTCTAAACCTGTTGACTAAATTGTGTGGGATGAAAATGTAAATGAGGTTATGTGATGCCGCGTATTTTGGGATAGCATTGCTTCATTATTTTGACATTTTTTACACACAGTAACACCGAGGAAAGATTTCACCCAATCAGTACCCATTTATAGCCAAAATACAGCAATTACCATCAGAAAGATTTCACGTCGACCTTTGTGAAGGGCCTTCCACTCTGCAGCAATATGTGTTGCCACATTAGAAGCTCACCTGGCCCTGACCGGGAGAAGCAGGGGTCCATTAAAAACCTGGCGGTTTTGTGCAGAGTTAAACAGTTTACCCATGCAGCTTTCCTCTCACTTCCTCCCTTCCATCCCTCTCTCCTCACCCCGGATCCCTCTCTCAATTTGCAGGCCATTTTCTTTCACCCCTTTTTACAACTTCTGAATTCTCCCCATTCAACCTCTCACTTCACCTTTAATCACCTCTTGCCATTCTGTCTTTTCACTGTCCTCATCTCCAACAGTCTCTCACATTTATCTCATGGCCTCTCTGGCCCTGTCACTTCCTGTGCCCCTCAGCACTTCTCATTCACCTCGTCTCTCCATTCAAATTTTTGTCTATTTGTATCTTACACCTCTCTAGTCCCCCCATGCCTCTTTCACATCTCCCCTTTGTTCTAACAGTAGCCCTCACCTTTGGATCACACTCACTTCTTGCGTGTCCACACTTCTTTTCGGCAATTCACATTTCTCCTCATCCCTGACCTCTTCAATCAAATTCTCTCACTCCCTTGCAGTCCTCTCTCATCCTCTCATCTCTCCTCACCAAGCATACGGGTCGGACTCGTATGCTCCTCTCGGCATGTGTCACTCTGCTTATTGTTCCCTAATTCAAGAAGGCATGAGTTGTCTGTCTCGCTGTTTTGATGCAGGCCGTGCAGTTATGGAACGTGCACCCTCCTTTGCTTCGCTCCACCAAGATTCTATTATCCTATAGGAAGATATAAAAACCTTTCTCTATGCTCTGTAGGTTACCCCATTTGGCTGGTTCTCCTTCTGTGTGTTTCTCATTTGCCTTCAGGCAGTAGATGGTTATTAGCCCCAGGACTTCTTTTGGTAACATTTTTAGTGCATTACAGATGTAAATAATAATAGGCAGAAGCAGGGGAGCCACTAGACCAGAACTTCAGGGGGGGGGGGCTAACACTTCCAGTCAGGGCTGGTCCTAACACTGGTCGCACCCGGTGCAACAGTCTTTTTTGATGCCCCACCCCGGTTTCCTCCTTCTCCATGAATTCCTTCACTGCCACTCACCAACAATGCACCATATCTCTCTATAGCACCTTTCTGACAAACATTTCATTTTTTATAGCACTACTCATAGTTTACTCACACTCATTTCTGTGATCTGCATGGTACATATTCTTTGTAGCAGGCACATTAACCCTCTGCACTGTGTGGGTGACCAGAGTGCCCATGTGAGTGCACGGTGAGCAATGCAACAATGTGAGAGTAGGGCAGGAGGAGTGACTGCAGGGTGAGTGAGGTGGCATATGAATTTGGGTGCGGATGCAAGTTCAGAATGGGATGAATGAATGTATGATTACTGATGGGCTTGTTTGAGTGAGTTGCATATTGAGTAGTGAGGGGGACAGGTGAGTGAAGTGTCAAATTAGTGCAGGATGTGTAGTGTACTCGTGTGACTGCAGGGGGAGGTATAGGGTGAGCAGCACAAGTGCATTGTGAGTGCAGAGTGATCACTGTGAGTGCAAGGTGAGCGGGTGAATGGTGATCAGTGTGAGTGCATTGTGATCGCTGTGCGTGCAGGGTGAGCGTGAAAGTGAAGGGCGAGAATGAGGAATGAGTTGTCTGAATGTAGGGTGCTTTCCCAGACCCATGAAGAACTCCGCATGTTATTAAAGGCGGCGTAGAGTTTAAGATCTAAGTTAAACTATTGCGGCATTAATCGGGGATCGAGGGTGAAGGAAATAAATAATGTGCTGATCCTGCAACAAACTTCCAGCCCTATGGTTAGGGTTGCCAGAAGAATATTTTGATGGCCCAGTCGGTACAAAAAAAAAGCATTCACCTAAAGCTGTATTTTCAGTATTTATCTGTGCATACTTCGAACAGCAAATATAAATAGAAAGCACTTTTAATAGTGTTCTAGGGCTGCCTCAATGATCCATGACTGATAATTAAAGAGAACAAAGACAGAAAAGTCATATAACAAATGCATACATACTTTTTTATTTCTAAGTCTATTTAGTGCCAAGAGGAGATCTTTGCAGGCTCTTTAAACAAAACACGGCAGGCATTTTTCTTATGGCAAACCTACTTTATATTCCTTTCCATGAAATGCATTCTCACACTACAGCAGTAAATGTAAAATACAAGTGTAAGGAATAGGCTGAGTGGGGACCCAGGGGGTACTGGAACCAGGAAAAAAACCTAAGCCTCTGTAACCAGTTTGCAAAGGCATGTAAATATGCAAATGGTCTTTAAAGACCTGTGAAAAACAAGGGAGTGCTGGAGATAAGACTCCAGACACTGCCCAGCTGAGCCCCCAGCAGCTCGAGTTTCACTGCAGCAGCCCGGGCTGAGACACAGGACGGGGGAAGACGGAGGGGGGGGGCTGAAGCCCTTGGGCCTGTGCAGAAGTGTGACTGGGAAGGCGCGAACCCTTTGCATCACTCCACGGCCCCCCTGGGGGTCGCGTCCACAGTTTGAAGACCCCTGAATTAAGGTGAAGAGGAATGTAGTGTTCTCAGTGCGGGGTGACGGTCTAGTCCACCGCCGCACTGAGCTCAAGCGTACGCACTGGCGCATGACGGAATGTGCCCAGATAAACAGAGGCGGGGCCCGCCGGCGGTAGTCGGGATCGCATTATGAACCACACAGCTCGTGTCCCGTATCTTTATTAACGCTCGCAGTGCGCACGTGGCGCCCCCCAGCGAGCGTTATCACAGCGGCCAGGCCGCAGCACGCTCACCAATTGGCTCGGGCCAATCAGCTCCTTTGTCTGCCGAACACAGCTCTGGCTGTGCGCCGCTCCTGAAGGGGGATCAAAGCGACAGGAAAGCTGCCCCACAGGTCTGATCAGGCCACAGAGCCAATGCCAGCCCCCTGCGTGGCCTCAGCATGCGCTGCACGGCTCTGCCGTCTCAGCACCGTAACTCACCGATCTGGTCTTAATAGTGACAGCTCACCCCAGTACGGGTTACAGTGATGGCAGGATAATGGAAGATTATGCCGGGGTCGTGAGGAGCTCCATAGAGACGCGTCCTGCCTGCCGTCATGCTTGGCCATGCCACCCGCTCCCAACGCCCCCGTGGTTTAATAAAGTTACCACCTTCGAGTAAACATTGATTTACTAAAATTTGGCGATGAGGATGGGATGAGTGGATTTATACTTTTGCTAATTATATAATTGCACAGGATTGGAATTTTTTCATGCAAATGGGGAAAATGCCCTATTAATTAGTGCCCTCAGCAGGGAAGGCCTGCACGTCTTCAAATATTTATGGTTGCTGTGGCTCATTTAGGTCATCCCATTGCAGTTGTCTTCAGGGAGGCTAAAGAAAGTCTGATAATAAGGTGCACCAAATCTATGACCATTGGCATGATTTGTACACAACCCTTACGGTCAGACGAATCAGTGGAAGGGTTTGTAGAGAGTTGGCTATAAAATATCAATTTGGCGAAGGCACTGACAAACTAATAAAGGATTAATTTATAACTAAATATTGCAAGAAAATGCTGGCGAGGTGGTGAGGAGTAAAAAAAAACAACAACTCTAACGAAAGCTATCGAGATTGCCAAGACTGTCAAGGAGTCAAGTGCCTGCATGAAGGCAATGTAACATAAAGAGAACAAGAGAGGAGGAGACTTTGCAGTTACCGAAGAGACAAATGACTACATGCATGTTGTAGACCAGACAATTGGTTATGGAAACAAAAGTTTTAGAGTTAGGGGTGGTGGCACTTTGGATAAAGGATCCACTTCAAGAAAACCTTGACCTAGAGGGGGAGCTTTTATCATTCTTCTGGCTTTAAAAACTGTATTTCGTTCTACAGGGATTGCAGGAAAGGTTGCAAAAAGGGTTATTATGCTGGCACCTGTAAGGATAAGATCAAATTAAATGTTGCCTGATCATTGATTTACTACAGCCTGAATACGTTTCTTGTGTTAAGTTTTGTCTGACATATCGTAACCTTAATGCCAGATACACTCCTTGTGCTTACATGAGATCTTGAGGTTTTCGTAAATGAGGGTTTGACGTTCTCGTAAACTAATGGGCAAAGCAATATTGCTTTTGCTGAAAGGAAGGTGCAAGTGGGGCATATATATAGTTTATTAGGTAGTTAAAACCATAAACAGCAAGCACAAAGTATAAAAGGAAAAATAAATACAGCATAGTTAATCAGCAGTCTTAAGAAAACTCTACATATTTGATCCGGTAATCCCTAGAACTAAAGTAACATGATTTAGTAAGGTTAAAATCCTACAAAATTACCCCCTCTCAAAAAATATAGACACCCCCTCCTTCCCCCCCAAATATCATACCAGGGCACCTGAAACAATTAGTCCGGAGGACAATCCTCCAACGACCTCAACTAATAGTAACCAAAGGTGTTAGGATTAGAGTATGGTGAAACTCAATAAAAAACAGCAGCCTGACCCCCATGAATAAGAACGTGTAAAGTAGCGTTTTTGGGGGGAGGCAATAATTAATCTGAAAAGCAATCTTCTAGCAGCCTGGCCCCTGGGAACAAAAGGGGTTCAGGATAGAGGCCAACACGGCTCTGATAAACAGCAGACCTCTAGCAGCCTGGCCTGGGGGGAGAAGGGGAAGAGGGTGTTAGGCTAGAGGACAGCATAACCCAGATAAAGAGCAGCCCTGTAGCAGCATGGCCCTTAAGGATAAAAAGCAAAAAATAGACATATGTGGAAACATCTTTAAGGGGGTTACATTCATGACAAATGGTCTCATAGGTCACTCCACGGCCCCCACACTAGTGTCCTGCATGGCGGCAGCTGCAACCTCCTTGCTGAAAATGTCAAAGAATTGCACTGTTCGAATGTTCAACATAAGGTTCAGTGGGTTTAATGACTCAATGAGCGCCTGCCTGCAGCTTCGCACCTCCAGGGCCAACAGTTCTTTGCATAGCAGTGACCTCCTATAGATCAGCATACAAGGACAAATGCAGAATATATGCAAGATGGTTTCCTCTGCAGACTTCCACAGTCGACATAATTCATTCACAGTATTGCTTTCTTACAACTTCTTTGGTGAGTATTCAAGGGTCAGAAAGGATCCTCATTGCAGAGCCATGAACATTATTGAAATTTGTATAGAGTAGGAGGCCCCCCAAGTGTGATTGCTGCAACATGCCTGTGTAAGATTTTAGCACCAACCACACGTGGGCCCGCTATCACCCGGTATTTGTAACCCAGTACTTGTAAAGAGTGAACGAATCACCCCTAAGGCACTTGGGGCTGTCGGGGAGATTAAGCAAGCTACTGCCCAGAGTCACATGGTGCTGGGCTGAGATGCTGCCGGTGCTGGGATCAAACCGTGAACCACGTGCTCCAGAGTCAGCCGCCCTGGCCGATGTGCCACACCTCTCCCTCCTGCTATGCAAAAGCCTTTTTCTCCTACACCTGGCTTATCTTCTGGATACATTTGTTCACTATTTTTTAAGCACAACTTGGCTCGTTGAATGGGGCCAAAACTGCCATTGGCCCAAGTTCTCATTTGATTCATCCAAGTATCTCTTGTAGCATGTTTTTCTTTTCCTCCGGTTTATTTCCACCCATGCATAGTAATCCTGGGTGTCATTTGTGGGCTTCCGAATCTTATGACAGAATTTTAAAAAGTCCCCCCTCCTGACCAAACTTTGTTTAGCGTGGGCAAACTCAAGACTTATTTGTGCTGGTGAGGCAGATCTGGGCAAATTAAATACACTTTTGTACATTCTTGTCAAGAGGGCCTCCAGAAGTTTAACTTCCTGACCAGGAATCAACTCTCTTTCATGACTTTACCACAGCTAAAGGTTGGCTCAGGGTGGGGCCACGCAGTCTTTTAGAAAGGGGTATGAATGCAAAGATTATGGCTGAGGCTTTCCTCCTAATATTTTCCTTTTGTGGGACAAAGAACACCAGCGCATCAAGGGTGAAACCTAGTACTTGTAGGTTGACACTTCTTCTATGGACCGACCATCAAGTAACCACTTGCCATGTTTTGTGTTGCATTTCCAAAGCGAAATTCCCTTGGCCTTATTACGTTTTATTTCTAGTACGTTACCCACAGTGTGCTTGTAAGCTTGGTAAACAGTCTTTGCAGACCCACTTGTGTCTTGCTCATCAGCAGCAGGTCATCCACATAAAGGACATTGGATATGGATCGACCTCCCAGGTTGGGCTCATGGGGGGCAAGAGAATTAATTATGCCTAACAGAGGGATCATAGGTGGACGCAAGTGTCGCTTGAAGGCTAAGGCTGCCAAATATTGCTAAATAGTGTTTAAAAATCATTACAGTAATTAAGTCGACTTTCATCACTTGATTCTGAGTACTGACCCAGGACTGAATCTAGGATCCAGTCCTGGAATTCCAAAAGTAATCTAAAAAGTAATCTGTTGCAAATAACTTGAATTTACCATTGAGCTCAATGTATTGTGTTTAAAATAGAGTTGCCTACTGCAACCACTTGTAACTGTTTACAAAAGTCAATTGCATATTGCAAAAGTATTTATATGAAACATCTCATTCTGAGAAAGTATATTTTAAATCCAAGTGTTGGTTCTAAAATAAAACAAGCATATATTTTTTATATATATAAAACCATTGGCCTAGAGTTCAGTTATTGAGTGTGTGAGACCATTTGCTGACTGTGTACAACAAATGCTTTACACTGTCCTCTGATACTGCCTTACTGCTCGACCAAGCTACCACTTTAGCGAGTAAGGTTATATCTAACTTTAACCTCTGTCAAACCCTGGGGGACTGTGGACTCTGTACACCCTGTACCTATTAAGGAACAGTATATACAGAGCCACTTTCTCACATTGGTGGATCAGCGGTGGGATACAAACTTGCATTTGTTGGACTACTTGGTTACCATCTGATCACACGACGGAACTCTTTAAAATTGCCTTTAGAATTCTGATTGGTCTTTTCCAAAATTACTCAAAGTCTTGCTAGGGCCTTGCTTAAGTCCCATTAGAATTTTAGAAAAATAAAAGTCACTATAGTCAGGGTAGAGGATTAGAACTGTCAGGTTAGAATGACTCAAACAAACCCAGCTGTTAGTGACAGTAATAACATGGACCTGGTGGAGGAGCTCGACCTCACACCTTACTTACACTTGTCTTTCAAGGAATTGAGGTCCTTATGCAAACTTAAAAATGTACCAATGGCTCTGCATCCAACAAAACTAGGGCTCCAGGAGCTCTTGGCTGAGTATGCTAAGGACCACCCATCTGAACATGGTGATGGCCAGTCAGATGAGGAAGGGGAAGCAGAGGAGGTTGACAATAACCCCCCCCCCATACTATCCCCTAGGGAGGAGAGTGTAATGGCTGTTTGCTGTTCTGCAGGAGCGTCAGGAACCTGAAGCGAAGTCCTCAGCCTTCCCCAACGGTCTTCCGACTCTATCAGACTCTAGAGACTCAGAAGACTCGCCAGGGAAACAAAACAAGGGAAGGAGGGTTGCACTTCAATGGGTCACCGTCGTCCGGTTCCTCAGGGGAGGGAGACTTACACCTGGCATACACCCTGTAAAACAAATACTATATAAACACTGCCACATACAAATAACCCCCTTTGTACAACTCCGCCCTTGACCTAACCTACCCCTGTGTCGTGATTTTTAATCTTGCAATGAGAAGGCGTCAAGGGTTCACAGTAAGATCCTAGACGAAGGAGAGCACACTGTTAGCACGGAGTCAGAATCAGCCCCAAAGTCTAATCTCTCTCTGCTATCTGCTTACCCCTTAGGATGGTGTGGAGGAACTACCAACTCCCTGGACTCTATATGCCTGATAACCCCTGTGGAAGGTATTCAACTGAAATAGATACACAACATGTCAGAACAAACCTACATACCCACTGAGATCACTTTAAACTAGCATACAGTACATGATGGAAAATGTAGCGCAAAGCGCCTTTACCGTGTTTCTGTCGAGAAGATCATCAACACAGTGATTAACGCAAAACCCCAGAGAGTAACAGGATACTGTTGGAGAATGAGAGGACTTGAAAACACCTCACTAGAGTGGGTTCACGAAGGAACACTATCAGGGGACTATATTCTGTACCACATCTTTTGATGGATGAAAGGAGAGATGTCAGCCAATGGAGTGCGTCTCATAAGGAGGGACGAAAATAGGGAAAATAGGAAGATAACAGAATCGGGAAATAACTGCTTATATGAGTGGAGAACGACACCACTCGCTACTTTGGAAGGCACTAGAGAACGCCTGGCAGGAAGGGACAGTAAGTGCTTAACAAAGCAACACATCTATTAACCCATGCAAACATAAAGAGGACAAATCCTGAAAATACAAGAACGACACAGGATTACCGGGGCACCTCTCGTGTGAGTACGAAGGGAAGAGGAGCAAAGTCCGCACTGCTCGAATTGGTCAAAAAGCAGGCAGGAACAAAACGCCACGAGGATTTGCAGAACGCGGCAATATACAAGCAGCCGGCTTCGTTCACTAGAGCGAAAGCCGGAAACAGGAAACACAAGTAAAGGAAGTCAGGCAGCTGAGCGTTGGGACGGAAATGAATCTCGAGACAAGAACGCTAAGCGCGTTTCCTTGTCTCGAGATTCCTTAAATACTACCGCGTCCTGCGCCACGGACCGTGGGGCATGACAGAGAGGGCACCCATACCCTCCAATCCAA
Source organism: Triturus cristatus (assembly GCF_964204655.1). Classification (NCBI taxonomy): domain Eukaryota; kingdom Metazoa; phylum Chordata; class Amphibia; order Caudata; family Salamandridae; genus Triturus; species Triturus cristatus. Next base: position 617,841,742 of record NC_140584.1, read on the forward strand.
GGATTAGCATCTGGGCACCTAGAGGTGGCTCTGGTACCAGAGAGAACACTGGGGGACCCACCAGTGAAGAGGACAGCCTTATGAGGCTGGCCAGAAGACTAGAGCTAGAGTCCAGGCTCCTGGCTCTAGAAAAAGAAAGGAGAGAGATGGGTTTAGCACCCATCAATGGTGGCAGCAATAATAAAAATAAGGATAGGGAGGAAACTTCTGACCTTAAAATCCCCAAAGAGATTGTCCCTAAATTTGAGGAAGGTGATGATATCACCAAATGGTTCACAGCCTTTTAGAGGGCTTGTGATATCAGAAAAGTAAGGAAACCTCTCTGGGGGGCACTCCTGTGGTAACTGTTCTCTGGTAACTGCAGAGACAGGCTTCTGACCCTTTCTGGGCCAGAAGCAGGATCCTCTGACCTCATGAAGAAATCTCTGATTGAGGGATTTGGATTCACCACTGAGGAGTATAGAATTAGATTCAGGGGGGCTCACAAAACCCAGACCCAGTCCTGGATTGATTTTGTAGACTTCTCAGTGAAGACACTGGATGGTTGGTTAGCTGGAGATTGTGTGCATGATTTTACTGGATTGTATAATTTATTCATGAAGGAACTGCACAAATGAAAAGTTGCATCAGCATTTGGTAGACCTAGGTCTAATTTCTCCCCAAGAATTGGGAAAGAAGGCAGACCACTGGGTCAAGACTAGGGTGACAAAGACAGCCACTGGGGGTGACCAAAAGAAAGTGGTCCCAAACCCTCCCCAGGGGAAAGGTGGTGAGAATCCCCAAGATAAAAAGTCTGTCTTCCAAAGGGCCCCAAAAACCTGTTCAGGTAGGTGGGACCCAAACTACTCCCTATGTGCCCCAACCATATAGGGGGGAAGAACTTTGATCCCTTAAAGGCCTGGTGTAATAATTGTAAGAAGTCAGGACACCTAACTGTAGCTTGCCCCCAAAACAAAGCCCCTAAGGCACCCAGTATAGCTACTCCTGGGGCAGCAAGCATACAAATGGGATCAGAGGTGTACCCTGAGCAAATCTGGGAACACACTGAAGCAAGTCTAGTCTCCTTGGGAGAAGTGGAGTTTGCCACTGTAGCTGTGTGGCCCCCAACGTAAAGACATACTTACAGTACCCCTGGGTGAATGGAACTAGGGTAGAAGCTCTGAGGGATACAGGTGCCAGTGTCACTATGGTGAAAGACACACTGGTATCCCCTGAGCAATACTTGATTGGGAAGTCTTACCCAGTCACCAACGCTGACAGTGTCACCACTAGTCATCCCATGGCCATGGTAACATTAGGCTGGGAGGGGGGGCAGGGGGGGTTACTGGCCTGAAAACGGTAGTGGTCTCAGCAAAGTTGCCTGTCTGCTTGGAAATGATCTGGAAACCTCAGCCTGGGCTGAGGTTGAGCTAAAGGCCCATGCAGCCATGCTGGGCATCCCTGAATTGGTGTGTGTGCAAACCAGAGCACAGAGCAAGAGGAAGGGTGAAAAAGTAGGTCTGGAGCCTGAAATAATGGCCCAGCCAACCAAGAGAAAAGGAAAGAAGACTGGGGAACCAGCTTCTACACAGCAAAACATCCAGGACCCCTCTCCCAGGGAGAGGATTTGGAAACCCCTGAGGGAACTGAGTCCATGGAGCTTGACCCTTACCAGTTTGAACTCTTGGGCCCAGGGGGACCCTCTAGGGAAGAGCTGTGCCAGGGTCAGCGAGACTGCCCCACTCTTGAAAGCCTGAGGCAGCAAGCTGTTTCAGAAGCAAGGGGAGATGTCAGTGGTACCCACAGAGCTTATTGGGAAGAGGGATTACTGTATGCTGAGGCAAGAAACCCCACTCCTGGAGCCACCAGGAGGGTGGTAGTGCCACAGAAGTACAGGGAGTTCCTCCTAACTTTGGCTCATGACATCCCCCTAGCTGGACATCTGGGGCAATCCAAAACTTGGGAAAGGCTAGTGAGTCACTTTTACTGGCCCCAGATGCACCAAAAGGTGAAGGTGTTTGTCAGCTCCTGTGTTACCTGTCAAGCCAGTGGCAAGACAGGTGGCCATCCAAAGGCCCCCCTCATCCCACTACCAGTGGTGGGGGTCCCCGTTGAAAGGGTAGGAGTGGACATTGTGGGTCCACTTGAACCTCCCACAGCCTCAGGGAACACATTTATTCTAGTGGTAGTGGATCATGCCACTAGGTACCCTGAAGCAATTCCACTTAGGACTACTACAGCTCCTGCAGTAGCCAAGGCCCTCCTGGGTGTCTTCACCAGAGTGGGGTTTCTTAAGGAGGTGGTTTCAGACAGAGGTACCCATGAGGTGGACACTGGTGCACCTGTCAAAAACAAAATCTATCGACAGTCAGACCAAGTCAAGGAGAGCATCAAAGCCGAGGTCAGCAAGATGCTGGAGTTAGGGGTCATTGAACCCTCTGAGAGCCCCTGGGCCAGCCCAGTGGTTCTAGTCCCCAAACCTCATCAACAAGGTGAAAAGAGAGAGATGAGGTTCTGTGTGGACTATAGAGGGCTCAACTCTGTCACTAAGACAGATGCTCACCCTATCCCAAGAGCAGATGAGCTGATAGATAAATTAGGGGCTGCCCAATTCCTCAGTACCTTTGACCTAACTGCAGGGTACTGGCAGATTAGCATGGCCCCAGGAGCAAAAGAAAAGACAGCATTCTCCACCCCTGATGGGCATTATCAGTTTACTGTGATGCCCTTTGGGTTAAAGAATGCCCCTGCCACTTTCCAGAGGCTGGTGAACCATGTCCTGGCTGGGCTGGAGTCCTTTAGTGCAGCTTATCTTGATGATATTGCTGTCTTTAGCTCCACCTGGCAGGATCACCTGATCCACCTTGGAAAAGTTTTAGAGGCTCTGCACAATGCAGGTCTCACTATCAAGGCATCCAAATGCCAGATAGGGCAGGGCACTGTGGTGTACTTGGGCCACCTTGTAGGTGGAGGCCAGGTACACCCCTTACAACCCAAGATCCAGGCCATCATGAACTGGATAGCTCCAACAACCCAGACCCAAGTCAGGGCATTCCTTGGCTTGACTGGATACTACAGGAGGTTTGTGAAGGGGTATGGGTCCATTGTGACCCCCCTCACAGAACTCACCTCCAAGAAGATGCCCAAGAAGGTGAACTGGACAGTTAGTTGCCAAAAGGCTTTTGCGACCCTAAAAGAAGTAATGTGCTCAGCACCAATTCTAAAAGCTCCAGATTATGCCAAGCAGTTCATAGTGCAGACTGATGCCTCTGAGCTAGGGATAGGAGCGGTCCTATCCCAGACCAATGATGAAGGCCAAGACCAACCTGTTGCTTTTATAAGCAGCAGGCTACTCCCCAGAGAGAAGCGTTGGAGTGCCATTGAGAGGGAGGCCTTTGCTGTGGTTTGGTGCCTGAAGAAGTTGAGGCCATACCTGTTTGGTACTCACTTCCTGGTTCAAACTGACCACAGACCTCTCAGATGGCTAATGCAGATGAAAGGGGAAAATCCAAAACTACTAAGGTGGTCCATCTCCCTACAGGGACTGGACTTTGAAGTGGAACACAGACCAGGGACTGCCCATGCCAATGCAGATGGACATTCCAGGTTCTTCCACTTAGACAATGAAGACTCCATAGGACAAGGTTAGTCTCATCACCTTTCGTTTGGGGAGGGGGGGTTGTGTGAGAAAGTGCCATCTTTCTTGCATGGTATGCCCCCACTTTTTGCTGAATGTACTTTGACTGAGTGTGCCCTGGACTCCTGCCAATCAGGTGCCCAGGGCCTATGTTCCTTCCCTAAAACAAACCAAACCCAAATTGGCAAACCCTGGCCACATGTCAGCCCCTGGTAAATGGTACCCTAGGTACCCAGGGCCTTGTGACCAGGGAAGGCGTCTAAAGGCTGCTGCACTCCTTGTGTCACCCTTAGAGGCCCTGTACCCTTACACACACACACTGCCTTTGCAGGCTGAGTGTTTGGGTGCAAGACAAAAACAAAGTCGACATGAAACACATCCCTGTGTGCCATGCCCATCACCTACACTGCCATGGCATACATCAGTCACCCCTCTAGCTGGGTGCCTTATGCCAATGGTGTGGGCAAAGGAGCAGGAGCCCTGTGCCCCTACAGTGCCCAGGTCCATTCCTGAGCACTGTAAGTGTAGTGCTGCCATTTAAGAGTACATGGTGCTGAGAACTCGTCAAACACAAGCTCCACAGCACCATAATGGCAACACTAAAGACTGGGAAGTTTGGTATCAAACTTCTCAGCACATTAAACCCACACTGATGCCAGTGTGGGTTTAATGTACCCAGCACCCCAGAGGGCATCTTAGAGGTGCCCCCTTAAACCTAACCTACAATCCACGTCTGCTCTGAGGCTGCCTAGGCTGCCACCCAGCAGACATGTTGCTGGACCCCTGGGTAGGAGAGCCCCATCTCTCCTGGGCCTGCAACAATGCACATCCTGGGCGAGGTGCTAAATCTCCTCACTAGGATAGGCAGGGGGAAGCTTCAAAGGCATGCCGCCTCTGTGAGCTTCCCCAGGCCCCTGCAACCCCCCACTCTAGCGGGAAGCTTTGGCCGGAAACCCCAAATAAGGACAGGGGATGTGCCAGCCTGCCAACCCCACCCCTCAGGTGGGGGAGGCGAGGTGAAGCACATCTCCGGGCTCTCGCCATCTTGAAGATGGGCAGCCCTACCCTATCAGGACTAGGCTACTGCCCCCCTCCCACAGGAGAGAGGCAGGATAGGGGGTGTACCCACCCCAGGACAGGGACCCATTGGTCCCTGCCCTTCACCCACCTGTAACACCCCTAAATCTAGTATTTAGGGGCACCCTGAACCTTCCTTCCCCAGATTCAAAACTACAAAGAAGAGCAAGAAGAAAGAAGACCTGCCCCGCAGCTGCTAAAAAGAGGAAGACACCAACTGCTTTGGCCCCAGCCCTACCGGCCTGTCAACCCTCGAACCTGCTCCTGCTCCAACCCGGCATCTCTTGTGGCCAGCAACCTCACCAACCTCGGAGGACCTTGGCTACCTTTTGGCTCTAAGCCCCTGGGACTCCCATGAGTAGAGGCTCTACTCAAAACCTACCTCTAATCCCTTGCAGCAGCCCGGAACCGCGAACCCAGCACACTCTGCACCAGCCAAGCCTGGCCAGTGCCGGAGTGAACAAAGACCCCGAGGATGACCCCACGGCGACTGTGACCCCGAGTCCGGCACCCAAGGACCTCCCGCGACACTCCTGAAGAAGCCTGCAGACTCAGAACAAGGTGCCCCCCCTACCACGAACAACAGAGGGTAAGATTTCCCGACACCAAAAGGCACCCCTGCACGCGGCTCCCTGCGGCCCCCTGTGCCCAATCCCGGGGTACCTACCTAACCTCCAACTACCCAACTTACCTCTCAAAGTGGTGGTGGCACCTGAAGAGTCCTCGTCCCCGAGCTTGCAGCCTTTTTCTAAACCGGAGATTTCCCATTGAAATCAATTGAGCGCTCAAAGGCTCAAAAGCACTCTGCACCCAGCCGCCCGAGTGGCCCTGGCAGTGAAAACTCTACACCTACCTACTTCCCCACTTGCCCTGAGTAAGTGACCAGGAGCCCAGCTTCCACAGCCGCGTGGCTTGCCAGTCCGCAGCCACCAACCAAGGCCACCCTATCCCTCATAGGATAACATTGGGCCTAACTCTCTCTGCACCCGGCCGCCCTAGAGTCGCTGAGGGTGAACCAACTGTACCTACCTGACCCTGGGGGACCCCTGAGTCTATGCCCAGAACCTCGACTCTGCCAGTCGAGTACTTACCCTTAAACCGATAACTCTATTTTCCTCACAGGGTAACATTGACTGGCTTTTTCCTGAAATTTCTTCTAAGTGTGGACTTTTCAAATCTTAAAATATTCACCAAAAATCAGCCGAGTAACGAAAACGAAATTATTCACCTGCTCTTAGGTGAGCTCCCAGTGCCGGATCTTGGTGCCCAGCACCGACTCTGCACTGACTCTGAAAAATACTTACAACTGTACTTACCCTTAACCCAATTTTCTTCCATAGGAAACCATTGACTGTTTTTCTGTGAAATTTCTTCTAAGTGTCGATTTCTGCAATCTTTAAATATTCTTCAAAAATCGTATAATATCTGAAAACGTAATTACTTACCTGTTTTGGATAAAGGTCCCAGTACTGAGTCTAGGCACCCAGTACTGGATTACAAAAGTAACGAGAACATACTGTACCTGCAACTTGAATTTTCTTCCATAGGGAATCATTGACTGTTTTCTTTGAAATATTTTCTAAGTGTCAACTTTTAAAATAGCTAAATATTGTTTAAAAATCATTACAGTAATTAAGTACTGACCCAGGACTGAATCTAGGATCCGGTCCTGGAATTCCAAAAGTAATCTAAAAAGTAATCTGTTGCAAATAACTTGAATTTACCATTGAGCTCAATGTATTGTGTTTAAAATAGAGTTGCCTACTGCAACCACTTGTAACTGTTTACAAAAGTCAATTGCATATTCGCAAAAGTATTTAAATGAAACATCTCATTCTGAGAAAGTATATTTTAAATCCAAGTGTTGGTTCTAAAATAAAACAAGCATATATTTTTTATATATATAAAACCATTGGCCTAGAGTTCAGTTATTGAGTGTGTGAGACCATTTGCTGACTGTGTACAACAAATGCTTTACAATGTCCTCTGATACTGCCTTACTGCTCGACCAAGCTACCACTTTAGAGAGTAAGGTTATATCTAACTTTAACCTCTGTCATACCCTGGGGGACTGTGGACTCTGTACACCCTGTACCTATTAAGGAACAGTATATACAGAGCCACTTTCTCACAGTGCCTTAATGCTGATTCCAGTGGTGCCAAGCCTACATTTGGCTGTACAGATCCCATCTGCCTATATATGGCGATGTCCTGTACCAGTGTACATGGATCCTGTCTGCCTGTGCCTGCAGATCAGATATATCCTGTCAGCACTATGCACCCCACTCTATATCCTAGATTTTTTATAACCGATTTGTGCTTGTTTTCCAGAACAGAGAGGAGTGGTGATCGAGCGAGCAATGGCAGGCCCTTTCATGACTGCTCTGGAAATGGCTGGTGTCTCTCTCACTTTCATGCAGGTGGACGATGAATTATTGCAGTTGATAGGTAAGCACTTAAAAAATATCAAAAGACACTAGGAACAAAACAAAGATGGAGTGGATCTGGTGTATCATTGAGTACCTGTTGCAGACAGTGCCTCCTTTCACAGACTTGTCTGGCAAAGAGGGCATGAATGTAAAGTATTATGGAAGTCTGTGATATTTCCTGAAATTAATTTTAGTCTATGATCAAAATGCCTTTCTAATTGTTCTTGTATCATGCTCAAGCTGCCAAGTAGCCCATCAGAACACTTTTCATGGTGATGACGCGGAGGATAAGTAGAGACCGTGAGAGCTAAAAGATATCACAAAATAGGCCATGATAGGGGTAGAGGACATATAGAGTGCAGGCCATGCACAAACATGGATACATATTTTTCAGCCCTTGCTCTTGCTTCTTACAGAGGGGCAGCGGAAAAGAGTTTCATATAGTGGTGCATTGTAATTGAAGGGGGTTGTGCCACAAACGGTGGCATTGCGCCAGGTCAAGAAGTACGGTGTCATGGAAGACTGAGCTTAGGCTTTTGTGTGGTAGCTTTATCCATGACCATGCATGACTTATACGTGACTTTGTGTACAAGGCAAGTGTAGTGTTGGGAGTTGTGTGGTCTAGTCATTTCAGGCATTCATTGATTCATTAGCCGGGTTTCAGGCCTTGGCTGTCATGGATACCTGTATCAGTAGTTGCTGTGAGAAACCCACTGTAAGTACAAAGAAATGTTTGGGAGAAGAAGAAACTGGAATTTTTTGTAACACCATTGACTTGAGTATCAAGTGATAGATATTTGTTGAATGAGACTCCATTGTTGATAGCCTTTCTAGAAAGAAGGTGGCTGGGAGGCCAAATGTGGGCTAGTGGACTGGTAGGAAGGTGAGGCAACCCTATCCTAAGTTCAGGTACTCCTTCTTTAATGCACTGAGCCATTCCATCCTTTATTGAATGTGCGTGAGGTAGTCCACATATTGTCAGGGATTCTGACTTTCCTCTCATCTTCTATGTAAATTGGGTCTTGGTATCATCGACTTGTAGCTGGAGCCATGAATGTTGCTCGGAAGAGGTGCTAACGCACTGCAGATATTTGGGATAGAAAAAAAGACTAGTTTTACCTGGTGGTTACAGCTAGCCAGGAAGGAACAAGAACTACTGCAGTGTCATTCTCCTAACTTAATACATCACAAAGAGGAGAAATATTTTACGTTTAATAGTATTGAAGACTACCAAGAGGTTAAGAGGGATCAAAGCACACAAAGGGCCTCGGCTGAGCAGCTTCTCTCAGTGACTTTGCCAGCAAGTAGAATGCGGTTTTATCCAGGTGGGGGAAGAGTTGTCTAGTTAGCACTGCTTCAAGACTGAAATTGATTACCTTTGTAGCGTTTGACAGATGTGTTCTTTAGATCATGGGGGATCTTCCCTGAGGTGCAGAAGGTTTGATGAGTTTTGCTATGGATGACAGAGCCATTTAGATGATTGTCACTTTGCAAATCTCAGTGGGCGGGGTTTTAGGTAGATTAAGATATGTATCTTTAGGACTTTCTGTATCACAGCTTCCATAGTTTAGCAGAGCTTTGTGCTTGAGGTATTTTGTAATCATGCTGGAGTGAATGCACAGACATATAATAGAAATGTAACGAATCAGTGGAATTAGGGGAGGTTATATAACTGTCTGGGCAAACTTTTGACCTGTACATCTCTGGAATGCTGCCTTTTTTTCTCCAGATGTGGAATAAGTGATCATTTCCCACTTTCATTTTAGGTTTTACAAGAGCGCAGATTTTATTCTTGTTGGATAAACTGGAAATATGGGGGATGGTCATGTAGTGTTTGTAGGACTTTCGAAGATGTTTCTTCCAGGTGATCTTGAACCAATAGCGACACAGTAAATGGAAATGAGTCCTGGTGGGAATCAGAATTATGTGATCATCGATGATCACACCCTGGGTGTTCACTGCTTGTTCACATTTCAATTTGAGCTGTCACAAGCTGGAACTCTCTAACAATGAAGATAATCCATATTGAAAATCTACAATGGCTTTTATGCAGTAGGTGCCAGGGTAATATGTTGTTGAAGACTTTAGACACACCTTTCTGCATTTTATTTTGTTTGGCAATCTTCCCCACGAAGCATGTGGCAATATGGTTTTCTTTAAGGGTGACATGATTAATTGGAAATCCAACTCGACACCTGGCAGTTACCATGGCACATCCTCCAAAGCACAGAATTGTGTAGAAGATATTTCTGGATGGGTTTTCTCACTTTATAAATACAGTATAATCTACATACACCAGAACTCTGATGTAGGAGATGTAAGTAGGTTGGTTTAAAAAGGACATTATAGCAAAGGTCAAGAGCATAACATAACTTCGATTACCAGACGACCCGAATATTCCACCCAGGACTTCGGTACATTTTTTTTCTTGCTCTAGGAAATTTTATTTTCCATCAAAATGATCACTCATATACAAGTAGTGGCCCATTGATGCAAATGTGATAGCTAAAACTCAGACACAATTTTGCAGTGCATAAGAACATGATAGTGAAAATGAGTACGTAGAACCTCAGTCATTGTGGGCACCATTCTTGAAATGTTGCCGAGAGGATGGCAACCTAAAGTGCTGGTTAGTTCTATTGAACATTTTTCTATCAACTAAGCCAGCAACATTACAAAGGATTGGCTACACTAATAGGGAGAAACCTTTAAAAAGGGAGGGATCCTGTGGACTTGGCCACCACCATTTGGGAGGTGTACAAGACAGTGAATAAAGGGCGGGCACCAGCATTAAAAATTGGATACAATAGGAACCAAAATGCACAACTGACCCAATTAGAAAGCGAAAAAACACAATCTAGACTCCTCCACACACGCCATAGAGTGTATGAATTGGGTGAACGAACCAGGAAAATGCTAGTGTGGTTGGAGTGTGGAAATATGGATTTTTCTGGTCAGTTATGTCCCCTATCTTGGACCCCAACGGTTCTATGTGCATGTTACAAGTACATGTATGTCCCCTCCAGTTCCAGTTATGAAGACGCAAATACATGTGCGTCCACCGTTAACATGTCCTCTTTCAGATCCGCCATGAATGGGCCGGATATTTCATTCCAAAATACGAAAGGCCACCGCCTTTATATGGTTCACTTATGCCATTTTACAGTCCAGGCAAGTAGGCCCTGATTCTGTCATCAAGCTTTTCTTGCTTTCTGTCTCTGAAGCTCCAGTCCGAGCCTGCATCTGTGACCATGAACTTTGTCTCATCCTCTGCGCGGCTCACGATGCCTGACATCAGCTTGCTGCCTGCCAAGAACTGTATTTCACCTTCGGAAATTATCTGCTCCGCTCCCTGCCCAACGCATTCCTGTCTAGTAGCTTAAGTAAACATTCTGCCAGCTACCAAGCAAAGGCCCGGCTTCTCTGTCTTTATGCAAGTAATTCATAGCCCTGTTACTATGGAAGATTCCGCCCTCGCATCTAGTGTAGACACTTAGACGCTTGTACACGCACTAATAGTCAGTATAGTCAGTATAGAATAAGATTCCACTCGAAGAGACCTCTCTTTTGGATAACTTAGTTCTTTAAACATAGGATGTTAGATATGATTTGGGATTAGGTTGACTTGACCCTCCAGACTTCTGTCGCCACATGTAGAGCTAAATGTCAAGTCCCCTTCACCCCCTAGCTGCACGTCAATCACACGTCATGCTGCTGCGCGCGCATTTCTGCCAAGTATTTCTGCTGACATTGCGAAATTCTTTCATGTAACCACCCTCTTATGACATCACATCTGATGACGTTTCTTTCATCACACCCAGTTACGCCTATCTTTGCCACGTATGAATATATTATCTCCACTATCAATTGTTACGCCTCTTGTATTTGCTTTACTGTAATGCTTATTGTATAAAAGTAATTGATTATCAATAACGTATGTACTTCACTTCCTGAACCTTCGTGGTGATGGAACCTGGAGCAACCGATTATAATCGACCTCTGGAATAAAGCCCATTCCGAACCTCTAATACCACGGATTCTGCCTCTTATTTACTGAGCTATTTCATTATGTTTCTGTATCAAATTAAGTCCCGGTAATTAAATTATTTACCACATGAAAGACGTGATCAGGTGGCCAGGTGGGTCCCAGAACTCTCACTCGACGACGGGACGCGGGTGACTGACCCACAGGAGATGGCACACGCATTTGCAGACCACCTAGAAGCGATATACTCTTCCAAAACTACCACCTCCGCCGACAACTCACGCCAGCTCTTGGAGGAAATGCCCCTTCCCACCATCTCAGACCGTGACAGTGAAGCCTTAGATGCTGACATAACTACAGAAGAAATTTGCACAGCCGTATTTGCCATTAACTCTGGGAAGGCAATGGGGCCTAATGAGATCCCAATTGAATTCCTCAAAGGCATGGCCCTAAAAATAGCTCCACACCTTAAGAATATGTATTACGTGAGCTTGGAACAGGGTGTTCTTCCCCTGGACCAGTGGCTAGCATCTATCGTCGTCATACGTAAACCCAATAAACTAGTGACCAATTGTAGTTCATATAGACCCATTTCCTTGATTAGCTCAGAGGCCAAGGTATTAGCCAAACTTCTTGCATCGCGCTTGCTTACGGTCCTTCCCTTCCTGGTTCATAATGACAAATCAGGTGTCATTCCAGGCCGTAACACAGCCCTAAATATTCGCCGAGTCCATAACGTCCTTAGCCGACAACCATATTTACAGGAAGACGCGGTTATATTGTCACTAGACGCCGCAATGGCGTTTGACTCAATAGAATGGCCCTACCTATTTGAGGTCTTAGCGAAGTTCGGATTCGGTCCCCGATTTCGACACTGTTGTACAATGCACTATTGGCCCAAGTTAGAGTAAATAACCATACATCGCGTACGTTTGCTCTGCGGAGGGGGACTAGACAGGGGTGCCCCTTGTCCCCCCTTCTGTTTGCTTTGTCTCTGGAGCCGCTTGCACACTGGATCAGGCGTGATGTATCCATACGTGGCATGCGTTGGAGTGAAGACATTGAAGATAAAATCTCATTATATGCAGCCAACATTTTGATTTATTTAGCATCCCCACGAGCCTCACTTAATAGCCTACTCAATGTCATCACAAACTTTGGTAAATACGCAGGGTATACTATTAATTGGTCAGTCAATACTATATGTCCTACATGGCCCCCCTCCTAAACTACCACGTGGATATGAAATCGATGTGACCACTGAAGGTTTTAAATATTTAGGAATTTATATCACATCTGACCCCAAAGTATTTTACGATCTGAATCTTCTTGGCCCCCTCAGACGGCTACAAGACGATGTCAAAAATTGGAGAACACTGCCCTTGACCCTCCTGTGACGGGCAGCATTATTTAAAATGCTTACGCTACCTAGATTTTTATACGTCCTCCAGAATTGCCCTTTCCCCGTTGCCGACACCTACATCGCCGCTGTAGAGGGAGAGAAAACCCAGACTTTGTTGTGGGATGGCAGAGCACCTCGCATTGCTCTCCGTAAGCTAACAAGGGGGTCGTATGATGGGGGCATTGCCCTTCCCGACCTACGCTTATATTATTGGGCAACACAACTAGTAGCAACAAACCACTAGATTCACGGCTCTCTGTCGAATCCAACCTTTCACTTGGAGAGGTATTAAACTGGAAGGGAGGGCTATATGGGAGCAGTCTATAGTGGGGTCCGAAGAGGCCGATATCTTGGTCCTATGTCGCGGACGGTAACCATATGGCACCAAGCAACCAAGCGCTTGGGATGGGCCGGCAAACTCACGAAGCTGGGACTGCTCTGCCACCACACGGGCTTCGATAAATGGAACATCATCGGCATATCACATATAGGCTATTTGATACACAGGGGCAAACTCCTCACCTTTAAAGAGCTAAACATAATCTGGCCTCCGGGGAGATTTTTCGTTATTTGCAGATCCGACATGCACTTCTGACCAATATCCCCGATGCGTCCTCCATACCAGACTCTTCTCCTTTAGAGGACCGCCTGCTCTCTGAACCGCTCCTAGCTAAAGCTGTATCCTGCACATATCGCAAGCGCTGTAATAATTTGCCTGACTCCTTCCAAACCCTCCGAACCCAATGGCAGACAGACATAGGGCACATAAGTGACGAGGACTGGCAGAATGCACTAATGTCCTCCAGGGAAACGGCGATAAAGCATCGCTTCCATCTCAACCAACTAAAAATCCTACATTGCTCATATCTCTCTGGGGTACTTCTCGCAAAGATGGGCTGCAGGGCAGACGCGTTATGCCTCAGACGCTGTGGTCAAGATGGCACTTTTTACCATATCCTCTGGGACTGCAGCCGAGATACGCCCTTTATGGGACAGTGCAACCAAGAAAATGAGGGACACGCTAGGTAAACACATTAATTTGACGCCAGGGTTGGGGATTCTCAACATAAGGGAGGCCACTGATCTGACTGATATAGAACAACAATGGGTGGCACTGGGCTACTTATTGGTAAATAGGGCTATAGCAATGTCTTGGGGTTCCAGCGTACGGCCCTTAACGATTAGATGGGTGGCAGAAATGGATTGCTGCATGATAGCAGAAAAAGAGGTCTATAAGATACGAGGCTGCCACAAAAAGAGGGATCGAAAATGGGGGTCTTGGAATGTGTTCAGGGGTGAGATTTGCACGTCACCAACAGACGATATGGCAATGCACAACAGATTGGAACTGTTCAACTCCTAGATGCCTACCATGTGTAACACGTGAGTGTAAATTATACTGTATCCTCAAATCGATATGTATTGTGCTTGATAATGATAACTCTGTGATTTCAGAAATAAAAAGTTATAACAAATAAAACAAGCATTTGCAATGCAATTGGTCTCGCAGTTGCGCGAGTTTGAGCTATTGGCATTGTAAATGGCAATGCCTTTTATTTACAGGAAGGGTTTTAAAACATAAATAAAAGGCATTGTCATTTACAATGCCAATAGCTTAAACTCTCACAACTGCGAGACCAGTTGCATTGCAAATGCTTGGGCAGTGAGAGCTAGACACCCGCCGCTTGGATAAGCCCTGGCTGGTTGTGTTCAATAGGACACGTTATGCGTGTTGTATTTTTTTTTTTTTTTTTTTTTTTTTAAACCGTTTATTACAAAACTCAAAAAATATACAAAGATGGGCCTACAACCTTCCGGCCGGCCGGCCGCTAGTAAACAAAAGGAGCATATGATACACATTGTAGAGCGCGCGTTGCGGCTAAGGAAGATGCACAGGAGTTAGCAGCGTTGATAGCCACACCATCCGGACCCCACTGTACGGTTTCATTTTAAACTGAAATAACAACCAGAAAAAACAAAAACCACAAGGCAATCTACAATCAGAAATAGCAGCATGTGCTCCCCTGAGAGGGGGGCCCTACCAATCCATAGGAGTATCAAGAAGGGGAAGAGATCAGGATTAGGGCTGGGTAAAACTCAATGGCGTGTTGTATTTTCAAGTCTGTTTACGCTTTTGCACCGCAAACCTTATTGCGCCCACACTGTCTCCTGGCACACGTTAGACGGCTTCTTTTTGTAATGAACTTCAGGATACTTCCTGTGATCGATTTAAAACAATGTTTATTATGGTAAAGTTTCTTTGTGTGATTCTTTTTCAAATTGTCAAACATTGAAACTTTAATTAAAAATGTAATCAGAGTGCTACCAGTGGAGTTCACGATCGAGGTTGTACTTCCCAGAATGCACTTGTCAAATATATGGTTCCCTTTTATGTTCTTTGAGCAGTACATTTATAAGCATTTACGACGGTTCTCTAATGCAAGATGGTGGGGACCCCCTACGGAACGCAAGAGGGTGCTCTCGGTCCCTCATATCTCACAGATATTTATTGGTGTTGAGCTGAAGGGCAGGGGGCTCCCTGTGCGCGGGGGCTGCGTTACATCCCTGGCTGTATGTTGGGTTTCAGGTGGCTAAAGCACAGCTGCCAGTCCTTGCTTTTTAAGCCAGTGATGCACTGTATTTCGGGAGTTGCAGTTTCACTTTCGACATTACTGATATATGCTCACAGCGTGCAAACTACTGTTGCTAAGAAGGAAGCTATGATTAAGGGTGCCACACACGACGTGAGGCTCTTGTTGACGATGGAAAAATGGGAACCCTTAAGGTGTAACTGTCCCCACGTTTGTAGGATTACCCGTCACTTTTACGGGAAAACGTGCCGCACAGTGGGGCTGACAGTCACACACTTATAATGAAAGCATCGAAACCAGAGTTTCAAAGCCAGGGTCGTTGGCTACCTAAAGACCTGCTGGAATGCCTCCAAGTGGCATGGCACCAACTACTCATACTGGAAGAAGGCGCCAGGGATGTGGGATGTGCTATAAAGAGAAGTGGCATGTGTGCATCTTCTATGAGATGGAAGCAGAGCACGGACCCAGTTTTATCTGAAGTGCAAAGAAAGTCGTTATTCTTTTTTGGGAGATTTTGGTGAAAAAGTTGGGATCTGTGACATCACGGGATCATCAGAAAAGCTCCAGAAGATGGTACATGAGCTGGGTGGGTTAATGTGCTTTTCGAAGATATATATGTACAGCTTGGAGGCGAAAAGCTACAATTCCAGCAACCTTCAAAGAGTGTTGATGTGCCTTGTGCAAAAATCTGACATGTGCATGCGCCCTGAAGCCTCAAGCGGCAATAGCATGGGGGTCATGTGGCTTAACGGATGAGCCAAAGTCAAAGTCAAAGGCTTTATTTCGATAAAGAAAACATATCATAAAAGCTACACATTAAAAACAAAAGTAAGCTATTTACATCCGTCCTTAGGTTCATTATTTTCAGATAAAAAGAGTGCATCATAAATAATTAATTAAAAAATTAATTAAACATTTCATTTAAGCCTTTTGCTTCTAAGGTGCCAAGCCCATGATAAGAATTTAGAGAGGGCACAAGCATATAATGGGCGAGAGTCTGACATTAGAATGCGCAATGCCTCGGTGTGATGCCTAGTTCCTAGCAACCGGCAACTGTTTAAGCCATCTTTTTCTTGGTTGGAAGTACTCCGGGCATTCGAACATAAAGTGCGCCAATGTCTCATATCTGGTTATGCAGATGGGGCAAAATGCTGTTGTCTGGGCTGGGAGTTTCCACCGAGATGTAAAGACATGCAGTGGGAGAGTCCCAGTCCTGAACCTGAAGTAAAGGGCCCTATCAAATGGCTTCCCGATAATGTCCAAATAGGGTTCCCGGAACGGCAAGTCTTTAAACTTCAAGAAGTCATCCGTAAGTCTGCCCAGCGCTTGATTGTTGCTACTTCGGGACGCAACCCAGTTCCAATACAGACTCTTGAGTGTTGCCTTCGGAGGGGAGGACTTGCCAGCCCATGCCTCGCTTAAGCCCAGATCGCCGAGCAGGGTTTTTATGTCTTTTAACCATTTTATTTTGTGCCATCCGGGTAATGACATAACTTCAGAAAGCCCTTTAGCATATTTGGCCAATTCAGGGACTCGCCACAACCGAGCCCATAAGAGCAGCGGCCGCAGCTTCACCAAGTCGCCAATAGGGCGGCAGCCTAGGTCAAGCATTAGTGGTGTCATCGGGGTACCCTGGGGAGTGACATGATGGCCCGACAAAATTTATTTTCGGATCTTGACAGCTCGACTGTGTTGTTAAAACCCCATAGTTCTGCCCCATAGAGGGCAGAGCTAACTCCCCTTGCTATGTATATCTCAATAACAGGGGCTATTGGTCTTGCTGCACAGGAGCACTGCTCCTTGAATAAAGCCCCTGTAACCCTCTTATGGGCTAACAACATTTTACATATGTGTGATGTCCACTGCATGTTGTGTGATAATCGGATGCCCAAATAGTCAAATACATCCACCCTTCCCAAGGGTACAGAATTCAGCATCGGGGGATGCGCAAGTTTTTTTGGGGGATTCCTCACGAGGTATTTTGTTTTGTCTGTATTGATTACCATGCCCCGCTCCGAGCAAAAAATCTGGAAGTTGTTAAGTAGGTTTTGAGGCCCATTGAGGACTTGGACAACAGGAGCGTGTCGTCCGCAAAGAGGAGGGTAGGAATTCGCTCGCCCGCCAGGGATGGTTCGTCTGAAGGATCTTTCAGCAGATGCTCAACCACACCGTTGAGATACAAGGAGAAAAGGGTGGGAGCTAAAACACATCCCTGGCGGACCCCTCTCTCTACCGGGATTCTGTTGGTTTTCTCGCCCTCTGTGCCCCATCTTATTTGGGCGAAATTGTTTTCATGGAGCCTTACAAGCATTGAAAGGATGTAATATGGTAGCCCCATGTCAAAAAGGACTCTCCACAGGGTCTCCCTAGGTACAAGGTCAAAGGCAGTCTTTAAGTCGATGAACGCGGGATAGAGACTGCCTTTGCCTATAACCACCACCTTCCAGTATATTAACATCAGTCTGAACGCTTGTTCTATCGTGCCCATGCCAGCTCTGAACCCTGCCTGGTAGTCAGAAAGGATGTAGTTTTCATTGGTCCATTGCAATATTCTACCCAGCAACACCTTGCCAACCTCCTTCTGGGTAACATCCAACAGACTTATAGGCCTATAGTTAGAAGGATCGTCCCTCTCCCCTTTTTTAAAGATGGGGACGACCTCGGCCCCTTTCCAAGACTCAGGGACGGGAGCACCTCTATGGATGGCGGTGAGCAGGCAATGGATGAACTTCCCCCATTTCGGAATGTCTGAACGAAGCAGGTCCCCAGGAATGCCATCTGGACCGGCTGCCTTTTGGGGCACAATGGTACTAATGGCATGCTCCACTTCCTTAATTGAAAAATCGGGCTCACCTAAGGCCCCCTCCCAGACATAAGGATTAGATGTAACTACGATGTTATTCTCAGACTGGCGAGTATACAATTTTGAAAAGTGGGTAAACCACACTTGACTAGTGATATTACATGTAATGAGGTCGCTATCTGGTCTATTTCTAGCTTATTGTTTCCCAAAAACGTCTGGAATCTTTACCAGAGCTGGCCTCTTTTAGAGTGTGCCAGTATTCCTCTTCCCACTCCTTTTTGGCGCTCGCTATTATTTGCTTATGCTCTTTCCTAGCTCGCTGTATCAAGGGTTGTGACTTGCCTTTAATGGCCTCAATTAAAGCTGTTTTTGCATGTCTACATGCCGGTGTATACCAATCGTGTTTGCCCCTTAATTTCCGGGATGCCGTATTCCTGCCCCCGCACACCTGCTTCAGGAATAGTTCCCCTACAGACCTGACTGTTTTCTCGAAGACGGACGTTACCCTCCCTGGTGCTGAATGGGCTGGGTCAATAGTATCCAGCTCCGTTTGCGAGGCTAGCAGTGTTTGATGTATAGTATTTAGCTTTGCTCCGTCAAGTGATACTTTGCTCCACTTTAAACGTCTCCCACAGTTAGAGACAGAGATTTTGTGGGCAGGCTTTGGGATCGTTGCAAGTGTTTTGCGTGGCCACAGGTTTTTAAGGGTTAAGGAAAGCGAGTTATGATCGCTTTCTACAGAGGGTGAGACTACCATGTCCTGTACTGAGCCCCAAAGCATAAAATCAAGTATGGCTGACTCTATTGAATGTATCAGCACCCATGGGGTCCGAAGTTGTTCGGCCATTGGCGGCTCTTAGCCCATACTCCATGGTCAGCGCATTCAGCTGGATTACGCTTTGGGACCATCTTTTAATTGGTGGAATGGTTAAGACTGGGATGCCCCTTCTGGCATCATCTTCACCCAAGTCCAAGATATCGTCTGTTGCAAGGGGCTCGTAGGTGCAGTTGAAGTCTCCTGCGACAAGGACTTGGGCACTGTTGTTGCAATCTCTAAGCTCGCTTTCAAGGGTAGTCACTATCGGAGATAGTGAGCCATTTTTTGTACCCCTAACGTAGATGTTGAATAGCTCAAGGATTTGCCCCCTGTATGGACCCCTCAAGGAAATCCTTAGAATGTCAGGACTATTGCTTATGGGTAATGTGGCAACCAAGAGAGATGCTTACCCAAATGAGAAGACCCCCTGAGGGGCGGCCCTTCCCAGTTCTAGAGGGTACCGCAGGCAGGAAATAAGTGGCATACCCAACTCGATGGAGGGGTTTTAAGCTCCAGGACTCCTGGAACATGCAGATCTTGTGCGCCTCCACCAAGGCATTCCACTCTGGTGAACCCAGTTTCCTTTGGATGCCTGCTAGATTTCAACTAAGGACCTTGAATGTTTCCATAGTGGCGAGGGCATCACTTGTTAGAGAGCCCAACCGTTCACTGGGAGAGTTGGGCTGGGCTGTAGGTGTCGCAGTTGCTAGGGTAGGCCAGGGAGGAGGACCCAAGACCTGTATGGTTCCTTGATCAGTTGTATGCACCACTGGGGTCAGATGGTCAATTATGTGTTTGGTATGTGGATTTGGTAACAAATGGTGATGGGTACGTCAGTACCCTATGTCAGGACCATAGTTTTGTCGCCTGTTAACAAGATTGGGGATGGAGAAAAAACAGTCATCGTTTGAGAACCCTCCCCAGGATTGAGTTCCATAAATCTGTAGTGGGGTTGGAAGCGCTTGTTGCGGATAGAAATACCCCAGACCCACTATTCTAATTGCACTATTGGGGGACTCGTTACGATAGTTGCAAATGTACTTGGCGGCGCGTGTGTCCCGGAAATTAACTAGGATACAGTCGCCGGGAATGTCCTTAGCTCTACTGCCCACCCAGCCAACTCTTCTAACAAGCAGAACCTTTCCATCTAACTGCCTTGGTAGGGGCGTACTGTTATTCAAATAGTGTGTGGTTTTGTTCCTTAGTTCAGAATATGATTCAGTTTTACCAGGCTGTAGCCGGGGAACTCCCAACAAAACTACTACGCAAGGTAAACTAGCTGGGGGCAGGTCAATATAAGGGGACCTAGGCTGTTCGCTACCTGATTCGCCCGGTCTGCTAGTCAGACCTTCCCTCGCTTTCGCTACTTTGTTAGGGGTGATTTTGTTTTTGTCTCCCTGTGTCTGTGATGGTATTGCAGTGCTCACTCCCTTGCCTTCGGTGGTTACTCCTTTGCCCAGGACATTTGTATCACCGGTGTGGGTGGTTTCACTAGCTCTAGGCCCCTTGTCCCCTTTTGTCGCTAGGCCTTTACTTGATTTGGTTTTGTTTTAGTTTTTTATACCAGGTGTTGGGAGATTGCTGCTACCCGTTTTCCCAGGGGGACCTTTATGGGGTGCAGGAACAACAGTAGGTGATTGCAATGGATCTTGCATATTTTGATCTTGAATAGCAAGGCTGTTTTTCAAGTGTAACTTAATTAGTACCTTTAGCGAAAAGAAGTTGTCAAGGGTCCCTTGTTCAAACATTTCGAGCCTTTTTGCAAGCACCTTTAACCTCTCAAGTACCGAAAAAATAAGGGACTTCATAATCTGTTCAATATGGGCAATGAGAGCAGTATCTTTAGGGGTGCTTAGCGGGCTTTCTAGATTTTGGCTTGCGCTAGGCAAAGGTGTAATAACAATATTGGGAGTTCCAATGATTGTTTGGGCAGAGGGTTTCTCTAACAGAGCTTCTAATCTTTGCAAAAAGAGATCTCCAGGAATAGGGCCATCATTATCAAGGAGTTCACTCTGGGGATCGGGCACATGGCTACAGCTACCCTTTTCTTGAGCTAATTCATTCCTGCCGACCCTTTTCCGTTTGTTCTTCAAGTCATTTCCCATGCCCCTTTTGGATCTTAGATCGGGAGGTTTTTCCCCACAAGGGAGTGGAGGCCTAAGCTTAGCCAGTTGCCCTCTGGTGGTTACACGGGGACTGATTTCGCTTTGGATTCCCTCGGAAGACAGGGTTGAATTTAGTGATCTTGCATGGTTCTCACTAGTTTTAGGGTTGTCTGACTGGGATACATAAGCAGTCGGAGTTTGAGACAACCTAACGTGTGGAGATGAAGAAGAAGTCTCAATCGGCATATTGCCAACCAAGGGCGATGAATCTTGGGGCACTGTAACCTCCCGAGTGGCTGGCAATGAGACAAAGGAGGGTTCCAAGATAGAATCATGAGTTAGTTGTGAGCATAGATAAATTAGATGGAAGCAAGGGGGGGGAGAAACCCTACGGGTAGTGACAGGCGGCGTTCCGTATTTTCGATGGCATTAGCCACCACACCAATTGTTTTTCGTAACATACGGTCCATCGCCGTCAAGCTAGGGAGTTGGGGAATGGCCACTGTTTGATTTGCTGCGGGGGCGGGTCTTAGGGCAGGGCGCCTTCCCATTTTGTGAAAATTTAATAGCAGTTGTCAACCTAAATGCGGAATGTACGTTTTTTTTGTTTGTTTTTTTTTAACTTTGTCAAGGCTATCCAAGATGTAACACACACAATGACACCATGAGGAACATAAGGTAAATTGAGGAAAGTGTACCTATATGCAAGCAGACCTCAGCTTGGCAGCTGCTCGCAAGGAATCACAAAGTTGACAAAGAGGCCCTTAGTGCTGCTACAACTGTAGAGAATTGGAACCAAAGGGGGTAGCACAGCACAGCCTCCTCATGCCACTGAGGGCCACAGAGGGCCCGCCCTTTGCCCGGGCTTCGCCCGGCGTCCCGCGTCGCGGGAGATCCCGACCTTTCAAGCGCCTCCAGGCACCAGGAATGACGCACTCCGAGAGCGCCGCCGCACAGCCCGCTGGGAATCCGAGTCCTCCGCTCGGCGGCCGTGAAGGATCTTACATGCGGCAGCGGGAGGACTCGGCTGGGCAGAGGCAGGGGAAGCAGGTCCGCTGTGGCTAGGGGTGAGCTGCTGGTACACCGTTCACCAGTTAATGCCCCAAAGTTGAAATGAGGGATCCACGCTCTGTCGGGAGGTCCCGACCTTTCAAGCGCCTCCAGGCACCAGGAATGACGCACTCAGAGAGCGCCGCCGCACAGCCCGCTGGGAATCCGAGTCCTCCGCTCGGCGGCCGCGAAGGATCTTACATGCGGCAGCGGGAGGACTCGGCTGGGCAGAGGCAGGGGAAGCAGGTCCGCTGTGGCTAGGGGTGAGCTGTTCACAAGTTAATGCCCCAAAGTTGAAATGAGGATGACGGATGAGCTGCTGCCTTTGTAACTGGGGGAACAGGTTCGAGTCGGTTTAGTCTCTTAGGCTCAATATCCAGTGATTCTGGGCAAATCACTTATTCTGCCCGGGCCTAAAAAAATCTGCCCTCGTGTAATGTAAGCTGGTGCTGAGGCAAAGCGCTCCGATGCCTTTAAGACAAGTTAAAACGGGGCAGTCACAGGGATTCAAATACAATAAGTCACCCGACTGGTTTATTTTGCTAGGCACAGAAATACATGCGTGCAGACCGCAGTTCACATATTCCAGTTCCAATGGTTTTGATAGCTTAGGGCTAGGTGAAGCTGGAGAAGTCCGCCATAAAAGCAGAACAAGCAAAATCTCTATTATTGTCAGTTTAGAGTCACACAAAACATACTATCTGTGGCCATACTCGCTATCTATGCCGGAGCACCAAAGGTTGAAAGGGGGTCTTGCCGTGACCATTGTTTTCAGAGGGCGGATTGTGCATTCCAGGGGGGGAGGGGAGGGGGGGGTGTCAACTTGAAGCACTGGAACAAGATTGCCAGCACCAACACATAGACCGGTGGCCCATAGCGATGGAAGAAACCGGTCGAGGCCCCAGTTCACGGACCCATATACCTCAGCACAAAATGGCGGGCCAGCAGATGGATACAAACTGACACCCAAATTAATGATGAAACACTGAACAGACCCACCTGACGGAACTGAAATGGATAGAGAAGGCAGCCACGGAATCGGTAGGGCGGAGGACCAGAAATCACTGATTTTTCAGAAGTTATCGTGACCAAAGCACTCAGGAATGCAAAAGGCAGCAGCTTGTCAGGGACGTGGACTCAGGTATCCAGGCGAAGGCAGACACGGGGAGGGAAGGAAAATGGGGGAAATTACAATTTACTCGGACAAAAAAAGGCAGCCGCTAATTGGGACGGCAGAGTCGGGGGAGGGGAGAGCTGTTTGACACAAGAAGTGCCGCGGATCGGACGCAGAACGGGAGGGGACGGACCGCGCATCGCGCACTAAACACACAGCAAGGTAAAGTGCAATAGGTCTTGCCTTTATAATGCGAGTGGCGAGCTATCGGCTTTGGTAAAGGTAGTTTGTAAAGTTTTGTTTAAAAAAAGTAACATCAACGTCCGTGAGACTAGCCCTGTGGTGGGGGAGGGACAGTTGTGAGAGGCGCCATGAGGAAACAATCTCTCGGCATGCTGTGGCTGGGGCGGGAGAGCGCATTCCAGGCGGGGGAGCGGACCCTTTGAAGTATGATGCCGAGGCTGTGGCTACACGTGCACGCGCCTGTGGGCTGAAGCGCTTCCCCAAACGGATTGCATAGCGGCACGATGCACGTGATTGTGCACGTGCTTGCCATGCAATCCACTTTTGGGAGCACTTTGAAATGCTCCTCTTACTAGAGTCTCGCATAGCGATTGCGTAAACGCAATAGCTAGGCGAGACCTAAAAAAGGGAGGGATCATGGATTTGATTTTAACATGATTTTCAACATTTGGTACGATGTGAAGACTGTGGCTTCATTGTGTTTTATGTGTGATGTGGAAAATCAACCTATGCATATAATAGAATGTCATGGAGTTTGGCCTGTTGTAGCAAGTAATTATTTTCTTTCTAATCTCATGTTGTAGAATAATCGATTCTGAGTAATAATAAAGTATTTAAATAATTTCCCTTTATAACCCATCTGCAAAATCAGGAAGAGTCGGTAGAATTAAGCTCTTATTGAGACATTTACTTGGACACTATCCTTGGTTTCACTACATGCTTCTGCTGCTGCAGTGGGTAAAAGGAATAGCAAAGTGGGGTAACATGATTATCAAGTAGTTGATCCATGCCCGCCTCTGGACTTGTCTTTTCCCTTTGCAGATGCTGACACAGAAGCACCAGCATGGCCCACTGTAGCTAAAGTGTCTGTATCTGGCCAGACACGTTGGCTCCCAGCTCCAGGAGGAGGGCAGACAGAAGACAAGGTCTTACACAGTGCAGGGGGTATGTAATATCTGTAAATACGTTTGGTCTACTGTGTTGTAATACAAATCATTTCTTTTTTTCCATAACAAATTTTATTTCGTATTTGTGACATAATAGCCTGCCGGACTACATACTTATATTGTATTGCATGTTTAACTAATCAACCATAACATCACAAACCCAATGCAAGGTTAATCGTGATCTGTTAATATAGTCCCCAGGTGGTGTTGTAGTCCGTAAAAAGTATTGTTAGATATATCACATCTCAGGATTGTATGTTTAGATTTCGGAATCTATGACTTCCGAAATCAACGTTTAGTCTTCCAGCACAAGTCCGCAACATTCAGCCTATCTCCGCCATATTTTTGTGTGCTTCTATGGGCATCCCTGTAACCGAAAAACTGGTAGTTCCAGTCCCATACAAAAGTCCATCCCTTTTTTCCATGTCCTTATTGCCGGAGGTTTATCTGACTTCCATAGTCTTGCTATGTCTCGCTTAGCAAGGGTGAGACACACCCATAGCAAGTGACGCTTATATCTAATGCTTCCTATTTAATCCGCTATGTGGAGTAATATTAGCCTAGGGGATTTGGGGAGCTCCAAACCCAGAATATCTGCAAAGTATGTAATTACCCCTGACCAGAATCCCTCAAGAGCAGAGCATGACCATACTGTATGTATGAATGTGCCCTCGTCTTTCCGGCCTCTTAGGCATATGGGGGATTCTATCAATCTGGCCCTCCATAATCTATAGCGTGTGTCATAGTGCCTGTGTAGAAATTTAAACTAGATTAGTCTCAAGCGTGAGGAGATGGCGGCCCCTCAAGAGGATTCCAGAGCTTCTGTCTAGTCATCAGCATCTAAGGTGCCAATGTCTGCTTGCCAAGAGGTCTTCGGCTTTTCGAGTGTTGTGGTAATGTGTGTAATGAGAGATTGATATAGAATTGAAATCGCCTAGATCACCCGTCAAGAGTTTGCCTTCTAATGGGTTAAAATCGGGATGTGATTATCTTGGCTATGTGGGGCATGATAGCATGACGAAGCTGCAGATACCTATAGAACTGGGAGTTAAGCATTGAATATTCGTGTCTGAGTTCTTGAAATGATTTAAGTGTAAGGCAGTGCATTACGTCTCTGATAGTGGCAAGTCCTATCTGATCCCACCCACTAAAGCCTTGAAGATCCGCCAGGTGAGGCAGTAATCTGTTTCACCATAGAGGCGTCTCAAGCGTAATACATTCCCACCAGCCCATCCATCTGAGAGAATGCCGGCAGGTGAGTATTACCACTCTGGTGGCAGGGCCTGGAAATCTGATCGACTGTATAGGAATGATGCAAGTGTGGGGTCATCGAGTAGCCATCTCTCCACTGCGTAGGCCAGATCATCACAGGGTCCGTACCACCAGTCATTTAACACCTGTAGGTGTGATGCTATGTGGTAGGCTTGGATATCCGTAGTAGCTATTCCACTGCAGTATGTTGATTGAAAGCATGTGCGTAGTTCAACGCAAGATGCGCCACCACCCCAAAGGTGGGTGGTTCTGTAGATGATAAAGGAATTGTGGAAGAGAGATAATTTTGAATCTGGCTAATCTCCCATGGAGGGATATGGGTAGTCCTGACCATGATCGTATGTCTGTCCGTATCTTATTGGTTGTGGCCCCGATGTTTCGATCCCACAACATCTTTTGATCTTCCGATAGGAAGACCCCCAAGTATTGCAGCCCCTCTGCAACGTGTGTTAAATTTGCTGCCCATTTGCCATTCCCGAAAGTTCCCTGTAGTAGCCAGATGGTCAATTTGTGTACATTCGTGTATAATCCAGATGTTTCCCCGAACACTTGCACTATCTGTAGAATTCTGGGTCCTGATCTGCATGGGTCTGCGAGGAAAAAATAGAATATCATTTGCATATACTGCTATGCGGTCTGAGAGGTCCGGTGTCTATTCGAAGCCTCTAGCGAGTGCATCCTTACAGAGCCATACGGCCCAAGGTTCAATCGCAAGCGTGAATAGCGGGAAGTTGGGGCACCCTTGTCTTGTACCCCGCCTGACAGGGAAGGGGGCTGAAATGCAGTTTGCTATCTGGATGGTTGCAGGCAGGTCTGTATATAAGAGACAAATATATGCTCTAAAGGGTGGGCCGAAGTTGTGTCTTCTGAGCAGCGTGAAAAGATATGTCCCACTGACTGAATCAAAGGCCTTATCCTTGTCGACCAATAATTGTGCGGCTGGCCTACCTAGCTGGTCTAACGCTGCTATCGCATTATGGACCTTTCTAATATTGTGGCGGGTGGAGCGGCTAGGCATGAAGCCCGTCTGATCTAGATGAACTGGGTCTGGTATGTATGGTAGGAGCCTATTTGCGAGGACTTTTGCTAGTAGTTTCGCCTCTGTGTTCAGGAGAGATATGGGGCGATAGGAGGCATGTTGGTCAAGGGGTCTTCCTGGTTTAGGGAAGACCACTATCTTCGCGTGTCTCCAGTGCGCTGGTAAGCGAGCAATTTCTAATGCATCTTGGATGGTGTTAAGGAGGTGGGGTACTAATTGTGGTATATAAAATTCACTAGGATAGCCATTAGGGCCTGCTGCTCGGCTAGTGCGCAATTCTGTTACTGCCTTTGTAAATTCCTCTAAGGTTATGGGTGAGCCTAGGGTCTCCCACGTATCCTCTGATACAGCTCTCAGTGGTGTCATCAAGGAAACTCTCGATCAGGGATGAGCTGATTACTTCCTTGGGCGCATACATTGCCTCACAGAATTCTGCAAAGCTCAGCACTATCTCGTCAGGGCCTTTAAGAACTTCTCCCTGTGCGGCACAAATTGCAGGGGGGAGGGTTGGGTTTCGAGGCCTGCCAGCACAGGCTGTATAATAGGTTTCCGGATTTGTCAACTCATTGGTGGATCCTACTTTGGGATGCTAACCATGCGCATCGAGCTTTCTCTATCTATTCACTCTGGTATTGTTATTGAGTGAGAATTTGTTGTCTGCGCGCCATGTGCGCTCCGCTATATTGTCCCTTGCTTTTGAGTGTTATGAGATGGGCTTCTATTGTGTAATAAGCTATGTGTTCGAGGCATATGAGCTGCAGATTATACACTGTGCATAGATCGCCATCTGGTGTAGGGCCCGGATGTTTGCAGTTTGTTTTTCCTCTTGGAAAGTCTTTGGAAGTCACGAGGTCGGTGACTCCTGGTTCGTATTGCGCATGGGCTTCGGCTCCATCCTCAGATTGTTTCTTTCCGCCATCGGGCTCGGATGTAATACTTCGCGCTCCGGTTCCGAACTTTTCCAGTTCAACGATCGACGCAAATCCTCGCTCATCGAGATCCTTCAGATAATAAATCATCTTAATCATCGACACTTCTTCGATTCCGGTCGTCAACGGCGGCCTTCGGGCCTATCCCGGCTCCGGTCTCGGCTGATGGAAAGAACTCCCTTCATGAGGTGTGCAACCTCTGCCTCTCCCCTGAACACGAGGCTCGAGACTGTCCCGCCTGCAAGTCTTTTAGATCCAAAAAGACTATTCGAGATCGAAGGGCCAGACGCAACATGGCGCACGCCAATGTCTGCTTGCCAAGAGGTCTTCGGCTTTTCGAGTGTTGTGGTAATGTGTGTAATGAGAGATTGATATAGATTTGAAATTTTATGATCGCCTAGATCACCCGTCAAGAGTTTGCCTTCTAATGGGTTAAAATCGGGATGTGATTATCTTGGCTATGTGGGGCATGATAGCATGACGAAGCTGCAGATACCTATAGAACTGGGAGTTAAGCATTGAATATTCGTGTCTGAGTTCTTGAAATGATTTAAGTGTAAGGCAGTGCATTATGTCTCTGATAGTGGCAAGTCCTATCTGATCCCACCCACTAAAGCCTTGAAGATCCGCCAGGTGAGGCAGTAATCTGTTTCACCATAGAGGCGTCTCACGCGTAATACATTCCCACCAGCCCATCCATCTGAGAGAATGCCGGCAGGTGAGTATTACCACTCTGGTGGCAGGGCCTGGAAATCTGATCGACTGTATAGGAATGATGCAAGTGTGGGGTCATCGAGTAGCCATCTCTCCACTGCGTAGGCCAGATCATCACAGGGTCCGTACCACCAGTCATTTAACACCTGTAGGTGTGATGCTACGTGGTAGGCTTGGATATCCGCAGTAGCTATTCCACTGCAGTATGTTGATTGAAAGCATGTGCGTAGTTCAACGCAAGATGCGCCACCACCCCAAAGGTGGGTGGTTCTGTAGATGATAAAGGAATTGTGGAAGAGAGATAATTTTGAATCTGGCTAATCTCCCATGGAGGGATATGGGTAGTCCTGACCATGATCGTATGTCTGTCCGTATCTTATTGGTTGTGGCCCCGATGTTTCGATCCCACAACATCTTTTGATCTTCCGATAGGAAGACCCCCAAGTATTGCAGCCCCTCTGCAACGTGTGTTAAATTTGCTGCCCATTTGCCATTCCCGATAGTTCCCTGTAGTAGCCAGATGGTCAATTTGTGTACATTCGTGTATAATCCAGATGTTTCCCCGAACACTTGCACTATCTGTAGAATTCTGGGTCCTGATCTGCATGGGTCTGCGAGGAAAAAATAGAATATCATTTGCATATAATGCTATGCGGTCTGAGAGGTCCGGTGTCTATTCGAAGCCTCTAGCGAGTGCATCCTTACAGAGCCATACGGCCCAAGGTTCAATCGCAAGCGTGAATAGCGGGGGGTTGGGGCACCCTTGTCTTGTACCCCGCCTGACAGGGAAGGGGGCTGAAATGCAGTTTGCTATCTGGATGGTTGCAGGCAGGTCTGTATATAAGAGACAAATATATGCTCTAAAGGGTGGGCCGAAGTTGTGTCTCCTGAGCAGCGTGAAAAGATATGTCCCACTGACTGAATCAAAGGCCTTATCCTTGTCGACCAATAATTGTGCGGCTGGCCTACCTATCGCATTATGGACCTTTCTAATATTGTGGCGGGTGGGGCGGCTAGGCATGAAGCCCGTCTGATCTAGATGAACTGGGTCTGGTATGTATGGTAGGAGCCTATTTGCGAGGACTTTTGCTAGTAGTTTCGCCTCTGTGTTCAGGAGAGATATGGGGCGATAGGAGGCATGTTGGTCAAGGGGTCTTCCTGGTTTAGGGAAGACCACTATCTTCGCGTGTCTCCAGTGCGCTGGTAAGCGAGCAATTTCTAATGCATCTTGGATGGTGTTAAGGAGGTGGGGTACTAATTGTGGTATATAAAATTCACTAGGATAGCCATTAGGGCCTGCTGCTCGGCTAGTGCGCAATTCTGTTACTGCCTTTGTAAATTCCTCTAAGGTTATGGGTGAGCCTAGGGTCTCCCACGTATCCTCTGATACAGCTCTCAGTGGTGTCATCAAGGAAACTCTCGATCAGGGATGAGCTGATTACTTCCTTGGGTGCATACATTGCCTCACAGAATTCTGCAAAGCTCAGCACTATCTCGTCAGGGCCTTTAAGAACTTCTCCCTGTGCGGCACAAATTGCAGGGGGAGGGTTGGGTTTCGAGGCCTGCCAGCACAGGCTGTATAATAGGTTTCCGGATTTGTCAACTCATTGGTGGATCCTACTTTGGGATGCTAACCATGCGCATCGAGCTTTCTCTATCTATTCACTCTGGTATTGTTATTGAGTGAGAATTTGTTGTCTGCGCGCCATGTGCGCTCCGCTATATTGTCCCTTGCTTTTGAGTGTTATGAGATGGGCTTCTATTGTGTAATAAGCTATGTGTTCGAGGCATATGAGCTGCAGATTATACACTGTGCATAGATCGCCATCTGGTGTAGGGCCCGGATGTTTGCAGTTTGTTTTTCCTCTTGGAAAGTCTTTGGAAGTCACGAGGTCGGTGACTCCTGGTTCGTATTGCGCATGGGCTTCGGCTCCATCCTCAGATTGTTTCTTTCCGCCATCGGGCTCGGATGTAATACTTCGCGCTCCGGTTCCGAACTTTTCCAGTTCAACGATCGACGCAAATCCTCGCTCATCGAGATCCTTCAGATAATAAATCATCTTAATCATCGACACTTCTTCGATTCCGGTCGTCAACGGCGGCCTTCGGGCCTATCCCGGCTCCGGTCTCGGCTGATGGAAAGAACTCCCTTCATGAGGTGTGCAACCTCTGCCTCTCCCCTGAACACGAGGCTCGAGACTGTCCCGCCTGCAAGTCTTTTAGATCCAAAAAGACTATTCGAGATCGAAGGGCCAGACGCAACATGGCGCACTCCTCGACCTCCGCTCCAGTCGACATCTTCGGGGACGACGTCGAAGCTCCGGGACAGCAGAACATCGAACAGAACCTCGTCCGTGCTTCCGAGGCCGACGACTCAGATGTGGAGGACATCACCCCGGCGCAGAGGGTCGTGAGTACTATACCCCCTCCCACACCCACGCCGATACCCAAAAAGGCTTCTGTCGCGCCTTTGCCTTCGAGCCTAGGCAAGACCAAGGACACTGCTTCTAACACACCACCTTCGGGCCCGGTAAAGAAGCCTATTAAGCCTTCCGGCAGCTTGGGCTCGAGCCAGTCTACCAGCGGTACCGAAAAACACCCTTCGGCACCGAAGAAAAAATCAACTTCCACCTCCACACCGAGCCCAGCACCAAAGCCCTCGGTGTCGAAACCCGCCCTCTCGGTGCCGACCAAACATCATAAGGCCCTCGGCGCCGACACTCCTGTGCCGAAGCAATCGGAGGTCCCGAAAAAGCACGGCACAGACAAACCTAAAAAGCCGTCGGCCCCGAAAACATCGGCGCCGACCGAACAACCAGTGTCGCAAGAACTTTTCACACTGGATCCTCTGCAAAAGACACTTACCAAGGATCCAAAAACTGGACATTTGACACTGTCTTCAAAAAAGAGACACTTGGACAAACCAGCTCCACCTCCACCTCCAAAGAGGAAGGACACTGCTACCTCCCCTTTCAGAGTGCCTTCCCCACCTCCTCCACCTCCTCCACCCTCCCCACCTCCACCCCTGCCTCATCGCTCTCCGACCCTGTCTCCAGACCAGGATGATCAAGGGGACACTTACTATGATCCAGCAGATGTGCCACAAGACCCCACCCCTACTGGATCCCCAGACTCATGGGATGACTATAACAATCCGGACATCCCAGATGTCCCACAGGATGACCTTTACCCATCTAGGCCATCCCCACAGAAAGACTTGTTAGGTTTTCACCACCTACTACAGAGGGCGGCACATTATCATGGGGTAGAGCTACATACTGACCCAGTGGAGGAAGATTTTCTCCTAGACACCTTCGATACTGCACATAGGTCTACTGCTATACTACCTATGCTAAAAGGAGTAATCAAGCAAGCACCGGAGGTTTTTAAAGACCCAGTCAGGGCTAGGGTCCTAAACCCACGTATAGAGAAAAAATATAAAGCCGCCCCCACAGATCCTTCATACATTAAAGGCACTGCACCACTGGATTCCTTAGTGGTATCTACAGCTAGGAAGCGTTCAAATTCTCAGGCATCAGGCGAAGCGCCACCACCTGACAAAGAGTCCAAGCTCCTAGACGCGTCAGGGAAGCGCAATATATGGCGTATCGCCAACACGCAAGCGCTATTGGCCAGATACGACAGAGCGCATTATGATGAGTTAGAGACCATCATGCACCATCTCCCTGAAAAATACAGAAATAGGGCTAATGAATTGATCCAAGAGGGAAAAACTATAACTAATACCTCTATACGCTGTGCCCTAGATGCGGCAGATACAGCCTCCAGGGCCATAAACACCAGTGTCCTTCTCCGTCGCCACGCCTGGCTAAGAGTTTCAGGTTTTAAACCTGAGGTGCAAGCCTCCATATTGAATCACCTATTCGATCAACAACATTTATTTGGTCCAAAAGTTGATGAAGCCCTTGAGAAGATGAAGAAAGATACTGATACGGCGAAATCCATGGGAGCCCTACAGTCACACACTCCTAGGCGCTCCTTTCGCCGCTCTTCCTTTCGGGGCACGGGTAGAGGCTACTCTTCAGATAGCGCATCCACGTCCTACAAATCCCCTCCTCAGTCTACCTTCACAAAGGGTTATCAAAGAGGCGGCTACAGAGGCAATAATAATAAAGGCAGAGGCAAGACAAATACCGTCCGCTCTGCCACACCACCTACCCAATGACTTTCCCCCGCTCCCTCCAGACCATTCCACTCCGGTCGGGGGCAGAATACAAGATTTCCTTCACGCCTGGGAGACAATCACCTCAGACAGATGGGTGACCCAAATTATTCATTCAGGGTACTGCCTAGAATTAACATCTACCCCCCAAACATTCCACCCAGGCAACGCCCAATGTCTCAAGAACATGCCACGTTACTAAAACAGGAGGTAATCTCCCTCCTGCAAAAACAAGCCATAGAGCAAGTCCCCATCAATCAACAAAATTTAGGGGTCTATTCCCTGTACTTTCTGATTCCAAAAAGAGACGAGACTCTATGACCTATTCTAGATCTCAGACCTCTAAACACTTACATACATTCAGACCATTTTCACATGGTAACCCTTCAACAGGTTCTTCCACTCCTCTCCCGGAACGACTTTCTCACCACTCTGGACTTGAAAGACGCATACTTTCACATCCCAGTACACCATGCTCACAGAAAGTACCTCAGATTTGTAGTGGCCAGGCAACACTACCAGTTCAAGGTGCTCCCGTTCGGGGTCACAACAGAACCAAGGGTATTCACCAAGTGCCTAGCAGTAGTGGCGGCACACCTCAGAAGACAGCACATTCACGTCTTCCCATATTTGGACGACTGGCTAATAAAAGCCACGTCCTACGACCAATGTGTGCGCCACACCGCCGCTACAATCCAACTACTTCACCAGCTAGGTTTCACGGTGAACCACCAAAAGTCCCACCTGGTATCATCACACACAAAATAATACCTTGGTGCTACCATAGACACCTCAAAAGCCATAGCCTATCCCAATCCTGCCAGGATTGCAAACATACAGGCTCTGCGTCAAAAATTCATACTTCAACACTCTCTCCCAGCAAGGGTGTTTATGCAACTGATAGGGATGATGGCCTCTTGCATTTTCATAGTGCCCCATGCAAGACTCCAGATGCGTCCACTCCAAGAGTGTTTAGCGTGCCAGTGGAACCAGGCCCAGGGGCAACTGACAGATCTGGTGTTGGTGGACGGTCGCACCCATCGGTCTCTGCAGTGGTGGAACACCACAAACCTTTCCAAAGGTCGACCGTTCCTGGACCCGGTTCCACAAATAATCCTAACAATAGACGCATCGCTCTCCGGCTGGGGAGCTCATCTGTTACATCTCACAGTACAGGGCACATGGACGCCGCAACTAAAGTTACTCCACATCAACCATTTGGAGTTACTGGCAATCTTCCTAGCCCTAAAATCCTTCCAGACACAGATTTCAGGCAAGGCAGTCCTCATTCGTACAGACAACATGACTGCCATGTACTACATTCAAAAACAGGGGGGCACACACTCTCCACAGCTCTCTCAATTAGCACAGAGCATATGGAGATGGGCAATTCCACAGAAAATCTTTCTCCTGGCCCAACACGCCGCAGGAGTCCAAAACACCGTGGCAGATCTGCTCAGCAGACAAACGCAACAGATTCACGAATGGGAACTTCACCCACAGGTTCTTCACCCGTTCTTTCAGAAGTGGGGGCATCCACAGATAGACCTATTCGCCACCCACGAAAACAAAAAATGCCCAAGCTTCGCCGCCAGATATCCACACCCATTGTCCAAAGGCAATGCGATATGGATGAACTGGTCAAACAAATTTGCATACGCTTTTCCACCTCTCCCACTAATTCCATTAGTGGTGCGAAAGCTACAACAGCATTCCCTAACACTGATCCTAGTGGCTCCAACATGGGACAGACAACCGTGGTACACCACACTACTGGAACTCTCGGTAGTACCACACCAAAAGCTGCACCTCTCACCATGCCTCCTAACCCAGAACCATGGAGAGATCAGGCACCCGGACCCAGCTCAGCTCAACCTTGCGATCTGGCTCCTGAGGTCTTAGAATTCGGATACCTTAACCTTCCCCCTGATTGCATGAATATTATCAGGGAAGCTAGACGCCCTACTACTAGGGCATGCTATGCTGCAAAGTGGAAAAGATTTGTTGTTTACTGCCACAACAACACAATCAACCCTCTAAATGTGTCCATACAGCACATCATATGTTACTTGCTCCATCTAAAAAGGTGTAACCTAGCATATTCATCCATTCGGTTACACCTCGCAGTAATAGCTGCTTACTTACAAAACAGGCAGCACCTATCACTTTTCAGGGTGCCTGCCATCAAAGCCTTTATGGAAGGCCTCAAAAGAGTAATTCCACCCAGAGTACCACCCTCACCTGTCTGGAACTTAAATATAGTTCTCACAAGGCTAATGGGACCCCCTTTCGAACCATTACATAAATGTGAGCTGCAATTTCTCACATGGAAAACAGCATTTCTAGTGGCCATCACTTCCCTTAGAAGGGTTAGTGAAATACAAGCACTCACTATACAGGAACCTTTTCTCCAAATGCATCAGAACAAGGTTGTACTCCGCACCAACCCAAAATTTCTACCCAAAGTCATTTCTCCCTTCCATCTAAACCAGTCGGTAGAATTACCAGTCTTTTTCTCACAACCTCAAACCATTGCGGAAAGGGCTTTACACACACTGGATGTTAAAAGGGCCTTACTTTACTAAATCCAAAGGACACAACCTTTCAGAAAAACCAAACAGCTATTTGTCTCTTTCTCTCCACCACATAAAGGCAACCCTATTTCTAAATCAGGGATAGCTAAGGTGGATTGTAAAATGCATACAGATTTGCTACCACAAAGCAAAACGAACGCCATCTGTTCCCCTAAAGCCCACTCTACAAGGAAGATAGGGGCTTCTATGGCTTTTCTAGGGAACATACCACTAGATGACATCTGCAAAGCAGCAACATGGTCAACACCGCACACTTTCACAAAACATTACTGTGTAGATGTGCAAACCAAGCAACAAGCTAGTGTGGGCCAGGCTGTACTAAAAACACTGTTCCAAACAACTGCAACGGATGCCGGTGGTCGCCGCTAGGGCTGGGTACTGCTATATAGTCTATGCACAGTGTATAATCTGCAGCTCATATGCCTCGAACGGAATATGCTACTTACCAGT
Organism: Triturus cristatus; assembly: GCF_964204655.1. Lineage (NCBI taxonomy): Eukaryota > Metazoa > Chordata > Amphibia > Caudata > Salamandridae > Triturus > Triturus cristatus. The sequence goes on from NC_140584.1 coordinate 617,877,102, forward strand.
ATGCATCTGTTCTTGGCATGTAGAGCTGCAGATCTATACACGCCCACCCGCCTACCTGTATCCGTTCCAGTCTATCTTATTTAGATACAACACACATGGGTTTCTTTACTGTTATTACTACGCTCCATCTTTCCCTGCTGGCGAAAAACAATCTGAGGATGGAGCCGAAGCCCATGCGCAATACGAACCAAAGGAGGAGTTACCGACCTCGTGACTTCCAAAGACTTGCCAAGAGGAAAAACAAACAGCAAACATCCTGGCCCAACACCAGATGGCGATCTATGCACAGTGTATAGATCTGCAGCTCTACATGCCAAGAACAGATGCATACTGGTAAGTAGCATATTCCTTCCAGTGTTTGCGTTGCGCCGCGCAATAGCTTATATCAGTCCCTCAGAGGGTGGGTTTCATAGCCTCCCAAAACATTTCTGGGGGAGATGCTGTTTCTGTGTTTAATATAAAGTAGTGTGTTGTGGATGTGTGTTCTATAGCCTTGGTTTTGTAGATGCCACAGAGAGAGCCTCCACTGAAATATATGTTGGCTTAGGCCTATCAAGAGCCATGTCGCGATCGGGGAGTGATCTAACAGTCCCCTGGGCAGAATCGTGGTGTCTAATAGTCTCTGAAGATATCGGTCTGGGATGAAAATATAATCTATCCTAGAGAAAGAGTTATGTACTAGGGAGTAATATGTGTAACCTGTGTCGTGTTAATGATGTGTTCTCCAGGTATCGATCCAACCCACCAAAAGAGTGAAAGATTTGAGCTTTGATTCTTTTGGTTTCTCTATGGCCCCTAAGGTTCGCCCGCGGTCCTTTGACCTGCACATCACGTCGTTCCAGTCACCTCCCATGATCACAAGGCCCTCGAGTAAGGACCCCCATATGTCTACTGGTTGGTCAATTAAGCTTTCTGTAAGGGTGGGAGGGGCATAAAAGCTATAGATTAATATGTGTTCTCTTGAAATGATCCTGTGGACAAAGATGCATCTTCCATGCGGATCAACCCATGTAATAGGCCGCGTTCTGGCCCCAGGGGGCAGACGTTGGAGAAGGGCACTGTGTGCACGTTCTATAATGAAGCATGGAGAAGAGGGTGCCTGCTGGAATCCACGAGGTGATCCATTCTCCCACAAATTTTTCAGAGGTGCTACCTTTGCACTTCTCAGGATAGCTCATGAGGTAGAGATTGTTTCTTTGAGCTCGTCCCCTTCCACTCGTGATGCCAGGCCCTTAGTTACTTTCTCTAAGGTGGATAATTTTGCCTGGAGCATAGATACAGCATCTTCCACTCCTGAGACCCTGTATTCTGCCTCTGTTAGTTATTCGACCACTCCCCGGAGGTCTTGGAGCAGAAGGGTCACTTCCAAACTGACTGCGCCAATTTGAGACTCGTGTCCTACTCTCGATTGGGTGATTGTGGCGAGTAGTGTGGTGTTATCTGGTGGGGTGTAGGGTCCACCTTCTGTGTCCACACTGCGAGCACAGGCACTGGTATAGTAGATGGTGCTTTGTCGTGCTGCAGTGCTGCCACCTTGTCTCTGGTAATCGTGGTGCTGGAAGGCTGCTGCAATTCTTTCACATGGGATTTGTGCCACTGTTTCTGACTAGTCCTAGGCCTTGCCCCCAGGAGCACTTCGATAGGCGCCATTAGTGGTTGCCGTGAGAGCGGGCAAGAGGGAGCGCCTCCCACAAGCCGCACCGGGACCTAGCCTGGCTGCCTCTGCGGTCGGGAAGCGGCAACCTCCAACCCTTAGTGGGTGCCTCACCTCTTATGTACTTGTATATGTGAAAGCCACTGAATGCTCTTCAGGAGGCTGGGCCCAAATCTGTGTCTTGAGGACCCTCTGGGGAGATGATCCGTATGTCACCAGGCACACCGTAGTCAGCTCTCCCTAGGTGTCCAGATATGGGCTGCAGCGCGTCTGTGTATGGCCTGCTACGCCTCACTCCAGCTATGGTCGCTGCTATCAGGGCCGCACGTCTCACCTCCAGCCCACCTCGGTCCACGGGGCTTCGGGTACTGTTGATTGTGGTGGGGCCAACCCGGACCACTCAAGCACCCAGGGCCAGTTGTGGCGTGCCTCTCTCAGCTCGGTGGCCCCCTTTGCTGATAGGCCTCCTGGCCTTGCCTAGGTCGTAGTTGCTGCCAGGGAGTTCACGCGGATCACGCCCAGCTCACGCCCCGCTGTTGCAGCTTGCCCCTCGGCGAGATTACAAGTGCCTCAATTCTTCCGTGGTGGGGGCCCACTCAGGATCCCGGCTGCCCCCGTCCGGTGTAGCTGCGCTAGAGCTCACCAGCCTCCACAGCTGACTCTCTGTCGGCGATGTGTGGGCCCGGAGTGTGGCGTGACTCCGAGCACTGCGACGGTGCTGGAAGGCCGACAACTCAGTCCAGTGTGTCTGGCGTCGCTTGATGTCTACCGGGGGTGCCGGTAAGTTTTAGATGGCATTTAGTGAGGATTTGGTAGGATATTGGGATCGGGCTGACTGAGCTGGCTAATACGTGTCTGCTATGTTGGACCGCTCGGCCACTTCCCCCATACAAAGCATTTCTTGCTTATGCTCATTTATGTTCCATAATCTAAGTTACCACTGAGCCTGTCTGACAGATGATGTGTGACTAGAATGTCACGAGTGTGTGATGCATAGATCATTGCTAGTATTGGCTCCATTTTACCAATCCCTACATAACTAACAGCAGAGGCCTCTTGGCATGTAAAGTGATAGGGAGTTTTCCTGACATACTTGTTTGTGCAAAAAAGTCTAATGCTGGAAAAGAGTCTGTGCTCAATACGCAACCCAGGCAAAGCAATCTCAGGAAGTCTTTAATTTCCTTATAAACCAGACAATCCTTGGCCCATACCTTACTTATAAAATGTAATTGCAAAGTCTGGGAATACATATGTATTTCCCAGTTTTGAGGTGCACTTGCTACTGGATTGTATTCTTCTTACAGCTGCTTGGAACCAAGTCCATACATTTAGTGAGTTAAGAATTAACCATCCAATGCCTCTACTACCCATATTAACTACCTCAGCGACATGTGTTTCTCTACATATTCTTCTGGGGTCCATGTGGAAGAACCAATCTATGTTGTAGCCATGATTTGGTTTTGACAAATGAAATAAAAACCTAATTAAAAATGTATGCTGGCTAAAAGTAACGAGCTGTGAGGGCTACAAGTTACAGTGCCTATCTCAAGGTTCGACAATCTTCTTTGGCCAACAGTTCCTAACATTATCCAGCCCTGCAAACGTTATTCTTATTATTTCTGTGCCTGCTGTTACTAACCTTTCCACTGGTCTCTATCTTTTCTGTCCCAGCATAATGTATTAGTAATGGGCTTTCAGGGGATAGTTAAGCAGTTGAAAATCAAACAGTTGTACAACTGCTGTTCCTAAAAATATTTATTTTGCAGGACTGGTTGATATACCAAGAAATTCCAACCCAAAAGCAAACATTGCTCTTGGTAAATCCAAAAATTAAACCAATATGCTGAAATTGTTAGATAACAGGCATCCAATGGTTCTAATATTAATAGACTTCTTAGATGCATTTGAGACACTTAAATACCTTATTTTAGCTTAGGGGGTTTCCTCTAGGTTCAGTCTCTCCAACAACTGAAACACTTTAACGAAGATTGTCCCTTATTGCTCTGTCCTCTGCATTTGCTCTTGATGTCCGCACGTATTCAGATGGCGCAGTGTGGAAAAGGGTGATCTGATGTTCTATGGGCCAATCGGAACATGGTCTTTCTAGATATTAAAAACTGGATATGGTGACTTATGCCTCAGAGAAGTCACACTGGCTTAGGCAGGCTATGCGCTCCAGCAACTGCTAACTGAACCGCTATTGATCCCAGAAATCAAAGATGCAGAATGCCGAGCGGTGAGACCTTGAGGGCCAATATCCTTTCCGATTACCTCCCAGTAATGTACAAGGAAGCAAGAGCGAAGTGGTTCTTGCCCTCCACATTTCATGACCCTCTAACTATATCACTACTCCTGCCCAAAGGACACCCACTAAACGCTCCTCCTACAGACCTCTGCTTCTGCTGCTGAACTTCGTCCTGTGGGATGAATCTTGGGTTCATACCAGGCCAATCCACATCGCATAAGGTTCGTACTCTGTTGTCCATTATAAACCAGACAGTCTATGAAGCCAGACAGTATTAAGAGCTAGAACTATTTTTCTAGATGCCAACAAAGCCTTTGATTCACTGGAAGGGAGCTTCTTGTTTACAGTCCCTGGCTGGAGAGGGACATGGTGGAATGGATTACGCTGCTTTATGCTCAACCTAAGTCCTGTATCAGAATTAACTGTACACTATCCACACAGATCAAAATCTCTAGAGAGACAAGTCAATAGTACTCACTGTCGCCAGTCCTATAGGTGAGTGCATTACAGCCAATGGTGTGCATGCTGTCATCATCATTTAGTACGAGGGCTTTACTTTATATTACTGCTGTCAATGTATGAAGATAATATATTATTGTTGGTCAGAGACCCACTCATCTAATCTCACCCCCATTGAATGTGAAGTAATTAGATTTAACTGGTAAAAATTACAGATATTTCCATTAATGAAGGGCACAAATACATGCAATGTTGACTTTTTCAGGTTGGTGCCCTTTGGTCTATTAAATGCTTGTATAAGAGATGCAACATGTTATCAGTGACAATTACAGAGTCACGAGCACCAAGAATAGCTGAACAAGTAAACTGCTGAATTTGCCTTCCGTTATCACTTGTAGGTCGAATAGCCTTGATAAAAATTGTGGTATTGCTAAACCTTCTTTCCCTACTCTTTAATATGCCATACCCACTGAGCCATCAATTTGACCAGCTTGAACTCCCTCCTGATCAAACTGGCCTGGGTAAGCAAACAATTGCACCTTAAACGGCATACACTGATAGGAACATACAAACAGAGGGTTTAAACAGCATCTAAATTTGAGCTGTACTTCGAATGTGACCAAGCTCTGTAGGCCTTTTACTGGTTTCCCTCCTTGCCATTCCTGCCACATTTATCATCAGAACGAGATATTGCATACCGACTACCCCTTACATGATGTTTTAACATCCGTGTAAAAGGTCCTTGGGTTGACTGGACCAGTAGCTTGCACCAGTTGGGCATCCACAATCTAGGTAAGATGAGGGGTAGTACCACATTGTACTCACCTACTCTGCAACTTCTAATTAGCTCATCAATACCACTTTAGCTGGAAACAAACAGCAAAACCTCAATGATAAATTTAAGGCCCGGAGTATTAGGGGAGATATTCAGTGACTGCAAGTTTCTGCCGCTACAACAATAAGACTCATTATCCAAAGCAGGCTGCTGGATACTTTCCTCTGCACTCCTCCTGCCAAGTCAAATTTCTAATGTTTCCTCAACTACCCCCTCATTCCTTTCCCTCAGTCTTGTAATAACCACACCTGGCAGGCATTGCCGTGATGTTGATGCGAATATTGAATGGGTGTTTCAGATAAGCACACAAATTATGGATGAGAAATGAACGTGCATACTGAGGAAGTATCCTGTATTAATAAACATTCTGATTCATTATCAATTCTTACACAGGGTGTACTATAAGCCCAAGGACATGGTGGGAAGGGGGTATTGGAACGAGTTACAGTGCCATTGCTGCGGTGAAAAAGAGGTGGGGTTTTCTCACCTAACCTAGTCATGCTAGGGTATGGCAAAATATTGCTCCAAGGTGTTTTGGGGCTCTGTCTCCGGCTAAGCCAGCCTTTGTTGATGGCACTGTTGCCTTATTTAAAGGATATACCAGTAGCTCTCTGCCCTCCCCCTCCAAACATTTTGAATGGCAAAAAACCTTATTATATTTTAACGATAAAAAAGGTGATTATGTTCCTCTCTCACAACAACCTTCAAAGACTATAGAGATTTGAGGATTCTTGCATCTTCTCGACTCAGCCAAGGCACATCATTAAGAAGGTACAACCCCTGGTAGATAATAAGTTAACTTTAGTCATCAAAAACGTTCCGGGAAATAACAAATTATCACCAAAATGAACCTTGCCCTACCTCCCATCAGGGACCTTGGTCGCCCTATATGTCATGAGCAATGGTATACCCCGATGCAATTTATCAGCTTCTATAATGGTTATGTGCTACTTGCTAGACATGTTTGATATAGTAGAGATGCCCTACATCAATTATAATTGCCCAAGGAGTGATACAATTTGCAATGTATTTTTTATTTTGTACATGGTGCTATGACGGAGACCCCGGTGAAGAGAATACTGTACACTTCTGCTAGTCCATGCCCTTGGCAGAGACAAGTGGATGATACACCAATTCATACCACCTAGATTGAAAATCTGAAAGTTTTATTTATTAAAATCTCTTGTTTGAAGGCAATGTCACTCAAGTGGTGAAGTCCTGACAAGTTTTGCTCACATTTCTAGCAATCCAAACTTGGCAATTTCATATCTGCTCCTTGTTTTTACCCAGAACACATTATTGCCAATTCTGGCATCTTCTTGACATAAGCCCACCAGATCTCCACCACACCCCCTTTGTGTCTATGTAGTCTTCCCGTAAACTCCTTCCTACAGTCTTCATTTCCTCTTTCACTTTTTCCAAAAAACATCATGCTTTTTTGCCATCCCTCTCGCCCACCAACATTTTAATATGGTCCTCTTTCACTTTCTTCATTTTCTCATGTTTGCTTTCATTCTTCCCATATTTTTCTACCTTCTTGCCAGGTTGTTTTTTTACCTGACTTACCCTCTCACTTACCCCTCCAACTATTCCTTTCACCCCACCCTCTTTACTTTTTTTCTCACTACCTCCTCTTCCGGTCTCCTCTCACCCAGTTAACATTTTCATTCCTTATACTCTAATCATGCCTTTCTCACCACCTTCCCCATACACTCCTGGCTTCTAGCACTGCCCTCTGTACCCTCTCTTTCTCACGTTTACCCTCCTACAGTCTGTTGTTATCCTACAATCACTCTCTTCTTTCCACACTCTCCCTATCTTGATGGTCACAGTTTACCTGTCCTTCACCCTTTCCCTCCCATATATTTCTCTCACACCTCTCTGATGTATCTCCTAATATTTCCCCCTCTCCAAATGGGATAGGAAGACAGTCAACGATGGAACAGAAAGCTTAATATGTAGTAGTACCACAGAGTGGTAATCACATGACTGTACCTGTAACGCGTAGTATTACCGCAGATTGATCACTTTGGGCTCATAAATGGGAAATAACTTGCAGAAGTATTGTTTGTGCAAGTTTTATCACATTTTGTACAGTGTTACCACCAGCGAAAACCTGGTCATGGGCCTGTTTTTCCTTTGAGTTGACATGGTATTACAGTGTTATAAATGCATCACTGTACACCAGTCAAAAACAATGTGCAGAAATATGATACATCATCTCTTATTGTGCTGTAGTCGCACCCCATGCTAGAACGTGGCAGCTGGGAAATCCCCCTTTAGAAAACAGAGTAATTCTAGCATATATCCCCTGGGTGCTCGACTCTTTTGGGCTTTGAAGATAAAGTTCTAGGTAAGTGGTAAAAAGTTATGGGTAGTGTTGTGGAAATGATCACCACGTGTTAGAATAAGCATCTAATGCGAATTTTCATTCTTCTCCGCTCAGTCCCTTTATCGCTCACCATGAGGCGAATCTTGGAACTGGTGTGCAGCACTCTCTTCAGCCTTGAAGACCAACTGAATGAGTTGGACCGAGCTGCAGGGGATGGAGACTGCGGGAGCACCCACACAAGAGCGGCACAAGGTGAGAGAGCACCCCACCAGGTACCAGGCATGCACTCCTCTTGGAAACACTTGGGGAGGATAGCACATCCGTGGGACCCATGTACACAAGCAAGGAGAGAGAACATGTGCCGTGGAGGTGACCGACAAGAACCAAGTAAGGGGAAGGAGAACACATTTCCTAGGAGCAAGCAGGCACGAGAGGCAGACACATGCATGCGCTGTACAAGCCGAGTGGCCATGATTTCTGATTTCCTACACCTAGATGTATGCCTGCTAGGCTGAAAAGCAGCTATTGCAAACCTGCCACCTACCAGATTGGATAAGGTCAGCGTGATCCGGATTGTGCGGTCTCTGGTTCAGACACACAAAAGTTTGTCACTTTTAGGACTACAGTACTCACATACTATGTTCAATGGATATAGACGTTTTCACCAGTCAGGTTCAAGTCCCAGTTTTTGGGATCGAATTTACTACTTTGTAAACACTCACCCTTTCTATGCCACATATAAAGCCAACCCTTTCTTGCTGTTCTCCTGTTTTTTTCTCATTAGCTATCCAGGAGTGGATAAAGTTGCCCCCGGTGTCTACAGACCAGGCTCAGCTTCTCTCTGCTCTGGCCAGGATCCTGCTGGAGAAGATGGGGGGCTCCTCGGGGGCGGTGAGTGTGAAGGGCCCTCACAAATTAAATTATTCTTAGAGGGAGTCTGGCTATAAGGAAACGGAATCTGAAAAACAAGCATTTGCAATGCAATAGGTCTCGCATTACCGAATGTTGGAGCTATTGGCGTTGCGAATAATAATGCAATGCCAATAGCTCAAACTTTTAGTAATACGAGTCCTATTGCATTGCAAATGCTTGTTTACTTAATTGACATTCACATACTATAGGGAAAGAGAAAGATGTCAGGTTGGTGGGTACGCAAGGATCAGCACAGAAGAACTGGGAAAAGTATGTCTATTTTACTATGCGTTTCTGCAAAAGTTTCCTTGATTTACAATGGAAACCGCTTTGTATGGTGCAGGGCCCTCTACCAATGTGGATTTTGCTTGCAGAGCAGGCTAATTTAATTGTATGGAGGGCCTGGCAGACTATGCAGCACGATTTCAACAAGGTAAGTGCTTAAGGGTAAGCATAACCTATTCATATACTCATTGGTTAGTTACTACAGCACGTAGAATGACTGAGTAGATACAAAGGCAGTCAGACAACAGTAAAATGGTACAGTTTATGGGAGATTGAACAAGGGATCAGATTGTGGCTAAGAAGCTACTGCCAGGCAGCAATGGTTTATCTGTAGTAAATGAGCAGCAAAATCTGTACACATTAACAGCTCGAAGTCAAAAACAGCAAGAATGCGTTCTTTGTAGCATTCAGTTACTGGTGAAGTGGAAGGTTTACGATCGAACACTTTTTGGTGACCCTAAGCATAATTTGTGACAACTGAGGCTTTACCTCTTGCCCCAACTGGAGAAGCTGTGTACAATCAGGGATTTGTATTCTATGTGGCTACCGTACTTGTACAAAACACATTCTAGTCTGCACATGGCACTGTAGCCTCCTCATGTCACGCAGAAGGGTGACAAAACAAACCAATAGTAAGCGCCGCCTTGGCTAAAAAAAGCGGGTCAGGCCTGCATCTGGCAATCACATATTACTCTTTACCATCAAAAATCTATTTTGTGCTTTAGGCTTTCAAAGTTAATATGTACATCTGACGACACAGGCATTTCACGTTGTTGGAATTTTTGGCATGGGAATAACGCAAGATGTTTAGCAGTGGACACAAAGCTGTTCGTTTAGAGTTCTTCAGAACCAGTTATAGCAGAGTTGCTTTATTTTTGTTTCCCTGACAGATTTGTTGGGACTGCGCTGATATATTTAGGGCAGACAGACATGCCCTTTCGTTCCCCGTATTGAGCTGCTCCGTAAACGTAAAAACCACGTAATGAATACCTACTGGTCCTGGTGTACTTGCTACAGAAGGAAGAGGTACTTTGCAGAGTGAGGTGTTTTCCCTACAAATCCCGAGCTGACACTTACAAAGGGGTGGGGGTAGGGAGCAGGAGTCATTATAATTTGCTATCGTAGAGGGTTCAAATCAATGCCTCGGTTAAGAAATGCATCTTAAAAAATAATTGTAAGCAGTCTTATTGCAGACTAGAGTTTGGAGCATCCGTATCATCAAACATCAGTGGACTCATGTCCTTTTCCACACTCAGATCTTGTGCCATATTGTCGTTTCTCACCTGCACGATGCCACCTTCTTCCACCTCCTCCTGCAGCGCCCCACCGCTAAACAGCTGGTAGTGTTAATCCTGCAAGCTCAGCTGGTCCCGGGCGCGCTGTTCTTGCTGCTCCTGGACCCGTTGCTCCCAAGGGCGCTGGTCCTCACATGCCTGGGTGAGCTGCTCTTGGTGCTCGTGGGCCAGCTGCCGGACCTGCTGCTCCTGCTCTCGGGCCAGCTGCTGGCGAAGCTGCTGCAGCCCGCCACCCACGTTATCCTCTTGCTTGATGTGCTCCTTCTTCAGGGTCATCTCATCGCAAAGTAGAGCAGAACCCCCCGGGAGGCGGCCAAAGCTGGTGACCGGGGGCTGGTGGCTGAACTTCAGCATGCTGCGGGGGAAGGCGGGCTCCATAGCCCGCAGTACCTTGGGCCCCCACTCACCTTGCTCCGGCCGCTAGCGCTCAGAAGAGCAGACACAATGGGGCGCCTGGCAGGAGCGCGCTTCTGCGCCCTTGCGCACTATCCCGCGAACAGGTAACAGTCTGCTTGTGCACTTCTTCTCCCGTGGACACTCCTTACCTTTGTGAGTGACGTGGGCCCGCTGCGCGCACACCTCCCTGTAGCCGCCACCGCACCGTTAGAATGACGCCCGGAGCCCCACAATAGAAATAACAATTCCTCCCACCGCACATGTTCGGCGCGCTGCATGCCGGGACACTATGCATTTAATCATAGGCATAGAGGGCAGACTGCCCTAAAAAGCAATGGTTTTAGAAAACAGACACTGGCATTCCGCTATGTGCATCTGGCATAGGCTGAACTAAGCGACTATTTTTTTGAAGGCGGCTTTCTTACTTTTAGGATGGGGTACACTGAAAACAATGCACGAATGGGGGGGTGAAGAGGCATCGGATTGCAGGAGGGGGGGGGGCACAGGAAGAAAGTAGTCTGTGCAGTAAAAAGGCCAGTAGCCATGGAAGGACACAAATGACGACATGGCCGTCATAAGGAGGGACTAATAAGCCTACAACCAATCGGAAGGCAGCATTTAAGACCCAAGCCAATGAAAATGATGGGCAGAGAGTGGGGGGAGCTTCCACGCTATACTGAATACTGCATGCCTCGCAAAGCGAGCAGCACATGCGCTGCAATGCTAGGCTCGACCTAATAAGATATGCCCTGCAGAATGTGCGAGGATTCAGTCTGTAAAGCTCTGCAGAATAGCTATATTCAGCTCTAAGGAAGAAAGCAAGGTTTGAATTACTCTAACAAACAGCTATTTTTTATCTCCTGTTCAGCTTTACAGCCTCTTTCTCCTGGCGGCTGCACAGGCCCTGCAGACGGGCAGCGGACCTTCAGTCTGGTGTGAAGCAGTAGATGCAGGGATTGCAGCCATGAAGAGGTTTGTGCCTGTGTACTTCTGTTACTGTAATAGTTTCAAGACACATTTTTCTAGCAACCACAGTGTTTGTGAGCTTCTTCAGCATGACTCATTGCCACCCCAACATGAAACTCTGCTTGCTTAGCATGAGTCACTCCCGCCTCTGCATGACTTTCTTGTATCTGCATTACTGAAAGTGTAAGCTATTGGCGTTCCTAATAATAATGCAAACGCCAATAGCTCAAACTTTCAGTAATGCGAGAGCTATTGCATTGCCTATGGTTTTATTTCTAACTATATATTTTTCAAGCAAACGCGGCACCCGCCCTTTAGCTTGAGATGTTTAAAGCTAAAGCGCGGGTACCGCGATTGTAGGAAAAGTAAAGAAATTGGGAAAAAAGGTGTGCGGACACGCTTATTTTTCTATTGATGTACTTTTGTTACAATGGTGGCACCCACTCTTTAGCTTTAAATATCTTAAGCTAAAGTGCGAGCGCCGCCATTGCTTCAAAAGTAAAGAAATAGAAAAAAAAGGCATGAGGACGCATTTTTATTTTCTATTTATTTATTTTTGAAGCAATCAAAGCACCCGCACGTTAGCTTAAGATGTTTAAAGTTAAAGTGGGGCATGCTGCCATTGTAAGAAAGGTAAAGAAATCAAAAACAAAAAAGGCAAGCAGCTGATAATAATAAAAGAAAGGCGAGGCCGCCATTATTGCAGCTGAGGCCTGCCACGCTTGTTAAATGAAAAAAAGCATTGGGTGAGAGCGTGTCTTACCTGCAACAGCAAACAGGAGAAAGTGATTATACAAAATAGTGCTCAGAGGCTGTAATTAAAACATGTAGAGTAACAACATGTGTAACAAGAGAAAAGACTTTAATAAGAAGAGATTACTAAGCCTATTGACCAATGAAAAGCCACTATTTACAAAGGACAGTAGCAGGAGCCAATTAAAAAGATGGACGGGAAGTGGGTGAGCTTCATGTCCATATCCTGAATACAGCATGTCTCGAAGAGACAGCACAAGCGCTGCCTTGGGGAGACCTAAAATAGGATCCATCGCTTTGGCCCAGTCTTCTGTCTACCCAATAAAGGAATCGGGGGGGGGGGGGGGGGGTAAATATTGTGGAGAGGAGTAGGCACTGAGATTAGGAGGTGACTGGGTGTTGTGAAGAGGGGTTATGAGGGGAAGATGAGTCAGTGTGTGTGAAGGTTGAGATTAGTGGGAAATACTTGGGGTTCCAAGAATTATGTACAGTGCTTTCTCTTTTCCCTCCAAAATGTTGTTGCGTGGTCTCCATTTCTAATGCATGTTTGTGGTTTCTGCTGCAGGTATGGAGGGGCTGAGCCTGGAGACCGTACCATGGTGAGTGATATTAGGCCCTTTTACCTCAATTTGTGGAACATTTGAGCTCACCTTCCAGTCCCCAACAAAACTGTATGTGGACTGACTACACAGTAAAACAACAAAATAAATTTAAACATAAGAAAGAACAACAAACTGAAAAACTATATACAATATTAAATACATAGCCAGGGGAGCAATGTAAAATATCACAAACCACATGTGAACAGAAAACATTATTTAAGAAATTCAACAAATTTGATAGGCGGTTGCCTGAACCTGCTCGCACCTTTAACTGGAAGCCATAGTATCTTCTATTATTTCACCCCCCTTCACCTGACCTCGCAGACTGTCTTGCAACATGGAACTCTCATTGCCCACAGCTGTCAGAACACCCAAGTAAACTTCCTTATCAGTTTTTACAAAAAAATATCTACCCTCGTTGTCCGCATCATCCTCATCACTCACAGGCAATGGCCAGTGCATTTGTCCACCCACCTTACATTCCACACCTTACCATCTTGAATCGCCATACATTAAAACACTTCTACGACTTCCATGGTTTTACCAAATTTAGTAGCACCTTTCTCCCTAATCTTGGTTTAAGAAGTCTAACCCATTCTCCAACTTTGATCTCATGTGCCATTTCCATTCCATTTGGGATCATACAATGTTTTGGCTTTATTTTGTTTCTTTTAATCCTTTCGAAACTTCTTCAAAATCACACTTGCATTCCACTCCTCTACACTTCAGTTCGAATCACCAATGGCACAAACTTGAAACCAAATCTCTACCTTAGAAAAACTTGAAAAGGCTAACCTAAGTGGTGGTGTGTGGAGTTATATGGTACAACCACAACGTTTCCCTCAAATAATTCTTCCCATCCCCTCCACCTCTGTGTATTTCATTTGTATCCTTTCAAAACTCTGTTGAATCTTTCAACTTGTCTTTTCAGATGAGGTTCACATAGTGTGGTCATCACATGTTTAATGCTACAATGTTTAAGAAACAATGCCATCACAGATAATCTTAACTGTACACCGTTGTCAGTAACTAAAACAGATGGGCAACTGTCCCTGGCAAACACTTCTGTTAAGTCTTTTTTCATAGTATTGGTCAAAGTTTTTTACACCAATTTCACCTTCGGCCATTTAGAATGATAATCAATCGGTACCAAACCAACTGAGCATCGATAGGAAGGAAATTAAATGGACTGGATATATCGAATGCGCTTCTTTGCCAAGGAAACTCTGGCCACTCTTCTGACCTAAGTGGAGCACTATTAACTTTCAAAATCTTCTCACTAGTGGTGCATACCTCACACTTCCTCATTGTCCTGTCCACTCCAGACCATCAAAATAATTACACCCAAGATGTTTCACATCGGACATCCCTGTATGCTCTTTATGGGCCAACTTGAGAATCATCTCATGCACATTACCCGGAGGAACACATTTTCCATTCTTGAACAACAAATCAACCTCCGTTCTAACTCCTCTGCCACCTTGCACGTGGGCAAATATTCTGCCACAATTTCCTTTCTATTGTCCCAACCCTCCAACACATACTTCTTGGTGACTTGCCATACTGTGTCTTTCCTCTCACTTTCCTTCCAGAATTCTTTTGAAATGCCATCAGACTTCTTGGATATAATGTCCTTCATCTCGGACACCATTTTACATTCACTTACAACACCTTTTGCTTTAGACTGCTGACACAGTAACCTAGATAAAAATCAGCTGTCACATTTCTCTTTCCATTCACAAACTCAGTTTTAAAGGTATATTTCTGCAATCTTTTTTTTTTTTTTTTTTTTTTTTTTTAAAGTTTTTATTGAACAATAATTCGATTACAAGCACGGGCCTACAACCACCAGGGCCGGCCGCTAAGTACAGAATAAAATATACATTTATCAAAGCTGCAGTCGGTTCCCGGGGCTCGGCCCCGTAGTGACTCCGGATAGTTCTAAAGGAACAGGAGACTTAAGTCCAACAAACACAAAAAACTAAAAGAAAAACAAAAGGCGAGGCATCAAGACAAACAGTGCAGGTCAGGCTTCCTCCGGGGAACTCCAGTTCAGACCATTAAGCAGCACGCGAAAGGAAGGAGTACCGGGAGGCTGGGGACGGGGGGGGGGGGCCAAGGGAAACGAACGTCCATATGTAGTCATTCCAAAAGGTGCCCGGAACCGTCAAGGGTCAGGGGGACATGGCGATATCGGTGTCCACCAGGGGGGGCGTACAGATACCCCCGCGATATGCATTCCATTGCCCCCAGATTCTGCCCCATGCCCCCGGCTTACCACGGGCAACATACACAGTCTTCTCCCTGAACATACACCAGTCCATATTCTCCTTCCATACTGACACGGTGGGCGGCCGCTGGGCACCCCAAAGCTGCGCTATATCTCTCTTGGCAATCATGTTCCCCAGGGCCGCCCACCGAGTCTGAGCTGCGCTATAATCATTGGGCTCCCACACATTCAGGACACAGCGACGCACCTCCGGCAGCAGCACAACCCCAGTGACCTGTCCCATAACCGTATGTACCCGGCGCCAGTAGTCCGCCACCTCGCGGCACTCCCACAGGATATGGAGAAAGGTGGCGCTGAGCCCACAACCCCGCTTACAGAGCCCATCATCGGAATATCCCATCGAGACTAAGCGAGGACCCGTCACATACACCCGGTGAAGAATCTTAAGCTGTACCAACCGGAGACGGGCCGGAATGGCGACCTCCTTGGGGGACGACAGTGCAGACTGCCAGTCCTCGTCGTCCAATTCCACCCCATCCCCCGTCCAAGCCTCCTGAAGGCGCACCAAGAGGTCAGCCCGATGATTAATCAGTTTCTTATAAATTAAAGAAATAGTACTGTCAGGGACATGTCCGTCAAGTATGCGGTCCTCGAGGGGCGAAGAAACCGGGATCTTGGTCCCCTCTCCAAAGACTGAAAGCAGGGCGTGTCGAACTTGGGCATAGCGGAAGAACTCCCTGTCCGTAAGCTCATATTCGGCCTGAAGAGCCGCGAAAGTCTTAACCGCGCCCTTATGCCACAGGTCTCCCACTTTGCTGATACCAATCGTATCCCACTGGTCAAACCCCTTCGTAGTCCAGAGGCTCCCCAGGCGATCGGAGGCAAACAAAGGAGTAGCACATGTCAGTCGCTCACTCCAGCCCGTGGCCGCAGTGGCAGCCCTCCAGGTCCGCACCGCAATCTTAGTAGGACCCGTAAGGGTCCGGCCAGCCGAGCGGGAGTAAAGCGCCCTGTTATAGTCCCCGCCGGGAAGCAGGAACTTGTCCATCTCATACGCCGGATTCAGGCCAGGCGCATACGTGGCATGGTTGATGGCCGAAAGCTGCGCGGCCCAATAATACCTGCGAATGTCGGGAAGCGCGATGCCCCCGTCGTACCAGGGGAGAGTAAGCTTAGCAAGAGCAATACGCGCCCGCCCGTCCCACACCAATCTCCTCTGCAGGCTCTCCACCTCCCGAAAGTAGGCCACTGGGATGACGTCGAAGGAATTCTGGAGTGCATAGAGGAACCTGGGAAGGGACATCATTTTGAACAGCGCGGCCCGACCCAGCGGGGACAGGGGCAGCCTGCACCACCGGGCCGTGTCCTCTCGCAATCGCCGAAGCGGACGCAGGAGATTCTGCTCATAGCGAGCCACCGGGTCCAGCGAAACGTATATCCCCAGGTACTTAAAGCCGCTCAGAGATACCTGGATCGGAAGCCGAGGCGGCAGGAGAGGAGGACCACCGGAGATCGGATAGACGCAGGATTTAGACCAATTGATCGTGAGGCCCGAATTATTCCCAAAGGAAGTCAAAACGTCAAAGAGGACGTTGAGCGACTGCCGCGGTGAGGTGAGATATAGGAGAATATCGTCCGCATACAGCGAAACCCGATCCTCAAAGCCCGGGGCCCACCGGATCCCTCTAAGCGAGGGCTCCCAGCGGAGCCAAGCCGCGAGTGGCTCCAGGGCGAGAGCAAAGAGCAAAGGGGACAAAGGGCATCCCTGCCTCGTGCCCCTGCCGAGGGCAAAGGGCCGAGAGACCCGCCCATTCACCACCACCTGAGCCATGGGTCCCGTGTAAAGAAGCTTCACCCAGCCAATAAATCCTTCCCCAAAGCCAAACTTAGCCAAGACAGCCCAGAGGAATGGCCACTCGATGGTGTCAAAAGCCATCGTGGCATCCAAAGAAACCAGCACGGCCGGTTCGGAGAGGAGCTCCGCCCTGGCAAGGGCGCCGTGAAGACGCCGCAAGTTAAGAGCGGTGTTACGATGCGGGATGAATCCGCATTGGTCCGGATGAATAAGATCGCACACGACGCTCAACAGACGATTGGCAAGGACTTTCGCCAGGACCTTAGGCTCCGCATTTAGCAGTGAAATAGGCCGGTAAGAAGTACAGCGGTCTCGCGGCTTGTCCTCCTTGGGGATAACGACTATCGTGGCCAAACGCTGGTCGGCCGGGAGGGAACCCGCCGCCAGAGACTCACGGAACATGCGACTGAGGAAGGGCGCAAGCTTGTCAGGGCGCAATTTATATAGCTCAATGGGCAGACCGTTGGGACCCATAGCCTTGCCCGAGCGAAGGGAGCGGATCGCGGTCGCTATTTCATCCGCCGACAAGGGGGCGTCCAGCCGCTCACGGTCTTCAACGGACAGGCCGGGCAAGGCGATATCCCTCAAAAGAAGGCGAGAGTCGTCCTCATCCCTGTCAGTCACTGGGGAGTACACAGCCCGGAGGTGGTCGGCAAAACATTCCACAATCTCGTCAGGCTCCGTCACACACACACCATCCGCAGCACGCAACTCCGGGACCACACGATTCACTCTCTCCTTCCTGTCCAGCCACGCGATCAACTTTCCCGCCTTGTCCCCGGCATCGTACAGTCGACCCTGCTGCTCCCTATACATAGTTTTGGCCGCGTCAGTGACCAGGGACCTATACTCAAACTGTTTCAGGCTGAGGGCATGGAGCCCGTCCGGAGTGACATTCGCCTCCAAGGCCGACTCCAGCCCCACTATGTCAGTCTCCAGCCTCACCACTGCCTCACTCTTGACCCTCTTAGCCACCACTATCTGGGAAAGGGCGTGTCCGCGGATCACGGTTTTAAAGGCTTCCCACAGGGACATTGCAGACGACACCGACCCCTCGTTATCCAGGAAGTATTGGTCCATAGCCTTGACCAGGCTGTCACGAGTCGTAGGGTCTCGCAGGTACCATGGGTTAATGGGAGCGATCCGCCCTGCAGACCGCGGCCCGGTGTCGAAAAGAAGCCACAGCGGAGAATGGTCGGAGATACCCCGCGCCAGGTGCCTGACCTCACGAATCCGACCAGTCTGCGCCGCGGGCATAAGGAAGTAGTCTAACCTAGAGAGACTCCCATGCGCCCCCGAGTGAAAGGTGAATTGACATTGGGTCGGATGCATTAATCTCCAACTATCCACCAGGCCGAAGGTATCCAGCATCCCACCCAGCCATGCCTGGGCAGCGGGGAGGGTCCTTGGTGGGTGACGATCCAGTTCACCCGAAACCACAGAATTAAAGTCCCCGCCCATGAGCAGGAGGCTGTCCGGAAGGTCAAGCAGCATTCGACCCAAGTCAGTGAAGGTGGAGTTCTGGAGGCCCGGGGGGACGTAAACTGAAACCAGGGCAAGGGGCTGCCCCTCCCACCTCCCAATCAAGCACACATAGCGCCCTCTGTCATCCGAGACTATCTTAGTGATCTCCACCGGAAGTGAGGTTCGCAGGAGAATGCCCACCCCCCTGGAACCAGTTGTGAAGCCAGAATGGGCCACGAGGCGGTATCCCCCCCTGTTCATTGCATGACAAACATTACCAACCAGATGCGTCTCCTGGAGAAACACCACATCAGGAGCCAAACGACGCAAATATTGCAGTACTACACCCCGCTTGATACGGTCCCCCAACCCATTGACGTTCCATGACATAAGCCTCAACCCGTCCCCCCCCATCCCCCCCAATAGATCAAGGGTCCCCCAGCCTGCAGCACAGTTCCCAAATATGGACAAAAATCAGTACCTCGCCCTGTAAACAAAAAACACACAGCAAAACAACCCCACCTCCCCCCCAACCCCACCCCAGGACCAACTCCCCCCACCCTGCACCCCTGCGGGCCAAAAAACCCCCCCAACTTGCAGTGTGCCTGTCGCCCCTCTAACCCCATTCTACGAAAAGACCCCAGAGGAGGTAAGGGACCCGTCCCCGCCCGCCCCCCTCACTGGTCCTGGTTAAACACAATATGCAAGTGAAATAAGACCCGACTGTACAGTGCAAAACGGCAAAATCAAGGACCAAAAGTCATTCTAAAGGGAACCCGTCACCCGCGGTGCCCGCAGAGGGTCCGGGACGGCCACCTCCGTCCGGCAGAGAGTCCAGCCAGTCACTTGCAGCCACGGGAGAGTCAAAAAAGGCTGTCCGATCCCCATGTTCCACTCGGAGTTTTGCAGGGTAGAGCATCGAATACTTTAGGCCCAGCTCGCGGAGACGACGCTTCACCCCTTGGAATCCCATCCGTTGTTTCTGGACCAGTTGCGTGAAGTCC
The DNA here is from genome assembly GCF_964204655.1 of Triturus cristatus. NCBI lineage: Eukaryota > Metazoa > Chordata > Amphibia > Caudata > Salamandridae > Triturus > Triturus cristatus. The sequence continues at coordinate 617,896,389 of NC_140584.1, forward strand.
GGATAAAAATTGATGGTCGAGTTCTCATGACTAACCGGGCCGTGGGTCCGTGAGGCCTGCAGAATAGCGTCGCGGTCCCTGTAGTAGAACAGTTTGGCCACGATAGGCCTCGGGGGGGCCCCCGGCCGTGGCCGACCGCCCGGAACTCGATGGGCCCGCTCCACGGCAAAGAACTTACTTAGGCCAGCCGGGGACAACTGTTTCAGGATAAGGTCCTCGACCACGAGGTCAACCGGGCGGCCGTCAGAGGACTCCGGTACACCTATGACGCGGATGTTGTTGCGTCGGGCCCGTCCCTCGAAGTCCTCAAGCCGCCGGGCCATATGATCGTTGACCACCCTGATGTCTCCAAGCGCGGCCCGCAGATCCGACACCTCCGCACCGAGGGTGGAGGTCCGTGTGTCGAGAGCCTGGACCCTCTCGTTAGTTTTGGAGAGGTCGGCCCGGATCAGGGTAACATCAATCGCGACAGTGTCAATCTTACGGGCCAGGGCCTCATATTGCGTCGCGATGGTTTCCCTGATGCCCTCAATGGCGCCCATAATGTCCTGCAGGGATAGTTCCGTAGAGACGGTCGCGCCTCCCTCCGCAGTATCCGAGGGGGGGCCAGCAGCGCCAGAGGGCCCCCTGCCCTGGGTGTATCGGTCCATGTTATTGCTCTGGACTGCTCCCCCGCGGAGGGAAGCCTTGGTCTTGCGGCCCTCGGGACCCCCTTTGCCCCCCATGTGAACACGGTCACTCAAGGGGACACCCAATCAAGAGGTGTAAGGGCACCAGCAAGAAGACCACAAAATGTCGGTAGAGGGGGTCCGAGGCGATAGGCACTCTAGTAGCAGGTGAAAGAAAACCTCATTCAGAGGCCCAGGAAGCACCTCGCCACCCCGAGCGCACCCCCCTGCCGGTCTCCTGAAGTGCAAAACCGAAACCGAAAGTGGTGGATCGGCAACTGGCACCGCGCTGAAGCCGCTGTTGTTCAATTGCAGCCCGGCCCCTCGGGTCACCTTCACCCCGGTCACCTCCGTCGGGTGGGTCCCAAAAGTTCCGACGGCGACAACTCAGGATTCCCAGGTCCGATTTGAGTTTTGAAAAGAGATATATGCTCAGCTGGTCTTTATCTCCCAGATTCCATAAGCCACGTCAGGATATTCTCAGGATAGATTCCGAGGAGCAGAGAGGGTCCGGGGAGCCCTGTGCTCACGCGACCATCTTGGATGCGCGCTAGGCTCCTCCCCCTATTTCTGCAATCTTGAAGTGAGTCTGGCAATATGCGTTGTGGAATTCCTTCCGCCACTGGGAGACAATATGTTGACTAATGGCTTGTGGCCCATTCTCAGGGCAAATTTTCTACACATAGTTTCTAAATTGTTCAGTCATCCATACACATGCCACAAACTCCCTCTCAATCACTGCATACCTTCTTTCTGTGTCATTCAATGTATATGACGCAAATGCTGCGATCCATTCATCTTTAACACATCTTTGGGACAATACACTACCTACACCATACAAACCTGGCATTTACAGTAATTACACACTCCTTTTCCATGCAAAATGGCTGCAGCGTGGGAGCTTCTACAATTTCACACTTTGTTTTCAAATGCTAACTACTGTCTTTCCAACCAAACAAAATAAGCTTTATGTCTCAACAACTCCCTCAACAGTTCCATCTTGATGGCAAAATCTTTAATACATTTACTATAGTACTCAAACATGCCACTAAAAGACAGAAGTTGCTCTATGTTAACAGGTGCTGGTGCCTCAGTTATAGCTTCTACATTAGATTTATTTGGCACCACTTCATCACCAGACGAATTGTGACTTAGACATTTTAGAAATATTTTACATTTAGATGCCTTCAAGGTTAGACCATGTTTGTCCAATCTGTTGCACACCCCAGACATATGCTGTATACACTTCTTCTCAATTCTAGAAAAAAATAAGATATCTTGAAAGCATTTTTCTTCCTTACCTTCATCAATATATAGTACTTGTTTTTCAGCCAACAAAGACACAGGTTCACTACCTCAGGGTTCTAAAATAATTTCCAATTTCCATTGATCTCTCCATCCAATCCCTTAACTGACACAAATAATTTAACTTGAGCCCACCTTCTCTAGCACTCCAGTTCCAAACACATATAGCAATCCATTTCAATGGTGGACCCATCAAAGTTCTCAGCTATTATGTCTGAAGCCTGTAACTGACTAATATTTGACATTTTCAAACATTTGCAGGAATTACTGTCGAGTTATTATAGGCCATAGAAAACCATAATCCGCCATAAGTTCCAACTCCACTCCAGAATGTTAACCACATACTTGGGTGGATTTTTTTTACCACTTGTTCTGTTTCACCATCACCATCCTCTTAAATAGATAATACAATACCTGTCCCATTATCTGTCACCCTTCCATACTTTCCATCCAGCTTGTTCTCAAATATTTCTGTGGCATATGACACTTTACCCTGCATCTGCCCAGGACTTTTCTCAAAATCCACACACACATGAGCAAAATGCCCTGAATGGCCACATTTCTTAGCATTCTTTGTTGATAGTCAGGCACCAAGCACACGAAGCAATATGTGTATTGTTACCACACCTATAACATGCATTACTCTTCTCTATTTTTCATATTTTTTATAATTTCCAGAATTGTTAGGATGCAAAACACTCATGTTACTGCAGTCTACCCCATACTCATCATGAAGTTTCAACACACACACACCATCAACATTTCCCACTTGTATGCTAGTGTACTTAACTGTGGCCAACCACTTTTCTGATTGTTTTAACGCCTTAGCAGTGGAATTAGCATCTTGTAGCTCAGGATTACCCATGACCCATAATTGTTCCTGAATTGTTTTGTTTTTACATGAACTATGTTTTGAACCCTAATCCTAATCATCTCATCTGTCATGGGAAAAAATTACAAGTTATGGATAACGCTCTCAAAGCCATGACAAATGTATCAGATGATTCTCCATCCCTTTTCGCCCTAGTATAAAACTTAAATCTATTCAAACCAATGCTGGTAGTGGGTTTAAATGTAAGTTCCATCCTTAAAAGCCCCTCTTGGTACACATCCATGTCTCCTTGACCCCTTGAGGGCGTTACTCGAGGTAAGGTTCTGAAACCTGCTTGACCCTCTGATCTAATGTAAAAGTATGTTTTTCTTCCACTTGACTCCCATCTTTTCACCATTAATAGCTTATATATAAGTAACATCCAAGGTATAGGCAGTTCCCTTTTGCTCAGCAAAACGTTTGCTGGTGGGGGTCAAACTGCATTTTTAATTAAAGTAGTATTAAGTGACCCAACTTATAGTTCCCTAAAAAACTTAATTGAAAGGTTTATAATGTGTAAAATATCAAAGGAATCAATAGTACTGACCATAACACAATGGGAGCAGGAGCAGACTGTAGTTTACATTTCAAGTGATCCTTTAGTGCTGACCATAGGCACAATGAAAAGCACTATAATTATTTTCTTTCTTTTAATGCTCCATAAACCTTCAAATGTTGACTAAAAAGGGTAGCTGAAGAACAGTCCAAACCTATGCTATTTGTCTGTAACAATGGCCTTCTCAAGTCAAAATGGCTGCCATGTTAGCATGGTGACATATTGGATCACATGACCTACACGTTCAGCACGATGACAAAGTGATCCAATCACCATAGGCTAGCACCAAGACCGTTTTCCTTCCTTTACGCTCCAAGTATCATGCAGAGCATAGCCTGTTTTGTGCGCATGGACCTGGCTCTACACTCTCATTGCACCTAACTGCTTCTCCCGCAGCGGCTCGAGCCTGAAGAAGCGTCTCAGGAAAGAAGCAGCTTATACACTGCTGGACCATGAAAAAAACACTCATCACAATGGTGCCTTAGAACCTCAGGCCAGACAAGAGTGACATCACAAAATAAAGCTCACCTTGCTTGATGGCACCCGTTCAACCATAAATACTGTTTGGATCCGCTTGCCAATTATCTTTCCAATCCAAAAGTATCTGTGAAAATGTCAAAATCCACACTGTTAAGAACGGCTTCAGCCGCAAAGATGATCGGTCGCTCCAACATCAAAATAGCTTCTTAAGTAACTTTCCTCAACATCCATGTAAAGCTAATGGGTCCTCGGAGGCAAATCTGTTCCTGTGCTGCCTCCCTAGGACAGGATACCTTTGCATTTTGTCGCCATTTGTTTGAAAGTAGACTATCCATGTAAAAAGAAAATAGGTCTTTATTTGGCAGCACAGTACGACCGTCTTACAGGCAGGCGGTCAACACACCACAGTGTAGACTCTGCATTCTAAGAAGGAACATATTCCATAAAATGCAGAATACTAACGGAATCATAACATTGGTATCCACAAGTTGAGATGGTAAACAATGCAATACAAATATATTGACCTGGCTTCATCTTATCCCAGTAATGGAGAAGGGTCTATTTTCACAAAACAAGGGCATTTTAAGAGCATCAGTGTTGTTTCTTAGTTTCATTCAACCTCTGCTTCCCTACATTCCCTACCCATCTTGGCAGGTGTACCATGCAAAGTCCCTTATTGATTCTGTCACACGGAAACATATGACTAACAAGGGAGGGGGGCAGGGGGCAGACCCTTTGTGGTTGTCCAAATTGTTTGTACACCTGGAGGCATGTATTTTATTCCTTGGTGGTATGGGAGCTGAACCCCAATAATCATCTGAACCCCAGTATTTAGATACCCTGAAATTTTACCTAAAATAATCCAGCTCCAGTATCTCCAGTTGATCTAACGATTAAAGACTACGCTTCTCGTCAGAATAACACAAGTTAGCAGAGTTAAACAGTAATACATATTGGAAACAAAGAATTGAGCTCTAGGCCAAAAATAAAGCAAAAACTGGGTTTTAATACAGAAAAGGTTAAACTATGGTACAGAGAAAATATGCATGAAATGCCATAAAGGCTCAAAATACAGAATTACAATATAAAAGCAAAATTGTAGAATGCATTAATCCCTAGTTAATAGGAATCAAGTAAATACTCTAAGTGTCAGACTCAAAGAGTATAGACACATCCGATAAAGAATACTAGACAAAATGGACATAGAAAATAAAGACTTCAGTAAAAGCAATCTTAAAGTCCGCTGCAAAATCCAACAGAACCCCAAGCCTAACTAAAGTCTTAGCCCAGACGACACCCAAACTAAAACTTGAACAGCTAAAGTCCAGAAGCTTTTACACACAAATCACACTTTCTAGAAATAGATTCTGCAAATTTAGCATAGCATGATTATGTTTAGTATTGCATAGGCAAATAAGAAACATTTACGTAGTTAAAAAAACATTAACACTAACTCATTTCTTAAGGTAAGAGAAATCTTGCATTCTTTTCCCACAGCAATCATCCTCCTGAGATGATCAACACAAAATGAAACAACCCTAACAATGGCTCATTGATTCTGCATGTCTACACTAACACTTCCAGCAGGCGTCCTTCATAATGATACTTTGGGTACAAGGTGGACGCTTCATTCACAATACAGTCTTTCGAATAATGTACATCACCATTACATTTACGTCATTCAATTAGTGCCCTATTACGAGTTTGACCGCCAGACTCGTGGTGGTGGCAGATCCCGCCTCCTCTGCACCAGCGGTCGTACAATTTGGATAGTCGGACTGCCGTTCCCTGGCGTAGGAGCAGTGGTCAGAGGCTGCAATATGCGTGGCAGGATATTACAAGTTTCCTCTCCACCAGTTTTTTTATGGCAGGGAGGGAACTAAGGGGGGGGGGGGTAAAGGACCCCTCTGTGCCCCAAATATATGTGGATGCACAGGGGGGGGGGATGACATCTGCTCCCCTGTGTGCATGCACATAGGTTCCTGCATGGCATAGACTTTCAAGTCCAGGCCGTGCAGGAACCTTGTAGTGCGTTTCCACTGCGGTGCCTTTTTTAATGGCACTGCCGCCTTTAAAAGAGCCCATGAGACCGCCACGCCGCCCGCCTGCCAGACTACAAAAAAGTCATAATCTGGTGGGCGGGTGCGTGATCCTTGGTGAAGCGGTGGTTCGGAGGTTTGCACCGCTCCGCCAAAATCTCGTAATCAGGGCATTAGTGTCCTGTGGAGATCAGGGGAAAGATGGATTTGCAGTGAGACACTGATGGGAGGGGGAATACACAGAAGCAGTTTTAACTGATCACGAGAAACTGCATCCATATTGGAAATAATGGCATCTTACCCAAAAATGTGGCATAACTATTAGTATCATATCTAACCTTCTATATAACTTGGGTAATTTATTTTAGTTGCAGCATCATTCGTTGATTGGTTACGGCTCTTTGCATCATAAAAAAACACTACTTATGATAATTTTCAAATTTTTCATATTTTTGAAAAAGCTTCCTCCCACAGTAGCAGACATAAAAACTGCATCCACCGCTATCCCAAGGGTTAGGGCAAGAGAAGGGTGTCTTTCACTTCTCCCTTGCTGTTTGAATGTAAGGAGACATGGGGCACAGTGCAATACAAATTTGCTTTATTGCCATGACTGAACATAAATATATTGGCATATCTTGATAATAGTGTTCCTTAAACATATTCAGGAAGCATATGTTTAAAAAAACACTGAGCACAGACATTGGGTTTCATCATACAGGGTCTGTGTACATCATTGGTTTATGGCCTGGAAAGTTGCCCGTCACCTTCACAGCCCTGATAGTGTACAGTTTAAGCCTGGCTTCGCTGAGTTCTGTAGACAGCAAAGAATGGTGCAGTCATGGCACCTACTGTCTAGTTAGACTATGGTGTAGCTTTTTCGGGAGGGGGCATTCTGGCACCACTGTAACAGTCAGAGACAACCATCAGAATATTGCATTGGCTCAAAAATGGAAAGAATCCAATTGGCACCTGACAATCAGTGATCCCCAGTTGCTGGTCACATTATGGTACTGGATGAGGGAGTATATAGACTTGTGTAAGAATGCTGGTCAGTAGACAGACACTGCATTGCAAAAAATGTAGCGGTAATGAAGGAGGTGGGGGGGACTGAAATGGAAACTAGTTGACAAAGGCTCCTGAAGAACTGACCTTTTGTTTTCTGTAGGAGGACTGCTATTCCTTACCTCTTACTTAATCCTGCACTTTTCTTTTAACTTTCCAGCTGGACCCTTTATGTGCTGCAGCCAAGGAACTTCAGGCACTGAAGACGCCTAACGTGAATGCTGTTAAGGTTTTATCCGCAGCTGTTGAGGTTAGTTGTCTCTGTCCATTAATTAGGCGCAGTTGCTAAGACCGGTGCAGCACCAGAGGACTTGTTGGAGGGGGACATCTGTAGATTACCACCGTCACTAAAGGGATGCAAGTCATGACCTTTATGTCGACCTTGTATCCACAAGCGGTAGCTTTGGATGTGAAATATACAAGGGGAACATAAAACTCTGTATCTTTATCTCCTGCTTTGGTTGTGTTGGGAGAGAGTCTCTTCTGTACTCATTGGCTGGGTGCTTTTATTGGTTTAATCCACCTACTTTGGTCCCATTTTCTGAGAAGGTTTCTCTGAAATGTTAACCCTAAATTTGAAGTTCCTCCTATCAAGCAGCACTCTTTAAAAGATTATTTTTATTTACGTCAGATGTTTGATACAGTCCTTGTTCTGCCCATCTCCTCTCCAAAACTGCAGTTTTTATCATTCTCTCCTGAAAGTACTTTTGAGATGTGGTCTCAGGTTTGTTGTTTTTTTCTTTTTGGAACCAGTCCTTGGATTGTCAGTCTTAATTATGTTGCTGTTTTCTTTCGGTAGCGTCTTTCAGAAGTGATTCCAGGACAGTAATCATTGAGATTTAGCCTTGAGAGGCTGCTCTTGTCTTTTGAAAAGAGGTCTGATATGTTGGATCTATTTATTTTGGTCTCTAAGTCTTCTCTCTTTCATAAGTTGCTTCTAGTTTCAGCAGAGTCTTCTGCTCAGCAGTGGTGTTTGGTAGCTCGGTCACTTACGTGATGGCCATGAGAATCATTGGATGTTTAAGAAACACCCGTGTTTCAGATTTTTTTGTAGATCATTTTTCTATACACATAAATGGGGAAAGGACATACCTGCAACTTCAGAGCAGCAACATTAAACTATAGGTCGGAGTTGTCAGATTGTTTAAGACTGCACAGAGTGCCCACTTCTGCAGTCTGTGCATCCTGATAAATATGTGTTGTCCTCTTCAAAACATGTGCGATATATGCACATGTTCCCTCGCTACTATTACCTGATAGATGAACGCATAGGATAGAGTCTGTGTACTTACTAATCCTGAATATTGTTGATCTCTTACTAGATTCAAACATCCCCTGGATTAGGGTTGAGTATTTCCACAACCTGCTACACAGAAGGCTCAGCAACAACAGTATAGCTTGAGTTTGCATCTAATGGTCAGCGGTATCAGCTTTAAATCCCGATCTTTGTACGAATTTAAGCAGATTCTTTGATCATTTACTGGATCCTCGTCCCCAAGATACTCAGAATAACTAGATAGTAATGAAAGCAAGTGGCCCTGGTCCCACTGAGATAGTGTTCCCAGAGTTGTCAAGGCTGCGTCCCTGGACCGTGATGCTCTTCACCCCAAAATGCTCTGCTATAGTACGTGAATGCACGGGCATAACCCAAAACGTAAGGTGGGCATCTTAGACTGAAGTGGCCCTCCTGCATTACTTGACGGGCTCTTAATCCACAAGATGTCTTTGAAGGTCCTCTTCACTGTTTCACTGCTTTTTGCAATGAGCATGGAAATGCTATAGTATTGCATCAGCTGGAGATTGAGCAAAAAGCTAAAAGGACCACTCCTTGGAACACTGCATGATATCCGTGCAGGCACTATTAATCTTCTGGTCCATCTCATGTTTGTCATGAGTCCCTGTTCCACTGCAACAATCTGACACACTGGCTACAGTTTTGTGTGCCATGTCATCCAAAAGGGGGCTTTAACTATTGTTTTTTTGTGTTTTTGCTAACAGCTTTTTCTGACGGCTACTTCTAACTTTAGATTCCTCTCCTTCGAGTATTACCCAAGTGCCAGACTGTCCGGAGATATTTTCATAGCAGTGCTAATGCACATTGCTATGTGGTGCTGTGCAGCACCATGGTGGCTCCACATCACTCTAGAAGTGATAGATCTGAGCCACATTAAAGTGCTACCCCTCTGTGCTGTTGTCCGTTCTTTTCTTTCCACGCCTTCCAAAGCTGATCCTGAGCTCCTTTCCCAAACTTGTCAGTTTTCCGACGACTTCCACACGTCATACGTACAGTGTGCCAGGAAATGATGTCCCAACTGAAAATTATAGGATTCTAATTATGCTGTGACTGCATAAGCAGATATTCATCATGGATCCACACAAGCTGTTTGTTTGGTGCCTGGTCTTGGGACACAACCCTAAGCGTGCTTTCATTCATCCAAAGGCAATTTGGGACCAGGATGTAAAGCTATACATCGCTGAGCATAAGAAGAAGCTACGACCTTTGTCGCTAACTTCAAGGAGAAGGCATGAGAATGTCAAGATGCAAGCCACACTTCTTTGAGGTCATCGGTCAGTGAACTGATTTATACGGTGATCCCGATGTGCTCTGAGTTTACTGGGCTTTCATCGACCACACAGCAGATTGAGAGCTTCAAAGAGGCCATGGTGCAGATATTCAGTGCACTTCCATCCTCGTGTGCGATTTTGGGTCTCTAGAAACTGCATGGGTCTTCAGTTGGGTTACCATTGTCAGGGCCTATCCAAGCGACATCCACTCCCTTGGGACTTGCTACTGTGCTTATATGGACTCCGTTACAGATTTGCACACTGGCTATACAATCCATTCATGTCTGTTACCAATGCTGAATTCTGAAGATGGCCCAATTGTGACACTAATGTCTGATCCTGAACCGATGCCAGCCCAAGGATCAAGGTTGAGTTACAAAAGTGCAACTGGTCATCAGGGAGCCGGACTCCATTCCTGTGCCAATACCGCATCACAGCAATCAACAGAAGCTCTATTATCTTTTTGGTTCTTACTCTGACCCTGTGTCACAACAGGGTGCACGACAGGATGTTTTTGATGAGGAGGCTGTCTCCCCCATTTTACACTAAAGATGCCTTACACCTTGTTTCACAAAATGCTAGTTGGCTTGTCACCTCCCCGAGACAGGGTGTTACTCACCACATGGGCCACCAAGCGTGCCTGATTTGCAGTGGTGGCTCAGAGGGTAGCCGAGTTGCCAGAGCTACAGCACTCATCCATTGAGAATAAAATTAATGTTTTGACGGAAATCATAAAGCCTGGGCCATCAACATCTGAGCCCTTGTTTCCTTTCAATGAGGCTCTTACAGATACTTTGATGGCTACCTGATTCTTCCTGTTCTTTCCTGCCTGGGAAGATGTAGGTGGGCGGATGTCACAAACCGGCACCTGGTATCCCAGATTTTCTCACAAAGCATCCCACTCCAGGCAGCCTTATCGTTCATGTATCGACCAGTAAAGTGAATTCCAGTCATTCCCCACTGCTGCTCCAGATAGGGAATCTCAAGAGGATAGAGGCCTTTGGCAAACATGCTTTTTTCAGCCAGTTTGACATTCTGGTCTGTCAGTTCAGTCGTTACACCCATGCCCACTGGGACATGGCTAGCGAGATCTTGCCGGCAGTCCTAAAAGATCTGAGGGCCTTTTTGGCCCAGATGATACATGGATGGATAATACCTAATCAAATATATTATGCGCTAAGGTTTGGATACCAGAGATTCCCTTGGCATGGCTGTTAGTTCCAGCTGTGATCCTTCATCGCTTGTCTGCGCGAGGTCTATTGGGTCCTCTGGCAATGTTGATTCTGATCCCATACAGTCTTTCCAAGTAAGGAGACTGCCCCCTGGTGGATGAAAAAGACCCAATGATAATGCTACTGGTTATTAGTATGTCGATGGAAAACAGTAACCTACCATTGACATAAATTGACTGTTGAGGGTTCCAAGAAGTTTCTCATAAAAAATTTGTTTTCATTGTGATCCTCATACAACACCTGATCCCACTCATTTTGATACTAATGTGCAGGCATTACCAGTGGATATGCTTTTTGGAGGGTCCTGCCTCTTCTGTGAAAAGGAAGACTTTACTTTGGTACGCTATACAGATGGTAAAGCTATGCGCTTTCCTTGGGCTATTGGCTCCTGCAGAACAATTTCTACACCACTTTCAGAAATTTAGGCGCTACTCCAGGCTACCGTGCCATTAGACAAATATAGCCTTTACAGCCAGTGATATGGCAGTCAACACAGTCTTTTCAGGGCGGTGGATGCAGTGCCACCAGGGACACCAGTCTCCCAACACCTCTTCCCCTGCTATGCTGACCAGTAAGCCACGTTAGTTTGCCCCCAGCGGCTCATGCTCACCTTGAGGTCATTTCCATCACATCCTACAGATAGGACTTGCAAAGTTTTCAAAACGGCTCTGACCTACAATTTTTTTACTCTTCACCCAACATGTCAAGACTGCATCCTCCTGAGGTGTGAGCCGGGAGAGAAGCAGTACAGTGACTTTTATCTTGCTAGTTTGCACATTTGTTTTAATTGTTTAAACGCTGCTCCATTAGTTGTGTGGAAATCTTCAATTGTAAAAACTTGGGACTGAGTTGGTATACGCAGGCTTGATTAGCTAGTGCCTGCGCTTGGCACATGCGCGCTGTCACTGCATGATCGGCGGCCAATTGCGAGAGAGAACAGGGGACCAATCACGCTGCTCCAGGGGCAGTACTTAGGTCACAGGCTGGCGCGAGCGCGCAGCGGGCGCGCCGAGGCAAGCTCGTCTGCGCCCGTCCGCGCTCAGATCACGCTCCGCACCAGCCATGCTGCTCAAGGCCCCCCCCCAGATGAGAAGGTCTTGGACTAAAAACCAGCTGCTTGCTCTGTCACAGCCTAACTGTGTTACGCCTATGTGTTTTGCACCGGACAAGACATCAATTAGAAGCAGAGGACACGCTAATTATCATCGTGGGTCTTGTGGTTTTGAGTTAAATGGACGCTTCGGGAAGGAGGTTATGGGCCCTGAGATGTATGAGGATTTGCCTCATGATGGTCCTCCTCTCAGCCCCAGTCACGGACAGCAGATTAGGGCTGGTCTGATCAACTGCAGATCCCTCTCTAAACACGCTGCAGATATTTGGCTATTATTAAAAACTCATGCCTGGGACCTGCTGTTTCTGACAGAAATAGAGAATGCTCAAACCCTGACATCTGCGTAGCTATTCCTATGGGCTATAGATTGGTTAAAGTTAATAGGGCAGGCAATAGGTTAGGAGGAGGGCTTGCAATAATTCTAAGGGAAGGCTGGGAAATCACACACAATAAAATCGAAGGTCTGGGGCCCATTGAGACCATGGCCTTTCATATCAAATTTTCCAATAGCTCCTCGATGGCGGGACTCCTGGTTTATAGGCCCCCTAACACCTTGGTCACCTACTGGCCGGCACTATTTGACTGCATTGCTAACCTTTCCATACGCTATTCTAATTTCACCGTCCTCGGTGATTTCAACATCCATATGGACAATGCAAGCTGCCCTTTAGCCAACCAATTAGAAGATTCCCTGAAAAGTTTAAACCTAACACAAAAAATATTATCCCCTACCCATGCAGCAGGTCATATTTTGGACCGTCTCTTCACTAACGACCCTGTCATTAAGGTGGAAGAGCCGCTACCTGTAACATGGTCGGATCATATGATGATCATGTTTAGGATGAGTTGGAAGCGTGATACCAATCACAGCAGATCTGTTACAGAAAACAGGAGAAACTGGAGGAAGGTTACGCTTCAATCTATGAGGGACGAACTGTACAACACCTCCCCCATATTGTCTGGGAATTCTAATTCAGATACTCCCCTCTTTAATGCATGGATCAATGCAGCCCTGGATAAATCAGCACCGATTAGATCGTGTAAGGTGTTTAGGAACAAACCTTCAGCACCGTGGTTTAATACAGAGCTCCATAGCGAAAAGAGCCGATGTAAGAGACTCGAGCGAGTCTGGAGAAAGGACTATGAACCCTCAGCCAAAGGGGTTTTGTTAGACCTGTCAGCCCTTTGGCAGTTCCCTCCTCCTTTTATGTTTTTTCCCTCGTCCTCCTCAATTTTTTTTTCCTGTCCACTAACTACTTTTTGGTGTTAACGTAGAGGCCCTGGGTGCCCATTTTCACTAATTGAGAATGAGGCGCAAGGTGCTCCTCTAAAATGGAGGGTGGATGAGGTCTCCTCTACAAAATGGTGGCCTAAACTGTCACCTCAGAACCTGGGCCATAGGCTGTCATGGGGAATTCCAGAACCTTCTGGGACACTCTGGCTAGTCAGGGCCCAGGCTATATATAGGGGTGAGGGGCGGCGGCAATTTTAGGTAGAAGGTGTGAGGTGAGGTAGTCAGGAGCCAGGCACCTGAGTGGGGAGGTAGGAGCGCTAGAGGAGGGGAATTGACCGTACTTAAGGCCTGCTTTTCCCCCCCCCCGGTTGACGCTGCCCCCTACCTTGTGACCTAACCCTGCCTGTAGCCTCTGACCCTGGGACCACACCAAACTGATGGGCTCTATGCCTGGTCAGGACCCCTGAAGGGAATAGGGGAAGAAAGTTATCATCACTGGCCAAATCATCTACATCCCTGCGGAGGTCCGAAGTCCTGTCAACCACAGAACTAGTAACTGACCGCTGTTCGTTACTGATTAGGAATGTGACCAGCACCCAGATCCGGGAAGATTGCTGTCCAGATTGACTGCCTCTGAGCGTAGATCCCCCCATTAACTTTGGTCACCCCCGTGTGAGGCCCCCTCCCCTAAAGAACCACTCACCGCTGTGGCCCAAGGCCCGTGGGAACGTCCCTCCTGTCGTGAGGAGCTTGTGAGGAGGACTGGGGCCCCTTCGAGGTAGTGGTAGCTCCTGAGGTGAGGCCAGTTGTGAGGAGGGAGAGCCACCGAAGTTCCTCGGAAGCTGCGCGAGGCCGGAGGCTCAGGAACTCAGAGCACGTGACGGGGCCAAACTTCGAAACTCCACCCCCGCCGCCATGTAATTTGCCGATCGGGTCGTGTCCCCGCCAGTCACGTTGTCATAGGCGTCCGCGGGCGTGACCTCTCGAAGAGTGAAGGGAGCGGAGCTCCGAACATCAACACTCCCTTCAGCTGTGCTGTGACTGGGTGCAGCGGCCCTCGGCCCGGACATCGCCGGGAGGCCAAAGAACGCTCGTGAGGACCTCCGGAAAGACTGGAGAGTAAGGTAACCCTCCGGGGAAGGGCGGGAGACCTGAGTGAGGACCAGAGCACGCCCCTCCCCTGGGGGGGGGGGGAAATAAGAGTCAGTACGCCCTGCGATAGACTGCGGGCAGGCACCGGAGTAGGGAAAGGTTGTGAAGAAAGGGGCGAACTGGCCAACCCTGTTTTAGTCTGCAAAATCCCCTGAGTGGAATACGAAGCCCTCAGCCAGGCTCTGAAATTAAGTCACCTTAAGTCCGTAAATGCAGCGTTGAAACCCCTGACCTTTGGATCAGATAAAAGGCCTTGTAACTCTCGAATATTGGCAGAGCCACCTCAACGCTAAGTGCGGCCTTGTAATGGATGACTATATTTGCAGGGCAATGCCCATGTTATGTACAGAATAATATTTATTGATCCTATTTAAAGCAGTGCCCATGCTAAGTGCGGCCTTGTAATGGTTGACTATATTTGCAGTGCAATGTCCATGTTATGTACAGCATAATATTTATTGATCCTATTTAAAGCAGTACCCATGCTAAGTGCGGCTTTGTAATGGTTGACTATATTTGCAGTGCAATGTCCATGCTATGTACAGCATAATATTTATTGACCCTTTTCAAAGTAATGTCAGTGCCATGTGAGGCTGTATAGTTCTTTACTTAATTTAAAAATGCAAAGTCATTGTTATGTGCGGCACTAAATCGATTGACTCTATTCAAGGTGCTAAGCAATTGCTGTGGGTGGTGAAATGATTAATGACTTCATTTACGACGTTAGTGAACTTGCTATACTGACAAACTAGTACTGATGAAACATTTTGACCCTACGGGGTTATAAGCCAAATTGATTAATTTGTTCTGAAAGGAAAAGAAGAAGAAACAAGAAATAAGGAATAAGGAAAGCTAAAGCTTTTCCACCTTTTCCAGCTTCTTGGTGTAGCGTCATTTTTGGTGGTGGTGCGCTGGAGTGTGAGACGAGTGTGATGCAAACACAACATGTTAACGAGTATAGGCCTTCCCACTTGAGCCAGGCTACCCCTGGATCTTGGGGCCAACAGGTTTATAATGCAGTCTTAAAAAAAATCCATATGTTGAAACGCAAGGTGATGAGAGATTATATGGCAAAGCAAATTCTGAATGCTGACAATTCCTCCAGAGAGATTTTTAGGATAGTAGAGGGCTTTATGAAACCCCAGACCCTAAAAAGCACAATTCTAGCTTCTCTGAACCTCTGTGAGGACCTGGCGGCCTTCTTTCATGAAAACATTTTGATCATCTACTCCGCCTTTTCACCAACGGAAAGTCAGGATATGACCATGGTCAGTACATTAGACAAATAGTCAACCTTCCGTCGATTCAAGAAGGAAACCTCCCTGAATGAACTCATGAAAGTCAAGTCAGGTTCTCCTCTGGATCCTTGCCCGGCCAGAATTTTTAAACTCTTAGCGCCTCTACTGAACGATACCTTAAATTCTCTCTGGAACACGTCTCTGGAGACGGGTATCTTTCCATCTGATTGGAAAAAGGCACTGGTCCAACCTATCCTCAAAAAAGAGGATGCTGACCCTTCAGAACTGAAACATTTCAGGCCAATATCCTTACTGCCAGCTCCAGCAAAAATCCTAGAAAAGGAAGTCCAGAGGCAACTCTCAGACTTCCTTGAATCCAATAACCACCTACATGATTCTCAATCAGGTTTTAGGGCAGGTTATAGCACGGAGACTGCCCTCCTTGAAGTCGCAGAATCAATCCGTGAAACTCTCGACCTAGGAAGCTGCGCAATGCTGGTGCTGTTAGATCTATCTGCAGCGTTTGACACGGTCTCCCATAAGATCCTCCTGAATAGGTTACATCAGCTAGGAGTGACGGGGACCGTGCTGCATTGGTTTCAGTCATTTTTGGAAGGCAGGTCACAACAGATCTTCTTACATCCTTATGTTTCCAGCTCCAGACCCATGGCGCATGGGGTGCCTCAAGGCTCGGCACTGAGTCCGTCACTTTTCAATGTCTACCTTGCACCCCTGGCTGCAATCGTAGAGAAATGGTGTGTGCGTGTTGTCTCGTACGCAGATAACACGCAACTGATTTTCTCTTTTAAGGAACATAGCGAGACAGCTTTCTTCAATTTTAGGCAATGTCTCTTAAATATCTCCTTATGGATGACTGAGAGCTGCCTAAAATTAAATACCGATAAGACTGAGGTCTTATTTTTTAATCAACCTACTCCACCACGGACTGAGCTGTGGTGGCCAGTAGAGTTGAATCCTCCTCCGACACCTGTAACGGTGGCAAGGAATTTGGGTGTCAGATTTGACTCGCAACTGTCTGGCAAGGCTCAAATTACGAATGTCTCTTCCCAGTGTTTCTGGAGACTAAAGGCATTGCGCAGATTTCTACACTTCCTCCCAATGAACTGTAGGAAAATTGTGGTTTATGATCTTATCACTTCTCAACTTGATTACGCGAACAGCCTATACATTGGCCTCCCGGATTATCTAATGAGAAGACTGCAGCGTATCCAAAACTCAGCAGCCAGGCTCTTAAGAAATGTGCCTCTACGCCATCACATTACGCCTCATCTGCATAGCCTACATTGGCTGCCAGTAAGGAAGAGAGTTCAATTCAAAGCTCTTCTGTTGGCTCATAAAGCAACTAGAGGGGGTAGGCCCACGCTATCTCAAACAGAGGCTCCAGAAATACCTTCCGGTGAGAAATCTTAGATCGCAAAGTCGAAATCTTTTGGCTACTCCACTTTTTAGAAAGGCTAGGACAGGTGGACGCGCGTTCCCCGTTAAAACGGCAAGGCTATGGAATACCTTACCTAATGATCTCAGACAGCTTGAGAAAGAACTACCGTTTAGGAAGGCTTTAAAGACCTGGTTATTTGAGCTGCCCTAGAGACTTCTGCGACCCTCTCCCCATCTCTCTGCCTACAGGATGCTAGCGCCGGGACACTTCCGTTGGAAGTAGCTGTCGCGCTTTATAAATATTAATAATAATAATAACATCCTCCTCACATCGGAATGGATATCAGAGAAGCACTTGTTCATCCTCCTACATGAGGTATGCCTGTTGCTTTCCAAAGGTGAAATAAGGAAGGCTCTGAGAAAGGTGAGGGCTGTTAGTCTTGCTATTTCCTTTTTCTAGGGCCTTTGGCCTATCTTGGACCCCGTCCCTTCAATGCCTTCCTAAGGTAGGACATATTCAGACACTCATGTTGCCACAGTTCCTTTCTACTACTTACCAGGGTGACTGGATGGTGTCCCTGGATTTACATACACCCATACTGCACTTTCGATGGAGTTATTTCAGTTTACGGTAGGCCAGGAGTATTTTCAGGTTTCCACGAAAATGATGGCTGTGGTCGCTGCTCATCTTCAGAGGTTGGGAGTTACTGTATTCCTGTACCTTTGTGCCTGCCTGTTGTAGGCAGGCTTGCTGAAGTCAGTCGTAGGCCACCTCCAGCTGATGACATAACTCCTGACATCGCTGTGGTTCACCATTAATGAGACAAAGTCCCACCTGATTCCCTTTCAGAGGCTTCCATTCATTGGGGCGAGATCCTGGGCACAGTGAGGTCCAGGTCTTTTCCTCAGCAGCAACGAGTCTCGGACATTCAGACCCTTTATGTGCAAGCGGTTGAATGTCTTTTTATTTATTTTGTCTTTAGCCCAGCGAAGCCTTCCAGTGGTTGTGAGAAAGTGCCATCTTTCTTGCCTGGGATGCCCCCACTTTTTGCTGAATTGCTGACTGTACTTTGACTGAGTGTGCCCTGGGCTCCTGCCAATCAGGTGCCCAGGGCCTATGTTCCTTCCCTAAAACCCAAATTGGCAAACCCTGGCCACATGTCAACCCCTGGTAAATGGGTTTGACCAGGGAAGGCCTCTAAGGGCTGCAGCACTTATTGTGCCACCCTTAGAGGCCCTGTACTCTGACACAAACACACTACCCTTGCAGGCTGAGTGTCTGGGTACAAGACAAAACAAAGAGTCGACATGGCACACATCCCTGTGTGCCATGCCCACAACCTACACTGCCCTGGCATACATCAGCCTATGCCAGTGGTGTGGGCACAGGAGCATGAGCCCCGTGCCCCTACAGTACCCGGGTCCATTCTTGGGCACTGTAAGTGCAGTGCTGCCATTTTAGAGTATATGGTGCTGGGAGCTCGTCAAACACGAACTCCACAGCACCATAATGGCAACGCTGAAGACGGAGAAGTTGGGTATCAAACTTCTCAGCACGTTAAACCCGCACTGATGCCAGTGTGGGATTTAATGTACAAAGCACTACAGAGGGCATCTTAAAGATGCCCCCTTAAACCGAACCTACAATCCACGCCTGGTCTGAGAGGCTGCCACACAGCAGACCTGTTGCTGGACCCCTGGGTAGGAGAGCCCCCGCTCTCCTGGGCCTGCAACAATGCACATCCTGGGCGAGGTGCTAGGTCTCCTCCCCCAGGATGGGCAGAGGGGAAGCTTCAAAGGCATGCCGCCTTTGTGAGCTTCTCCAGGCCAGTTGCTGTACCCAGCAACAGGCCCCCACCGGTTCAGACCCCCATTCTGGCGCGAAGACTGGCCGGAAACCCCAAGTAAGGACAGGGGATGTGCCAGCCTCCGCCAATCCCACCCCTCTGGTGGGGGAAGCGAGGTGAAGCACATCTCAGGGCTCTTGCCATCTTGAAGATGGGAAGCCCTGCCCAAGCAGGACCAGGCTACTGCCCCCCTCCCACAGGAGAGTGGCAGGATAGGGGGTGTACCCACCCCAGGGCCCTTTACCTACCTGTAACGCTCCTAAATCTAGTATTTAGGGGCAACCTGAACCTTCCCTCCTCAGATTCCGAAAGAGCAAAGAAGAACAAGAAGAAAGAAGACCTGCCGTGCAGCTGCTAAGAAGAGGAAGACACCAACTGCTTTGGCCCCAGCCCTACTGGCCTGTCGACCCTCAAACCTGCTCCTGCTAAATCCTGGCACCTCCTGTGGCCAGCAACCTCACACACCCAGGAGGACATGGCTACCTTGTGACTCTGAGCATCTGGGACTCCCATGAGCAGTGGCTCTGCTCAAAGCAAGTTTCTAACCCCTGGCAACAGCCCGGAACCGAGAACCCTGCACACTCTGCACCCTCCAAGCCTGGCCTGTGCCGGAGTGGACAAAGACCCCAATGACGTCCCCCCGGCGACTGTGACCCTGAATCCGGCACCCAAGGACCCACCTCGACGCTCCTGATGACGCCTGCAGCCTCAGAACCAGGGATCCCCCCAACCGCGATCAACAGAGGGTAAGATTTCCCGACATCAAAAGGCACCCCTGCGGCCCCCTGTGCCCGACTCCTGGGTACCTACCTATCCTCCAACTACCCAACTTACCTCTCGAAGTGGTGGTGACACCTGAAGAATCTTTGTCCCCGAGCTTGCAGCCTTTGTTCGTCCTTGAGCTTTCCCATTGAAATCCATTGAGCGCCCGAAGGCTCAAAAGCACCCTGCACCCAGCCGCCCCAGTGGCCCTGGCAGTGCAACTTCTACTCCTACCTACTTCCCCATTTGCCCTGAGCAAGTGACCAGGAGCTCAGTTCCCACAGCCGCGTGGCCTGCTAGTCAGCAGCCACCAACCAAGGCCCCCCTTCCTCCCATAGGATAACATTGGGCCTAACTCACTCTGCACCCGGCTGCCCCTGTGCCGCTGAGGGTGTACCAACTGTACTTACCTGAACCTGGGAGACCCCTGAGTCTATGCCCAGAACCTTAACTCTGCCAGTCGAGTACTTACCCAAAAGCCGATAACTCACTTTTCTTCTATAGGGTAACATTGACTGACTTCTTCTGAAATTTCTTCTAAGTGTGGAGTTTCTAAACTTTAAAATATTCACCCGAAATCAACCGAGTAACGAAAACGGAAATACTCACCTGCTATTAGGAGAGATCCCAGTGCTGGATCTTGGTGCCCAGCACTGACCCTGAAAAGTACTTACCACTAACTCAATTTTCTCCCATAGGAAATCATTGACTATTTTTCTGTGAAATTTCTTCTAAGTGTCGATTTTTGCAAACTACAAATATTCTTTAAAAATCGTACCAACTGTGAAAACGTAATTACTTACCTGTTTTAGATAGATGCCCCAATGCTGAGCCTGGGAGCACAGCACTGGATTACAAAAGTAACGAGAACATACTTTACCCGTAACTTGACTTTTCTCCCATAGGAAACCATTGACTGTTTTTCTATGAAATTTCTTTTAAGTGTCGATTTTGCAAACTTATAAATATTCCTTAAAAATCGCCTGTATAACTTGAACGCAGTTTCTCAACTGCTTACAGGTGGTACACTAGTGCTGGATCCAGGATCCAACACTGACCTAGAAAAAGTACCCATAACCCCACTTACCTGCTAAGTGAATTTCCTTCCATAGGATAACATTGGTAATTTGATCAGAAAAAGTTTCTAAGTGTCAACTTTTAAAATAGCAAAATATTGTTTAAAAACCACAACAGCAACTTAACTGAATTTACTCACTTGTTTCTAAGAACTGTCCCAGGACTGAATCTAGGATCCAGTCCTGGAGTTAGAAAAGTAATCCTGAAGGTAATCAAGTGCACATAACTTAAAATTCCCATTGAGCTCAATGTATTATTGTGTTGCCTATTGCAACAACCTGTAACTATTACCTACAAAAGTCAATTGCATATTGCATAAGTATTTAACTAAAGCATCTCATTCTGAGAAATTATATTTTGATACCTATTGTTGGTTCTAAAAATAAAACCACCATATATTTTTCATATAAACCATTGGCCTAGAGTTCAGTTCTTGAGTGTGTGAGACCATTTGCTGACTGAGTGTGTACAACAAATGCTTTACACTGTCCTCTGATACTGCCTTACTGCTCGACCAAGCTACCACTTTAGAGAGTAAGGTTATATCTAACTTTAACCTCTATCAAACCTCTGGGGACTCTGGACTCTGTATACACTGTACCTATTTGGCAACAGTATATACAGAGCCACTTTCTCACAGTGGTACTATAAAAGGTTACTTGGAGACCCCTCTTGCCCTTCCTACGTTCGCCATCCATATTCAAATCACCTGTTCTGATGAGGTTCATTAATGGTTTGGCACTAATTTCCTCCCATGCCGTTTGTAATGTCAAAGTGGGGCATTATTTTGGTCTAGACATTTCTCATGTGTACGTACTTCGAGCTGACATTTAGCTGCTAGGTGAGTCACTATGAAGCAATTGTAGGCAACTTATATATACAAATAGCAATCGGTGTACAGGACACCTATAATTATAGGTACACTGGATCCCACACAAATAAGGGCGGCCCAGGGTGGACAGTCCCATCCACTCAGCACCTTGATACGTACTGAGCTTGTGAAACGATCCTCCTCGTCCGTGTTCTGAGCGGACTCTGATTGCGAGTGTTACTTGTATGAATAAGTTGCCTACAATTGCTTCATAGTGACTCATTTGTCTGGCTTCAGGTCGCATGACTTTGCTGACAAATTCACGTCTTGTCTCAGATACAGCGGCTCCTCTTATAATTGGACTCCGTGAATTCCCTGAAGAAGTCCATTTGTAATGGACGAAACTCGTTGGCTAATCCATTTGTGATTCAAAATAAAAAGGAGAATTTGAAGAATGCGATTCTGGATACGGACCTTTTATTTTATGGAATTGTAACATAGTGGTGCACCGATTGCCTTTTTTTGTTGTACACTGCTCTAATTTTTACAACCATTTTAGGATCTATGTTTTAGCACTCTACCCAATGCTTGGGCTTTTACCAGCCCGGTCTCCTCCAACCCGCCTTCATGCCCAGTTCACAGATCACCTCCTCTCCCACCACTGCTTTTCCCTTTGTTGCTGCTTTTCATTTCCCCCACCTCCTCCCTTCTATTTCTGCTTGCTCCCTCACACCCTGTCCACAAATCACCCCCTCCCCTGCTTTAAACCCCCATTGTAGTCTGTATCCTTTTAGCGGGTGGTGGTGTTCTGCCTTTTAATGTCCTGTTAGTGTATAACTGACATGCTGATTGGAGCATGTATGCACTGCTGCATTACTTGGCACACATGAAGTCTCTGTTTATTTCGTACATGTGTGAGTACTAGGTGTGTGTGTGCGCGTGTTTACACCAAATGTGATCATTCAGCAATGGTGTTTATAGCTGGAAAATCAGACCTCAAGTAAATCAGGTACATATTGTTATAGGGCATATCAGAGCTTCTAAAGTACCTGTGTCTTCTGCTATAACTGCATAGCCACATTTCTCCTATGTGAAATGATTGAACTGGTCATATCTCATCTTGTTGTTTTCATTGGGTGTTTCTTTAAATTTCTCACATCCACACACTTTCTTACTTTTTCCACATTCACCGGTAAGGTGTTTACATGGTCCATTGTTGCTTAACTTGAATTCTCTTTAAACTAGCCAGCCTGAATATTGATATCATCAATTTCTGCCTGTCCCTCAGTGTCCATGGCAAAAGTAGTCCTTATAATGTGGTTGCCCATGCAATGCATTTCCTCATGTTTACTACTGTAAACCAACCTAACACTGTGATTCTTTCTGAGTTTTTCATGTAGTTTTATATAGCGCTAACACCACCTGAGGTAGTGGAGCGCTTTACATTAGCACAAAGTTCTTTTACACATGGACACATTTATTTTTGTAGGCACTGTTGTACGGCTTCAACTTCCCAAGTAAAACTGCGCATTTGTTGGACAACATAACCATCAGAACTGTGCGAGACTGACTCTCAGCACACCGTTCAGATATGTTGGCCGAAGTCCTGCTAGCTCATAACTCAACCGTCCAGGGAGGGCCCGGCAGTTTGGACTGAACTGTTCTGATGGGGAGCAGGGTCAAGACAGATTTGCATATCTGTGTCTGGTGATAGCATGCAGTGCGCCACCTGTATGACAACCCTGACTCCCCAAGGAAATTGTAGTAACAGATATAGAACCCTTTCGCTTAGTTACTTATGCATATCCAAAGAGATACACAAGAAATATACAGAAAAGCGTTTCAATATTTATTGGAGCATTGCGATTCTTGAGTAAAATACTTGTGCTACAATAATCAATACAAGAAAACAGAATAATATAATTAGCATTCCGAGAATGGTGAAAAAGGAACAGTTCAACAATTTTGCTTATTACGGAGAATATATGCTTGCATACAAGTACTGTAATATAGTGTACTTCTAACTAGCGCATCATGACTAGGGTGTGTGAATCTGCCAGATCCCTGTAGGGTGACCTAACTCACCATTACCTGTGGATAAGTGTCACCAAGCTGCCCATCGAGGTGTAGAGCCGGACAGCATCTTTCGCATGAGGTAAACAGAAATCGGCTGAGCTGGAATTCCGGCATGGATCGACCTCTCAGTGCCAAGGAAATGCTCCTCTGTCTAAACAAAGGTTTGACGTCTTATATACAACATCCTCCATATTACCATGCCGAAGCCTCAGCAAGGCCACTATTGTTTATTCTATTGTGATAGCTCTGTCGCCAAGCAGCCAAAACAAATAACAGCTTGCATGATGAACTTGTTTTGATTGAGTGTATACGTAGTGGTAGGGTAAGCAAAATAGAGTTCGAGGAATATTATCCTGCATGTGCACGCAAATGAATGTGTGTTAAATGTCATCATGTTTAGGGAGAGAATGCAACTTAAGAATGGGAGCATGTAAAATGGTGTTTCTTCTCCCGAGACGACACCACATTGTCTACCTAGCCTGTGCCTCAGTTCCACATTTTGTGATTATGGCAAATCACTTTATCTCCCAGTGGCAGCCTGAATTTACTGTTGGTTGCCCATCCACCTACTGCTGCTTGCCCCGCTAAACTCCATTGCAGAGATCCCCTTCCTCCTCTTTTCACATTTTTTTGTGCAGTTTTATATAGCGCCAACACCACTCGAATGCTCAAAGACATATTATATCATATGAAAGTAGAAGTCTGTCCCAAAAAAAGTGCTTATTCACAACTTCAGAAAAAGTTTAGCAGTGATATGGCCTTGTGAACATTTCCATGCACCCTTATATGCAAAGCCTTTCACTTTTGTGATGGATCATCAAGCCTTATTTACCATCTTTGGCAATCCAAAGGCCAAGATGCCTCTTCTCATTGAATGTAGGACCTACGATTACAACTACACAATCGTGCACCGTCCAGGGAAAGATCAAAACCCTGCCAACTACTTCTCACGAGTGCCTCTACAGTGCCATGGTACCCCTGCCAAGACAGCTGAAGCCCAAATAAATGTCATTGTGTAATCATGCACACCAGACTGTCATCAGTCTTGGAACCAACACACTCTACCTCTTACCAGTGTCAGAGAAAAAGAGCAGTTTAAAATTTCAAAGATGAACTGTCCATTACTCAAGAAGGCGTTATCCTGAGAGATTTTAAAATTGTTATTCCGTAGAGCCTGCGACATCAATTATTTGAAGTTGCCAATGAAGAAGACTGTGGAATCGTTGCCACAAAATGAGCTCTCTCAGACCAAGTCTGGTTTCCTCATATCGATGAGAGAGTTGAAAGAGAATTAAAGGCCTGTTATCAATGAAACTGCTTTTTGTAGAAAACTATTCAACATACCTTAAACTTGTCAGAGTTACCAAAGGCTGGTGAGGGAAAAAAACAATGGATTAAACCCAGATCTGTGACTGGAGGTGAACGTTTGATTTGGTCAGCATTCCATTCTTCATTTGTTCATTTGGCTTTTGTCACCCTTAGTGGGAATGGTATGCCCAGACATGGGCCCTGTGCTAACTGTGCCAGTAGATTCAAGCTAGACTGGATGATGAGGGATGATACCCCGAAACCGGTCAGGATGCTAGTTTCCGGTCGAGGGAGGTTCTGGCCTGGCAGTCTGGACTGAACTGTTCCCATGGGGAGCAGGGTCAAGACTGATTTGCATATCCAGGCCCTGTGATAGCACGCTTTCTGAACTTCTTGGATAGAGATATGCTATTGAGAGAAGTCCGTCGCCTAGGAGTGGTCTGGTAAGAAAATTCTAAAATCATGGTGTTCCCTGACTACATCCGCGAGGTGCAGGGGCAACAGCGGTCCTTTGACGCTGTAACACAAACTAAGAGCCTTCCAGCTGCAGTATATGTTGTTCTTCTCAGCGCTCAAAGTCATATATAAGGGCAAGGCACTTTTCTTTCATTCCCTAGAGGAGTCTTGGAGCTGGTTGGAGGAGCGCCAGCTCTTGAGAGTAAACAAGGAGGGGACAATCCGACAGAAATACTTTCCATCCAGAGGGGACGAGATCCAGGGAGCAGAGGTCTGGCAAGAGGAGGAGGCGGAGTCGAGCAGATGGGATCCCCACTGTTGAGGCAGAGTCATGAACACGGACCAGCGGCCTCCTCCGTCAAAAGAGGATGCACCCCTAGTCTCCAAAAAAGAAGAGAACTGCCAGCAAACGGAGTGGCCGAACTCCTAAAGACACAGGAGGAGACATGTCCACAAAACCAGACGACCCACACCCGAAGAGATCACACGCCTGGAGGAGGACCCCCCCCCCCCCCCCCCCCCCGAGACTGATGCCAGTGCGGTACGAGAGGAGCCTAGTGGCTGAACTGGGACAGAGAGCTGACTCTAGAGCTACAGGGGACAACTGGGACCTCTTCACCAACCCCTACTTCCCTGAGACTCTCAGAAGCTTCTGGGAGAGTATTTGTTTATTTTTTACTTGCCTTTTCCTCCTCTTCTTTCTTGGGAAATTGTTTTCAGTACAGGGGAGTTGTGAGTTATTGATTGACCAAGGGCTCCAGACCTCTCATACTCTCTTCATGTGTGGTTCGAACTGCCTGTTGTGGTGTGGTAATCAGGGGAGACACTGGGGGGGAGGGGTAGAGGGAAGGATGAGGGTATTATTTGTTTCATGGTTCTTGAAGGCGAGTGGCCACAATCAAACTTTAACAGAGACACTCGCAGACACACAATGACACCCTTACTGATCCTTCCCAGATCTCCCCGACCTGGCCCACTAGAGTACCCACCCCTAGCTGTACTGACCTGGAATGTCAACGGTATGGCAACGAAATTAAAAGAGGTTTGGTGGCGCAAAACATCAAGCGGGTGCAGCCCAATATCGTTCTCCTTTAGGAAACACACTTATAGGGAACAAACTGCATATTTCTGGAAAGGAGTGCTTACACCACCCCTGTGCATGTAGGATTAACTAGAGGGGCCAGGGGAGTAGCTATTTCGGCAACGAAGGGCCTCCCTTTCCGAGTTACAAGAATCTGGGTGGACCCCAATGGCAGGTACGTGGGAGTGCAGGGCCACAGGGGACGGACCGAGATGAGCCTGTGGAGTGTGTATGCTCCTCAAAATCTCCAGGCCCCCACCTTGGCAAAGATAACAGATATTCTTTTAGACTCTACCTCCACATTACACATAGTAGGTGGGGACTTTAATGATGTGATGACTCCGGGCCTTGATCGTTCAGGGACCAGGGAAATACCCCCTCAAGACACATGTGCTGGTGCAGTTGGTGGAAAGACTGAGCCTGGTTGACCTCTGACGTGAGCTATACTTCGTGGATAGGAAATACTCTTATTTCTCAGGGGCCCACAGGGTGTCGTTGAGGTTGAACTACATCTTTGCACCTCAGGGAGAACTTGTAGAGGTAGTATGCGCAGATCATTTGGCAAGAGGCCTCTCCAATCAATCACCCCTATTAGTTCAAGTGGGGTACTTTAAGAGTAAGCGAGCAACAGGCTGGAAACTCAACGCCTGGGACCTGAAAGACAGGGAGGTAGCTTGGGGACTTAAGGTGGATACAGAGCTATACTTTACTGAAAACACAGAGCCAGTAGAATCCGAAATTGTGTTTGTGGGAAGCTTTTAAGAAGGTTTTATAGCGTTAGACCACTACATGACTCATACAGAACCAACATAATGCAGGGCTTGCACTTTTGGGCATTGAAGGGTACTACTGGACTGGGCACCCCACTTGATCAATATAAATAACTATCAAAGCCCTGTAGGGCATATATACAGAGCGCAGAACCACCTCTATGGTGGGAAGGGCACCCAGACACTGCTGCCTGCGACGCAGGTCACACTGGAAGCCTGGGGCCCAGCCACGAAGACACTTGGCTGGGCCTGCAAGATTACTAGGGAAACCTCCTTCTGGAAAGGGACGTGGCTGCGGGAAATAGCGAAACTGCAAGGTTTTGTAAACTGGGATACCACACATATCTCCAAGGTTGGGTATATTCTTGAACAGGGAGACATAATGCTTTTCTCCTCACTGCAGAGTGAATACCAGCTACAACTGACCCAATTTCTGAAATATGCACAACTCAACACGTCTGATGCACCGAGGGGCTAGGATGGACAGAGATAGCTGAATACGCCCCCCTGGAGGGACTGATTTTAATCAAGGAACTAGGGAGGGGATCAATTTCTGCCCCATACAGAACACTTCACAACAACATGCCAGATACCCTGGACCAGCTACATGGAAGTTGGCAGCGGGATGCGGGGGACCTAGAGGATATACTGGGAGGCAGCACTGATGCACTCACGCGAGGTGGCTATTAAGTCATGTCTGCGCCTGATCGCAACAAGTTCCATACCATGGGGAAAGCGTCGGTCCCGACCTACGTACGTTGTATGGATGATATAAGGTCCTTCATACACACACTCTGGGAATGCCCCATTATACAAGCGTATTAGAAAACAATTGTTCAAGAGCTCTCATGTATTCTTGAGATTTCACTTCTACTTGAACAATGGTTTGTTCTGTTGGTGATCCCAATTGACGGAGATGTCCCACGTTTTAAACTTCATTTTAGTGCCCAGGCCCTCATAGTTGCCAAGAGAGATGTGGCCAGGTATTGGGGAGCACCTGAGGATACCCTTCCTACAGGAATGGAGAAGAGAGATGGACCTGTACATAGCGGCTGGAAAGGTGACATATAGTGTTAGAGACTGTCCCCGCATGTTTTACAAGATCTTGGGGTGGAGGCGAGCTTACTGTGGGTTTGGGCCCGTAGAGGGAAGCATGGGCATGACACCGGGTTCTAGTGCCAGTCAGTCACAAATGACATGAAGAGGTCTCGTGTTGTCTATTTGTATATTCTGCTCCATTTTACAATATGTGTGTGTGTCTTAAGAGTTGTATTAAGCACATAAATGAGACATTGTACACCATTATTAGCTCTGTGCGGGTAATGATAAGTGTGCTATGTGCCGGTATTGCCTTCGCTGGTTTGTGTATTCTAATGAAATAAAAATATATTTATTATAAAAAAAAAAAAAAGGACTGCTTTGTATATGGCTGTAACCAAACTGCGGTGGTGTGCAGAAAAAAGATGTATTCAACCCAGATCTGTGACTGGGGGTGAATGTTTGTTCAGCATTTCATCCATCATTTGTTCTTTTTGCTTTTGACGCCCTAGGTGGCAAGGGTATGACCAGACGTGGGTCCTGTGCCCTCTGTGCTTCGGGATTCAAGCTAGCCTGGCTGATGAGGGGTGATACCCGGAATCCGGTCTCACAATGCTAGTTTCCGGTCCAGGGATGATCTGGCCTGGCAATTTGGGCTGGACTGTTCCCATGGGGCACAGGGTCAAGACTGGTTTGCATTTGGCGGTGTCTAAACTGGGGTGGCATGGCGAGCAAAGAAACAATGGATTTAACCCAAATCTGTGACTGGGGTTTAATATTTAATTCGTTCAGCATTGTCTATCATTTGTTATTTTTGCTAGAGTTGCCAAAGCATTCTTGGGAAAGAATTGCTGTTGACTTTTCAGTCCTCTAGACAATGGACACCACCTGAAGGCGATTGTTGATGAATACTCCGGTTTCCCATTGAAAGAAGATCTCTCATCTCATCTATCACTTAAGAAAGAGTCATCCAGAGATTAGACTGCATCTTCGTGACATGGGCTCCTCCAATCTTAAAATCGGACAACAGCCCACCCTTCAACAGTCAAGAATTCAGAGACTTTCTCAGCCATCTGAATGTAAGGCCAGGTTACCTCAATGAACCAACAAAAGATCAAGTACTGAGGAAGAAACCTGTATAAAAAACTTGGATTGTAAAGGAAAAATGAAGGACTATGCAGACAGGTGCAAATATGCAAAATACGTTATGTTTACTGGAGGAGATTGAGTGCTTGTCTGTCAGACTAGAAAACAGAAATCTGGGAAGTCCACTATGTGAGATTCCTCACATTTCCAACATGTGGCTCACCGCTTGTCAGAAACTGTTGTGAATGTGGTGACTGGTTCTAATAGGACCAGTGAAAACCAACTGACTGCTGCTGTTCCTACGTCGCCAACGTAGATTGCAGACACTTTTTCTGCCTGTCCCTAGTTTCTGACGACACAATCAGGACGTGTAATCAGAGCACCACGAAGACTTAGAGCTATAATTGTATATATATTTGTAAATAAATTGTAATATTTGATTTAACAGAGGGGGAGATGTAGTGTTGTGTGAGTAAGCAGTGACTGAATGCTTTTGGCTCCTGATGGACTCAGTAGAACTGGGGCACAAGTGTTAGAGGGTAGTGAAGTGAATGCAGCTTTAGAATGATGAGTTCGCAGTTACACGCATATGAATAAAGACGTATTATACTAAGCTCTGTGTGTGTCATAGTTGTTTGCGTGTAACCAGGGTCGGGAGTAATTGATATATTCTGAAGACCACTACCCCTTCCACGGACCTAGCGATGTTCAAATCACAATACTAATATTTTCATAATTGAAACATTTTCAATTCTAATTATTCATAACAACTTGATTGTTATTACTCATTGATCTGACAATGCTAACAACAGGGGCGGCTCCTCCGTAATGGCAGAGGAGCGTCGCCCTACTGGTCAATCGATCAGCAGTCTAGCAAATGACAACAGACTGAGCCGATGCCAGCAGTGTAGGGAAGGGTGGGAACTGGCACAGCAGGGTGTAGTGGGAGGCACAATGTAAGTGTGCACGTCAACAGACATGCACACTTAAGT
Source organism: Triturus cristatus (assembly GCF_964204655.1). Classification (NCBI taxonomy): domain Eukaryota; kingdom Metazoa; phylum Chordata; class Amphibia; order Caudata; family Salamandridae; genus Triturus; species Triturus cristatus. The sequence goes on from NC_140584.1 coordinate 617,926,604, forward strand.
TTCTCCAACCCAGCTGTGTTACACAGCTGGGTTGGATAAATGTCACAGGTGCCTAGGCCCTGTATGAGCAGCGAAACACGCTGCTCAGACCAATCCTGGCGCTGCGCTCAATGCATGAGAGCAGCGCCAAGTTTGGGTGCAGAACCTGTGCCCTGATGCATGCTGGGAATAGAGAGCACCAGAGAAGTGAACTGAGGCGGCCCTCACATAAAAAGGTAAGTTTTTTAAATGTAATTCTTTCGCGATTCTGATTCAGTACTGCAGCAGCCACCACTGGATAACAAGCATTATCAACACCAATAGGGCTGGCTTGCTTTCAGCACATGTTCATTGTTGTGTGATATGTCTGGATACTGTGATAGAAAACTCAGAGAAGCACTCAGATACTGGCCATTGCTTTGAATTGCTCACAAGAAAGTGTCACCCTCTATGTCACACACTTGACAGTAGAATGTCACTAATATGCCAAGTGAAACCACAAAATGACATACAAAAGCGTACTCAAAACTTGGCAGCTGTGTTAAGTAGCTTGTTCCTCCTGCATTTCAACAATTCTTATGATTGCATTTGTTCAAGTGTAAATGCAACTACTGATACACCTTGGTTTGGGCAAACAAGAAAATATTCAAACCATACATACCTGACAAATGTACTTTGTTGATTGCAATCTAACAGGTTTATATTGGTGCTGTATGTGATGGCGCCTCCCTATCCCTCACAAAGTTTACAAATTTCAAATATTGGTGTGGTGCAACAGGCAAAGGGAAAACCCTCAACCCTTCAAAAAGACAAAAATGCCCCACAATTTATATTCAATAGGCCGGTGCACACACAAATCAAATATAGACAACTAGTACTGCCATATTCTACATCCACATACGACTGCTACAATGCTCATTATAATTCGATTCAACACAATAATGATCGTAGAACACTCCAGATGATTCATTTTTATATGTTTATTGTAGGTCACTATGCCCAGCCGACACGTGTTTCGTCAGGGTCAACACCCAATACTTCTTCAGGGCTAGAAGAATGTACAATGACAGGTTTCAACATCAAACATATACATCTGTGTGAGGATTAGTGACGACTTTTAACATGAAAGTCCATCACCCTTAGTGACAGCCCAAAGTATCATCATCTTTATACAACAACAAAAAAAAAATGTACTGACAAAAGATGTACTAACAAAAACAGAGAAAGTCCCAGTGCTAGTGGAATATCAAAGCGATAGTTCATTCTGAATTGAACAAAATGCCAACTAAAAAAATATTAAAAATTCACTTCATTATACACATTCTAAGCAACTCTTCTGTCACATTATATATTAATCACACCAACGTTTTTAGAATATCTGTTGCTTAATATCTCACAACCAGTGCATTTTCATATAAGGGTTAAAATAACACAAACAATATACTTGTTGTGGAACATAATTTCGATTCTGCTTATTTTTTTAATTTCTGCCTGCCTGCCTGTAGGTTAAACCATTAGTCCAGTATTGGAATTCTAGATCTGTCTCTTCTGCTTGGCCCAGTTCTCTCAGATCAGTGTTGGATGTGCCGCTCTCTTCTTCTGGGAGAGTGTCTGTAGTCAGACTTAGCTCTGTATGTTTTCTTTCATAAGAGCTTCTTGGAGGTCCATGACAGCTCTGTCATGACTCTTATACTTAGAATTTTTGTCTATCTCTCCACTTGATGCAGACAATGCTGGCCTTGTTGCTTCAGTTCTATTGGTCGTTTTCTCCTAGACCAAAGTATCTTATCGAAAGAGAAAAAGGTCAGGTGGCATGGTATTTATGTTCTCCTGGCATTGACCAAGGACAATCAACGTGCTTTCTCACGGGTGGGTGTCTTGAAATCATGCAGGCCATTCTTAGTCTTTACCTGAGAAAATTACAAAGGGGTTATTTATTCCCTTTTGGACAGTCCGCCAGGAGGCAGAGGCTATGGGCTCAGCCACCCTGAAAGTGTACTATCCACCCTAGTGAAAGATCAAGGCTCCCCTGACAAGGTCTCTGTGCGGTGAAGGAAGCCCCATATCTGGCAGCTTCTTAGACAGGACTGCTTGGTTTGCTGAGGTGGCATAATGTTTAAAGACCTACTCTGCAAAATATTGTTTACAGAAAACAAATTCCCAACCACAAGTTTGTTTTCTCCTAACATAAACAGCCCTGATACACAGGCAGTTTTCTATACTATGACTCAACAGCCTGTGGCAGCAAGATCACTGGTTGAGGGCTTACCACTGGTGGAGCCGTAGAGGCTTAACTGACAGTAACCCACTGATTCTCATCCTCTAAATGTGGCTTGGAAACAAAGTTTGGCAGGAGAATCAACGCTTTCGTCTGTCTTCCAGTTGATCCCAGCCAAACCCTTAATGAAGCCCAAAATCTCTGATGGCAGCCTTGTTCAGCCCTTTTCTAATCCTGGATGGTTGACAGGAGGGCCTTGAAGGGATCCACTTGCATGCTCTTTTTCTTCTGAGAGAGGGTTGATGTTAGTTCTTGTTCTACAAGGACCTTGCAAACTGTGTTTCTCTGATATCAGTCCAAAGCTTGTCTCTTCTTTCGATGTGGGTCTCACGTGTCACCCCTCCACCCTCTGACATGTTTTTCTTCTATTCCTGGCAGAGGGCTCAAGTAGTGGCAGAATCTACTAAGGACATGGAGGCCGCAGCAGGAAGGGCCAGTTACATCAGCTCATCGCGACTAACCCGACCAGACCCTGGAGCTGTGGCTGCTGCTGCCATCTTGCGAGCTATCTTGCAAGGCCTACAAGCAGGGGAGCAGTGACTCTGGAGGAAAGATGCCACATTGCCAGCTCGCTCATTCCCCATCACTGATGTAGTAAGTGCAGTTACTGCAGTTTAAGTCAGAGACCTTCAACATAACCCCGGGGGAAAACCAACACAATGAAACAAGTGCTACATAGGTGCAGAGGATCTTGCAATTGCCTATGCATATGAATCCAAAATGGTACAATTTGATGTTCTACATATATTTTCCTGTTCACAATACAATTGTGGTAAATTTACAATAACAATTATAAACAATAAATTGGAGAAAAAAAAACATTTGAACTCAGAAGTCCTTGGTTTGGTTTTTACTACTTTATGTATTCATATCTGGAATAAGTGACCATTAAAAATCTGATGGCAAACAAAACACAACTTACTCCTGTGTCACTTGTATTAGAAAAAAATCATATTTATTTCACTTAATATGGCTTTGGTGTCTTTTCATTCATGGCATATTTGGGGCAGGGCGTTCAGTTTCTCGAGTTGGCACAGTGTTGCAGGAGGAAGAAGCTGTACAAAATGTTGATCTCGTATGGCAGGTTTGTCATCGCGAAGCAGCTTGGCTCATCATCCTCCATCCTCTTCCTCAAGCAGGGGCTGAAAAGAGTTTTTTTAATGTAAGTATGATTCTGCTGGAGCAAGTCCCACCATTTTAACCTGAAGGCAGAGCAGCCTTATATTATAATGGCATCCACCCTCCCTTGACAAAACAACTTCAATCTTATCTTTATAACGTATGACATCTTGCCCTCAGAATCCTAATAGACAAAGGATCTCACTGCTTTCATCTCTGGGGATGTTGGAGCCACAGAAACATTTCCTACACTTAGTACTGTAGTTGCTATATAAATCAACGGATCCTTCAGCAAGTGATTTTGAAACCAAATGATCCAACTGCTCCAGCACCAAGCAGACATAACACTTTAACAACTCTTGCCCTTAGCCACCTAAAAGCAATCCACTGACATGCCCTAATCATAAACTATGTGCTGAAGCTAATGACTGTCAAACTCTTATTTGTAAAAGCTGCAGAACTTAACGACCATAGCAACACAATGGTCATACCAACACACTATCCCTTCACAATTTTGCAACCCACCTTTACCTCTGTGCTCCCAAGAGTGTGTACCTCCCCTGCAACAGTTGCCTTCTCCCTAATCTGCACCACTTGGCTTTCTGTGTGTCCGTCCCACAGTCTTTTCTTCCCAAGTCCACTGCAAAATTCTGTCTTTGATCCCCTCGTGTGATTTCGCAGCATTTCCAACAACTTTGGTGTTTCATTCTGCACTTTATACAGCACCCCATGTAAACCTTCTGCTGTTCCATCCAGTTTGTGTACCCTCTGGGCATTTGTAGTAGTGCCTCTCCTGCATGCAATTTGGTGCCACACTGGCACCTATGTGCACCTCTCTTACCTTTCATTCCTGTCTCCCTGTTTCCCAGCCAGCACCCTTTGTGCTTCTTTGGCATGCTTTGTGGACATCTACCATCATCAAACTTTACTATCTACACCTTCAGGCGTGTGTTCTGTGCCTTTCTCCCTCTTTGTATGTCACTGCTGTTCCACCTGTGCCTAATAAGCAGCCTGTGTTTACCCACTACTGTTCTGCATTATTCCCTGGGTAACTCCAAAGACACTCTTTTACGCTCTCTACCCCTTCTGACTTTATATGCTTCACCCTCTTATCTGTGATCATTAGCTTCCTCTTTGCCCCACACCTATTAACCCCCTTCTGAGCATGCCTTGTACCTCTCACAGACATTCCTACAGATGTATTGCTACATCATGAGAACTTAACTATATTTGTAAAATTGGGATGTTTCAGTTGGTCCAACCACTTACTTGAAATATTCATAATGAAAAAGGTTTTTTAAAACTTAAAAGAAAGAGATCAGCCCAGGAATAGGGAATTAGCGAATGCTGCCCCTTTGAGGCCACAATCAACATCACCAAGTGTCCTGCAGCCTACATGCCCTTAGTTCTCTCTTGCACAGAGAGGGTCACAGAATACTGTGGCTCCCTATTTAGCCCGTGTTTCTTATTTAGAACTGCTGTTTTATGGGGTAAGTCTTTGGTGTTATATTGTTGACTAAAGATATTAATTTGCTAATGGAAGCATGCCCCTCCTATTTAGCAAGTGCTGTAGAAATATGGGCTGATAGATGAAAAGGACACATGGAGTCCTAATCATCGAACATAAAATCCCAATTTGAACAGTTTCAAACTGGGCAGGGAGAGGGTTAGTGTTCTTCAAAACTCAAACATAAGGCAGGTCCCTTTTTAATAGTGCGTAGCCCAACTAAAGTTTAGATTTCTGTTTTATTGTTGACAGAAGATATTTTTTTCTGATTGAAGTAGGCCCCCTTTCGTGTAACAGCTTGAACAAATGCAATAGATGGATAAGCAGATGATTAAGATTCCATCTGTCCTTTTTGTCTACATGAAAGCGATAGTATGAACAGTTGCAAAATGGTGTATGATGGAGGGATAGCAAATTGCAAGTCTCTTTGATGAAGGTGTTTGTGAGACTGAGTGTTCTAGTTCTCGGCCTGCTGCAGAGAAATTAAATGATACCTAATCCCTACCCTAGTTCGGTGGAAGTCTATCAGACAGCACAGCTGTCTGGTTTGCTGAAGACTTCTTGGGGACGTTCAGAAAGCTTCCCTGGCAATGCTTTCTGCCAATTGCTAATCATTGGCTTTGTGATAATAACTCACATTTTCTTGTTTTCTATTTGCTGACCTGTCTCTTTTAGGCTGTATACCATTAGTTTGGCTCTTCCGTTGCCCAAACCTTATTTACAGTATCGTTACAAGATCTTACTTTCTGTGAACCGGCCTTGAAATCTTGTTCTTATCTTGTCACACTTGCTATTCGTTTACACACAAGTCAAATGTCAGGCTGCTTCTTCCATGAAAACTTGGTGTTTACCTTTCTTTCTGTGACTTCAAAGTGAGAGTGTTTATAGGAAAGCAAGAGAAATTAAGATTACTATCCCTATGGAGCCCGCTCATGCCTATTTTATGCTCTAGTTTATGAGGCTGTAACATAATCCTTAAAACAGGCCTGCAGTTAGGAGGTGCACACACTAAACATTCATGACTAGGTTCTTATATCAAGGCACTGTTGGCTTTTGCTTAATGTCACCCTCTAGGTAATGGCTAATGAGCTTTCTGTTTACAGTCAGGGGGTCAGAGTACCAAACCCTTTTAATAATAACATACATTGTCAAGCGAAAAGATGTAGCCTGCACAACTACACTTATTGAGCAATAGCCTAAGTATGTACAACATATACAGTAGTACCATGCCATAAAAACCAGGCCTTAAAAAGTCTACTTTTCCAATCGCTATGGCGAGTCAGATTTTATCAGGTCATGCTATTTTATGACCTACTGATCCATTCTGGTAAGCTGGAAAGCAACATGTGCTCTGTTCATTCAGGAAGTAAATGAGCAAGAAAGATGCCTGTAAATCATGTTTTTATCTTGACACATTTGCAGTCTGTTAAAGGACAGAGGTCAAATGTAATTTTGTTTTTTTACTAATTGATGCTTATCTTATACTTGAAAATGGTGTTTACTTTTCTTTCTATAAATATAGTTTGAGAATTTTGTAAATAGAGCTCTGACAATCGTGAAACAAAAGGCTTTAGGATGTCAGTTTTTTTTCTAACACAAAACATTTAAATAGTTTGTAAATGAATAGTACAAATATTTCAAAATATCCGGAATTACAAAACCACTTTTTTTGTAATTCAGAAGTGTGATGCAAACAAAAATTTAAATAGGAGCAAAACAAATCAGAACACTTTACTTGGTGATGTGCAAATGACAAATATTTGCAGAAACTCGATTTCCAAACATTATTGTTTGTACACTTTAGAGTTTTATCAGTCAAACCTCTTGTCAGTGGGGAATTTTGTGGCCATTTCAATGGAAAATGTACCGATTGCAAATGATAGTTTGCTACCACTTCTTGCTTTAGTTATTCATGTATTAAACATGATTTGAGAAACATTCCTGCCCCCGCCCGATGACAATGCTGTTCTTAATGAATAAATAGGCAAATCAGGGGTCGTGTATCCTATGTGTGCCTAGATTTGTATTACATCGAGTGAAAAAGTTTAGTCTATTAAATCAAACATGAGTTTTTTTTTTTATACAGCAGACAAGCTGAACTTGCATATGTGATAATGAACAAATTGGCGGCTCAGTTAATTAAAATATTTTCCCAGGATCACACATAATTTGAACCCAGTTTATGGATCAAGTAGATTATTTAAGTCACTAGACCTGCAGGTCTGGTAACATTTTTATGTTGATTTGAGGCGTGAAAACCTAGAGAACATAGATTACTGCTTTCCTGAAAACTACAAACCGGAGCCCAGAAACCCAGAAACCCACTACAGTATTTACACTACAGCCTTAAACATCCTGCCCATGTCAAAACAAAGTTTTTATACTATTTAGTGGATGTGTTTGTTTTCAACATTGAAATAGGAGAACATGTTTCACTGAAAAACAATTCCTACCACCAGGGCAGGTTTTAGCAATTGCTAGCATCTGGTGCAATACTCTACACCACATCATTCTATGCCTCTCTACTCTACTCTGCACCACTTTACTCTATGCCAGTGCACTTTACCCCACTCTACTATGCACCAATGCTTTCTTCGCCACTTCACTATACACCAGTCCGGTCTAGGCCACTCCACTCTACTCTGCACTACTCCACTCCACGCCACTAATCTATGCCACTACACTGTAACCTGTACCACCGGTCGACAAGCCCCCCCTTCCGAAAAATCTTCTAGCCCGTAATTGGAATCCGACCGACCTCGATTCCCTCTCGCTCACTTTGGCCTCCTCTGCCCCGGACCTTAATGATCTTCCTCTCCAATCCCAGGCCTACGCCGTCAGTACTTGGCTTTCTTCCTCATGTGACCTAGTTGCCCCGCTAAGAAAGATCAAAGCGGTTCGCCCCTACGCCGCGCACAAATGGTTCTCTCCAGAGCTAAAAGCGCTTAAACTCGATCTTAGGCGGTCGGAACGCCACTGGAGACGGAACTACTGTTCCTCCTTGCGCGTCAAATACAAACTACTCCTCACCGAATATAAAAAAGCGATCCTAGTGGCTAAAACCTCATATTTCACCGAAAGAGTGGCTCTTGCCGCTAATAAATCTCGTGAAATTTTTTCCTTGGTTCACAATCTTGCCACCTCTGATCGCTCTACCCCCAGTCTTGTCCCTTCACAGTCCCTCTGTTCCTCACTTAATGATTTCTTTATCGACAAGATTTTGAAGATTAAAGCCAATATCCCTATTGTGCTTCAACCTAGTTCCACTTGCTTCCTTCCTTCTCCCCTTCCTTCGTTCACCCTTTTCCCTCCCATTTCCCTTGAATTATTTTTTAAACTCCTGGTCAAAGTCAAGTCTGGCTCTCCCGCGGACTGTGTGCCGGCTCGTATTCTCAAAATTCTTTTCACCAACTGTCCTGCCCCTCCTCTTGCCCTTCTCAATTCCTCTCTGGCTCTTGGTTCTGTCCCCTCCTCCTTTAAATCTGCTATAGTCCTTCCTATCTTTAAAAAAAAACGGTCTGGATCCCTCTCTCCTTTCTAACTTTCGACCCATTTCTCTTCTTCCCTATCTTGGCAAGATCCTTGAAGCCCATGTCACCTCCTGCCTCTCCACTTATGTCGAGGAGAATGGCCTTTTGGCTTCCCATCAGGCGGGCTTCCGCCCGGGCCACTCCACGGAGGCGGTGGTCCTCGAGGTCTTGGATGAACTCAAGGGGAAAGCCGACTCTAACCTCCCCCAAGCCCTGGTCCTTCTCGATTTGTCCGCTGCGTTTGACACGGTCGACCACTCCATCCTTCTCGACCGTGTCAGCTCAGCTGGCATTCGGGGCGCGGCCTTTTCCTGGCTCACGTCCTTTTTTCGGGAGAGGTCCCAGGCGGTTCATCTTTCTGGCTTTTCTACCCCTTCCCGCCCGGTCACTTGTGGTGTCCCCCAAGGTTCCTCCCTTTCCCCCCTTCTTTTCAATCTTTATATCCATCCCCTTATCACTTCCCTTCTTGAGCTGGTGGTCTCTGTGTACAACTACGCAGATGACCTCAAGCTCGTCTTTGACCTGTCTTCTTCCCCTGATTCTCTCCCTAAGTTTTGTTCCACTTTAGTTTTTATTTCTGAGTGGAGAAGTGTGGCTCAATGATTAGAGTGGCAGACCCTGATGCAGAGGTCTAGCCCGGGACCAGGGTTCAATTCCCCGCCTCGGCGGGTCTTGGGCTCAAAAATTCCACGGACCTGATAATTCTCGCCTCGGTGCCATTCAAATCATGGAGTCCCACTCTGCAACTCCGGGCAATAGCTTGCTTAATCTCTACAACGGCCCCCACAACGCTAAGGATGCCTGGCCTCCACCTTGGGGGTGCCCAGGAGTGGACGCCTCACAGGCTAAGCCAGGATGGGTTCCACAGCGGTATTCGTACAAGCGCCTTGAGACCCTTGTGGGTGAGTAGTGCGCTATACAAGTATCAAATTTTAACCACTTGAAGCTTAACCCGGACAAGACGGAACTTGTCCTCACTGGTGGCCCCTCCAACCCTTGGTCTCCTGCACATTGGCCCCTTTCTTTTGGTCCCCCCCCTTTGCCTGTCCCCTCTGTACGCACCCTTGGCATCAAAGTCAGCCATGACTTATCTATGCACAGTCAGATTAGTTCCGTTGTGTCTTCCTGCTTCTTGTCCCTCCGTCTTATCCGGAAGATTTCGTGGTTTTTTTTCCACCGACGCACTTAAAACCATAGTCATGGCCCTTGTCACCTCTCGCCTCGACTATGGGAATGGCCTGTATGTGGGCATACCCGCCTTCGAATCCCGCCGACTTCAGGCCATTCAAAACCAAGCGGCCCGCCTCATCCTCTCCCTCCCTAAATCCTCTCATATCACACCTGCACTCAAGTCCCTTCATTGGCTTCCTGTTCGTTTTAGATCTTTTTTTAAACTGGCTTGTTTAGCCTTTCGGGCTCATTCCCGCTCTGCTCCCCTTTTCATCACTTCTCTTATCTCTTCTCACGCCCCCAGCCGCACTCTTCGCTCTTCTTCCCTGTCTCTTTTGCACATCCCCCGCTTCCGTAAATCCAAAACGGGGGGTACCCGGTTTTCAGTCCTGGCCCCTCAGCTCTGGAACAGTCTTCCACTTTCCATTCGCTCTATTCCCATTTACACTCACTTCCGTAAGGCCCTCAAAACCTTTCTTTTCTCTCAGGCATTCCCTTCCTTGTCTTCTGGGGTGTTCTCTGTGAGCTCTGATCAGGTCCTCAGCGCCAGGAAGCCGCTTGGCCGCAGTGCGCTTTATTAAATACTTTTTTCATTTCATTTAATTTCACCACTCCATTTCACCCTACTCCACTTCACTCTACTCTGAAACAATCTACTCTATGCCTCTGCACTCTACGCCACACAACTCTATGCTGCGCCACTCTGCTCTGTGCCACTGCCCTCTACGCCACTCAACTCTAAACCACTGCAGTGTACGCCAAAGCACTCAAAACCAATGCACTCTATGCCACTACACTGTACACCAGTGGTTCTCAAACGTTTTTGACCCATGGCTCCCTGGACCTATTGGGGTTGTCCGCGGCTCCCCATTATGTTACTTCTTTTTGGTGGGTAGGACTATGTAAGCCCGGCCTTGAGAGTACTTCAATTGGTCTTCCTTTAAATTATTGGGATGAAGCCGAAGAAGGTATTATAATCTTAGATGTAACAAAATTAAAATATTATAGTTGTTTAATAGAAAACTTTAACCTGGTCAGCAACTGAGCAATAACTAGAGGAACTAAACCACACATGACATAGCAGTTAATATGTGCTTCTTGTTTAATCTGTCCAGAACAGCCAGTTCCACGAATTGTGGAACATGCTGTCCAGAAAGGAAGTAAACAACACATGAATATACCAGTATAGACTGTCCCTGAACCAGACCCATTATCTCTCTCTCAGCACTCTGGACTGCTTTAATATTACTTTCCAAGCTAGCATCTTGGTATCATTTCCAAACACTAAGTCTGCAAAAAATAAAGCCTTAAACAAGCCACACAGTTCCTAGCTAAATATATGAAGAAATACAAAATAAACTGTTTGACTCCGAGAAATAGTTGTATTGTTCCGACGTAAAATTAATTATTTAACTATTAGTCCCGAGTCGTGTTTCTCTGCTTGCGTGCAACCTTAAACATAGATTGTGAAAACTGCACTACTGACAAGGGGAAATGTTTTTGGGGGGTGGTGGCTGTGCTCGATTTTGTCCTTTTTCTCTTCCTCTCCTCTTTTTATTAAGAACCGAAAACCTGTGTACTTTGTAAATGTCCCAAGCAGCTTGAGGTTTCGGCACCTTGTGAAACATTACCATAAATTCGTACCACAGCCTCAGAGTTGTCACTAGCATGTGTATAAGTATAGTAGTCGCATTCCACTATTGATCGTGCCCTAGTAGTTTTATTTCCGGTAAAATTCGATTGTTCGAAGACTACAGTGGACTATCATGGCTGGTAGAGTGGCCAGCTGTGAGAACTGTGCCTCTGAGAAAGGAGCCGCTTCTTCGCTGCGGAAGCTGCTGGTTAAAGAGGCCCTGCGCTGCGCACAACTGCTGCACATAGTTCAGCTGCCTTTGGCTCGGGAGAAAATATATTTACTATGGTTTATGATGGCAGAGTTATGAGATGATCTTACCAGAGGTTGATATTCATATTAGCTGAGGTGTGCTTTATTGGAACTGCTGCTGCGATTGATTTTTATTTTTTTGTGTAGTTGAGTGTTTTTTTTCCCCATTTTTGTAGAGCCGAGAAATCTCACACAAATGGATACATTATGGTTTGTGTGTAAAAGGATAGTTACTTCCTCGCTCAGATACTAACGATGGAGACTCTTCGCAGGTTAAAATTCTTAAGTTCGCCCAGCATCACTAACCTGGGCGAAAGGGAGCAGGCTGTCTTGAAGGAACAGGGGACGCTGCATCAAAAAAATGCCCCAGCTTCTCTGTTGGCCGGTCCGCCTCTATCATCGGTCAGTGTTTAAAATATTCATATTGATGCTATAAGCCTCATGTCTCTTTTAGTGTGAGTGGTCCCAAAACTATGTTTGCGGCGCTCCTGGCTAGTTTTGACAGCGCAGTGGGGTGCTGCGGTGCACAGATTGGGAACCTTGCTGTACAGTACACCAACTCCACTGCACTCTGTGCCACTCTACTCTGCACCACTCTACAAGACTGCACTCTCAGCCGCTGAACTCAATGCCACTCTACTCTGCACCACTGCACTCTATGCCACACTGTTCTACTCTGCACCACTGCTCTCTGCGCAACTCTACTATGCAAGACTGAACTCAACCCCACTCTACTCTCCACCACTGCACGTACACCACTCTACGTCACTACGCTTTATGCCATTCTGTTCTACTCTCCACCACTGTACTCTACATCACTGTTCTCTGCACCACTCCGCTCTATACCACTCTACATTACTATACTCAGCATCATTTCATACCACTCTAATCTATTCTGCACCATTGCACTCCATGCCACTGCGCTCTACGTCACTGCACTCTATACGACTTTACTCAAAACCAATGCACTCTACACCACAGTACTCTACGCCAATCTACTATACACCACTTTATGCCACTTGACTCTAGGCAACTCTACTCCACACTCTACTCATTAAACCCTACTCCACTTTATGACCCTGTACAACACTCTACTCATTGCCACTCTACAACACTGCTCTATGCAACTTTCTCTATGCCACTCCATTCTACGGCAGAGAACTCCACTCTATGCCTCTACACTACTCGTTTCTACCACACTTGACTCCACTATAAGCCATTCTACTCTTACACTACTCCACTCCTTTCTACAGCAATCTACTCTGTTCTATGCCACTCTACTCAGTCTACTCCACGCAACACACTCTACGCCACTCCACCACACTCTACTCCCTCCACGACAATCCCAGCCATTCCACTCAACTCTACTCTACACCACTGCACACCAGTCTCCTTTGCCCCACTAGCATTTAGCTGTGCTGAACAACACCCACGCGGGTGTGCAACATGGCTAAAACATATTGGAAAGCCAATAGCTTTTGCAGAGGCAAGACGTATTGGCTTTACCAATGCTTACTTTTTCATTAGGATCACGACACATTGCTCGGGCTCTCTGAGGTGGTGTAGATGTGAGGAATCTGCAGGAAGGTATAGTATCCACCAAAGTTAAGTAGCTTTTTTATTACTTTAGAAGATGTAGAGTAGCAGCCTTTCTATTAGTGGAGCTTTGAAAACTACAAATTGACAGCCTCTTCCGTTTACATTGCATTCTTCCTAACCTCAGATTCTTAACTGTAAAATAGTCTCCAGATGCCAGACTGGATCTTTAAACTTTTTCCAACAATGCTTCCATGCACTGCTTGGTGGACTTGTGGCTCTGTACACCCCCACCCCTCCTTCGCTCCAGGAAGTGACAGAGTGGAGACGCATATGAGCACCACACCTGCGAGCTGACATCAGTTCCTTTCTTTCTGCGCCTTTCGATGTGGATCCCAAGCTTTGCTCCAAAATGTTTTGGCCTACGGACGACTCTAAAAATGAAATCCAGTGTTCTAGGGAATGTTCCTTCCTAAAAGTACAGGTTTCAAACCATGCTGTGACTGGAAAACAAATGTCAGTGACATGCCCGCATGAGGTGCGAATCTCTGGTGTTTGGCTTGAGAAGCTGCTCTAACTTGTGCGATAAGTGTGCCTTGCGTTATGTTATGTTAAAATTATTTGTAGAGCGCAAGTTCACCAGTTGGTTTTTTGGCGCGAAGTATAGGAGTAGCCTGGAGCCTAGTAGGTTATTCATATGCCTGGATAAACAGCCAGGTCTTAAGAAGTCTCCTGAAGATCTGGAAGTCTGTACAGGATCTGGTGTTAAGGAGAAGGGCGTTCCAAAAATGAGGGGCTAAAACTGCAAATCTACAACTGCCTAGTCTGTTCAGTTTGTAGGTCGGTGTGGCCAGGAGGTTCAGGTTGGTTGAGCGCAGGTTGCAAACAGGTCTGCATCTCTGAATAAGGTTGGAAACAAATTTTGGATAGGAACCATGCAGAGATTTGAAGACGAAACACCCAATTTTAAAAGTGCAACGTTGTGTTACGAGGAGCCAGTGTAGCTTCCTCAGAGGGGAAGCATGTTGCCATCTGGATTGATGGAAAATCAGTCTGGCAGCCTAAGTTTGCACCAGCTGCAATATTTTGGTTAAATATGCTGGAAGGCTGAAATACAGTGAATTGGCATAATCAATGTGGGAAATGACTAAAGATAAAATAGCCTGAACTAAAGCTTCCCCATTGAGGAGTCTGCCGATTTTCCTCATCTTCCGCAGCTGGAAGAAGCCTGTTGAAACTACTGTGCCGATATGGGACTTCATGGAGAGGTAACAATAAGTTGTAACCCCAAGACTCTTGGCTGAAGAAGATGGTACTGGGGGTGAGCCCTCGATTGCCCAGAGTTTAGGGTTCCAAGGGTTACGGTCACCACCTATCAAGATCATTTCAGTTTTGTCCGGATTTAGCTTTAGGTGGTTACTATTCATCCATTTGCATATGTGTAGCATAGTGGTCTGTAAATTAAGAATAGAATCAGTCGTGTTGTCGATGGTAAATATCAGTTGCAGGTCACCTGCATAATTAAATGCGCACACATTTCTGTCTCTTGGGGACAGAATTAGAGGAAGTAGATACAGATTGAACAGGTGCGGGGATAATGAAGATCCCTGTGGCACCCCGTAAGTTAGTTTAACATTAGGCGCTGTGATTCATCCAAAGGCGATCTGGGACTGAGAAGCGAAGCTGTCTGTTGACAAATTTACAATGTGATTCAGACCCTCACGTAAGTCCCATTACCACATCAGGTCACGGTGCAGACTCCTACTGACTCTTGGTGTTGTTCTCGCCAACTTAGCGGTCGAAGTCCCCAGGTAAGTCTAAATCGAAGTCCAAGTGAAAGCATAAAAAAGTGAAGCAGGACTCAAACCCACACTGCTACTCTGTATCCAAAGAAAGGGATTGCTATGTCAGTTGGAACCTTTTGGGGTGCCTGGTTGTGGAACTGATTCCCTAACTGATCCCTATGCGCCCTAAATTTCCCAGGCCATCAGCAACACCGGAGCAGATCAAGGCCTTCAAAGAAGCCATACAGCAGATTTTCAGCTCACTTTCGGCTCCCTCTAGCGCTCCTTCCAGCCCCAAGGGTCCACAAAGGCCTCCATTCGGGTTCCTGCCAGCAGGTTCTTCCGTGCATCAGACCCATACTGATTCCAGTATATATGTCTCCTCCAGCCCAGGACCAGCATCGGGCTGTTATTTGTGGATGTCAGTACCAATGCTGCCTCAATGTCTTGGAAAATTTAATAGGAAAATGATATAAGTAATGATTTAGACATAATGGGCCCTATGCCGATAACCTATACATATGTTTTTCTATATATAGAAGGTAAATACACATATAATGATTCTGCAAGTAGAACAATGAGATGTATGGGTTTAACATGATCATTGATCCTGCAATGAACACTTGTTGAATCATCTGTGCTAGATAAATAATGTAATTACTTTCAATGGTTTAATTTCGGTTTTGTTTCTATAATTCCTTTGATATACAGAGTTCTGCTAAAAACTGCAATATGTAAATAACTACGCGCATGATTTACAAAACACTTTTTGAGCTTTCTCCCGACGGACCTCTGTCTCACTCAAGGAAGGCCTGGGTACAAAACAATCTTGAGTCCAGAGCCAGCTGGAATCACGCGCCAACGTAAGATACAAATAACACAGGCATATGCGGAAGTAAAATTCCGCCCTCGCGTACGGCTCCACGGGGATCCTGCCCGAAGCGTGACGGCATCAAACACACACCAGGAGGCACGGCCAATGAACTTGGAGCACCCTAAACACCCCAGGATTGAATTTGATTACTTTAGAGGTGCTTATAGGAGGCCTCACTCATGGGAGAGGATATGGTCCGTCGGCTAGACTGCAGACTTTGGTGCTGGAAACCAGGGTTCGAGCCTCGAGGTCGCGTCCACATCCTGTGATTCTGGGCAAATCACTTAATCTCCCCGTGCCTGAATGTGTAATGTAAATGCAGTGCTCATGTAAAGCACTCCAATACCTTCGGGTCGTTTTCACGGTATATAAATATGCAAAAAAAAAACCTCATGGGGTCCTTGAGCGGTCTCGCAGGCGGCCGACCAAACAAGCATTGGCATATCCAATAGGTCTCGCCTTTGGGACCTTATGAGTGTTTTGCCATGCAACAGTTGTTGTTGCACCAAGGATATTGTGCAGCATAACTAAATACTTATAAGGTCCCAAAAGTGAGATCTATTGGCTATGCGAATACTTGTTTTATTTAGTAAACCTTTCGCAGTTCCTGTAGTGCTACATATGAGCCAGAAAAAAACAATTTCCTTTAGTTTATCACAGCACATGACGGAAGCAGATGGTGCTCACCGGTGCACAGTTGTCCCACCCCCATCTCCAAAGGTAACTGCCACTCTTTACCCAGGCGCTCCAGTGCTGAGCAGTGTCTCATCATTTTTAATTTAAAAAAAACATGTCATGTGCTCCACAACAGTAGGGAATGGAGTGAACTCCTGGCAATACTGAAAGAGAAGGAATGGGACAAATCTTAATGTGTTTTGCAAAGTGGAGAAGTTGTCTAGTGGGTGTGATTTGCAGCCTGCAGAACTAGAGCATTTGAGAGCATCATACAGAAACATTAGTGTTGAAGACAAGATAAAGAAAAGAACAGGATAAAAGTATTGGCTCTGTTTCAGCGCTTTCAATCGGTAAGGGAGCTGATAGTATTTCCACAAGTGTAAACACTTGTATTTTTTTTTTGCCATGTTTACATAATAAGGTGTAGATAAAATACATTTCTCCACTCATGAAATAAGATTAATAGTACCATATTAAAGGAAAAATCAGCCTGTTAACTTTTTTGCCACATGTTTACCTGGACTACTTAACTTGAAGTGCAGGCAAATAAAATGTGGTATATTCTAGGCAAGGATTCCACAATGGATTTTCTAACTTTGCTAGAGATAAATGAATTTGCTTAATGTTAATATCATATTATAGAAGTATAATAATAGCACAAAAATATATTGCACTATTATTAGCACCAGCTCAAAGTTTTTACTTCACTGATATATAGGTCCTGCCTCGGGAGCGCCGCTTAACTGTAAGAGAACGAATATAAATAGCTGTGGGATGTTCACAACAGAGCATGACACGCAGAAGCTTGAAACTGCCTTCTAAGCAAAAAACATTGCATTATGATACCCCAAGATAAATGTATTCACTGATGTGGCTTCATTCCTCAGGGGATGGGAGACTTTACACAGTTAATTTGTGCAAGTCAACGTGTCAAATGATGCAGGCGCATTCTTTCCAGGTCTATGCAGTTTCATTACTGCCTCTGAGTTATAACAGCGACGGAGGGGGTTCAGTAAGAGCAGTCACGGGACAACCGACGGGGGGGGGGGTGGTGAAAGCAGTCATGGGGCCAGCAAATGGGGTAAAGCGACAAGGTGAAGCAGTCACAAAGCAAGTAATATCTAAAAGAAGGTAGAAACAAGCGGAAAGTGAAAGTAATTGCGGTCAAGCGTGGCGCCCGCGCACATGCACTGTAGCCCTAGGCTGGCCTGGTACCACTTTTTGGGGCCCTCTCAAAAAGTCTCGCCAGACCAGCGCATGCGCTGGGTCAGGCGAGCCCTAAAAACACGGATTCTCGCTGTCAAACTCACGGTAACTACCCTAAGTACCAAATATATGGACGATTACCCAACAATGGTAACAACATGAATGTACAGTGGAGTTTTCTTTCAGGCAATACACGTTCATTAACTCCACCCATATTAGAATGCCTACTTTATTAACATGCTCATGTGGTCAATAGTATTGTGAAAGAGGGAAGAATATATTGTACGAGATACAGGTCACTGTGCCACATGTCTTTATGTCTTTATCAATATGCGCATGTAGGTCAACACTAAAATAAGCAGGAAGAATACATAGATGTACAGCACGGGGCACTATATCACATCCTGCTCTACCACTAATCTAGTGAATGTAGTGTTTAATTTAAAAAAAAATAAATTAAAAAGTGCCAGGTCAGCTTGTGCCACACATTGCTGCTGCCAATGATAGTACAAAAGGGGGTGGTGATGGACGGAGCATCAGAACCAATCAAACACTCACACCCAGTCAACAGATCTGGGTTTGATCCATCACCGTTCTTTAGCCCACTCTGCCTCATGGGAACAGTCCAGCCCGAACTGCCAAGCCATGCCTTCCCTGGACCGGAAACAAGCTTCCTAGGACCGGTTTCTGGCATTTCAGCCGTCTTCAGCCAGGCTTGCTTGAATCCAGTGGCAAAGTGAGCAAGGGACTCACGTCTGAGCATACCCTGCCAACGTATGGCGAACAAAGTGTGACAATTCGGACTATTTCAGGCCCTCAAAGCTATAAGAATGGCTGGGGTGGCAGGTAATAGTCATTTCCATGATTATTGAATTAATAATTAATTGTTGTTGTGGTCCTCACAAAATTAGCCAAACAGCGCCACCTTGTGGCAAACTGCATTAGATCCTGAGTTGGCAATTAAGTGCTGGTGCCAAGCATCGGAAGCCACAGGTTAAAATTAAGCGCTAGGTGGATGCAGGACTAATGTGATTACAGCCTGACCATTATAGCCCTCTAATACCCATTTACCCGTGGCCATCTAGAATCTTTATTAGGATTTTTTTTTCTTTATTTTCAAAGTTAATTGTTTTCCAAGTACATAGGTTGACCCTTTTCCTGGGTGAGATTACATCTTCAAATCAATTTCTTGTATATGTTGGCTCAACATAGGTCCTTATCTAAGTCCGGAGGAGGTTCATCAAGCAGTATAAGGGCCAAAATGCATCAACATCTACAAGCCAAACCACTATCCCTCTGCCATCCTATCCTTCTGGATCCAAATAGCTGACTAACCTATCCACCACTCGAATTACTTTCACATTTCACTATACCAATCCAACACTAATCCTGTATAGGTTCCGGAGTAGCGTGCTAATCACCGAAAAATCGATTTGACGCCTCGCCAGGGGTAGTAAGCTCTATATAAATGCAATTACAATACAATACATGAGGATAAACAAATACACCTGACAGTGGTCGAATTATAAAACTAGAAGAATCAATAGTCTTTTTTTTTTTCTTCCATTAAGTTATTTTGGCTATCCAATATGAAAAGTGGCTCTAACTGGGAGCTTGGAAATGTAAATAGGACACAAGGACGAAATACGCGAAAGACTTCTTGTTTGGAAAGATTATGGTTTTTATAAATGAACTTAATTTAAAAGGTAATACATGTATAGAATGACAAGAATTTGGGAACATTTTTTAACACTTAGTGGGTTTAAAAATTTAAAAAAATTATTACAAGGTCATGATTTATTCTTTACTAAGTTTACTTTCCCAAAACTCTAGGGTTACAGGGAAGACCCCACACCTTTTTCGGTACCAACGCTACTGGGGATCTGGTGAGGACCAATGTTTGACCCTGAACCGGCTTCAGCTTAATCCCAACTGAAGTCAAACTTCAAAATTAATAAAGTGCAACCAGTAATCATACAGGCTGTCTCTGTACTAATATCTCTACAAGAGTGGTTGTCACACCAGCAAAGGCTCCATTACCCTTTTGTCTCTGAATAAGGTACAAACCCAGGGATATCATGGTGGTGGGGAAGGGGGATGGTGATAGCCCCCCCCCACCTCCATTATGAAGATAACTGTTATATGGACTTACAAGAGGCTAGTGGGCTGGATATATCCCATGATACAAGGTTGGACTTGCCACTTGAACCACCAATGGAGCGAGAGCATTGTTTGCAGTAGTGGTACAACGGGCAGCTGGGGTCTTTAGAACTGGAGCTGCCTTCAGTTACCTCTCACTGAAATTTTGCAGCCTATGCCAGCCACATCTGAGCTTTTACTACCCTTTAACAAGGTCCTCACTTATACCTTGACAGGAACTTGGGGAAAGCCCTGGTCTTCCCCACTGATGAATAGGCAGGTGGCCAGGCAGGTGAAAGCAGCACTTGGCAACTCCGAAGGTCTCATTAAAAGCCCTCTCCAGAGAGCCTTGTGGTTTAAGCTACAACAGGCAATGTGAACGCCAATTTATTTCCTCTACAGCTCCTCCGGATAGCAAGTTCAAGAGGATTGAGGTGTTTGGAAAACAAATGTTTTCCTCGGCTAGCCTGGCATTAATATTGGTCTATGCAGTCTGCTTGTTGGATCTCTACATGCATGCCCTCTGGGACATGGCCAAGAAGACCGGACGACCTTGGGCCTCTCTCACTCAAACAATGTATGATGGTCAAGACATGGTCAAATATGTGATTCTTGCTAGCCTCAAAATTACTGATTGCCTGGAAAGAGCAGTTGGCTGGCACCTGCGCTGTGTTCTGCCACAATGAGTTAATCCGTTCCACAGGATGTACAAGCCTCTCTCACGGATATACCCTTTGATGACTCAATGCTTTTTGGTCAAAAAGCAAATTTTGCCAGCAGAATTTGAGGGACAGTAGAACCATGGTGCTCTCCCTGGGTCTCTTGCCAATGCCAAAGAGTTCCCTCAACAGTTAAAAAAACAAAACAAATCAGAGGCTACTCTTGGGGCTGGCATATAGACAGTCGCTCGAACTGCTGCAGCAGTCACATCGGCCTCTTTGAGGCAGGATGTGGGTCTGGCAGGCAGTTTGGAAGAATGATGTCCTTGCAGGTCTGCAGTCTTCTTCTCTTGTGATAACCACTAAGCCGCTTTATTTTGACCTTAACAGTGCATTGTCATCTCTTGTGTGGGAGGCTTCAGCTTTTCCACCCAGGGTGGCAATCTATCACATATGACAGATAAGTCATACAAATCATTCAGGATGGCGATTTCCCTACTCTTTATTTTTACTCTGACAAATTTCCCCCTCACATCCAACTGTCTTTCAAAGGGAGCACCTCTCCATTATGTTATAGGAGGTAAAAGTGTTGATTTCCTAAGGTGCTTTCGAAAGGGTTTCGGAAAGAGGAAAGCATTTTTACGTTTGCTATTTCCTACTGCCAAAAATGTAGAAAGGCCTCTGGATTATACTGAACCATCATCCTCTGAAGCCCTTTCTGTGGAAGAACAAATTCAAAATGCTCACGCTTTCCCTGATCTTGGCCAGACTGAACTTGGGGGTCTAGATTGTGTCCTTGGATCTAGAGAGAAAAGTACACAACCAACGGGGTTATGAACACTGCGCACTGTTCCAGAAGGGTTACTTCCCTTGAAATCATGATTTCTGGCAGTAGCAATGGCGTAGCGTTTGGCTTTCCTCTTTGTATCTCTTCAGAATTCCCCATGTTCGTTTGCAGTCTTTTGACCCGTTTGGTCACGTTGCTTTTAACGTTTTTTTTTCGCTAAGAAGGCTGCCTATTTTCAACCCCTACAAATGGTTGCCCCTGAAGAAGGGACGCACCAGTCTCGAAATGCATCGGGCATGATTTAAAAAATGTCATCTTGAAAACGAAGAATGTTTTTCTGACGCCATTACAATGTTATAACGTTATGTTATGAGCAAACTATTGTGCATTTACACTGGAAAGTTATGTTTGAATTCAAATTCTGTTCTCTAATTATTGTGCAAGAATTTGTTTATGTATATACACTATCAAGGGAAGTAACCCTTCTGGAACAGTGCGCAGTGTTCATAACCCCGTTGGTTGTGTACTTTTCTGTCTTATTCTAAACGCTTGGTCTGACATCAAGCGTCACACAGCAGCACCCTTGTTTTTTTAACCTGTATAGTTTGTTGACCAGTCCATATAGGTGTGCGCATCCTCATATACTTATCTTGGATCTAGAGGGCACGTTTTCATATAACCATCCTGCAGTACCATAGAATTTACCTACAGTTCAAGGTCAACCAGTAGTATTTCCGAATTGCAGTCCTCCCCTTCGGCCTCACAGGTCTTCATAAAAGTAAACACGATACATCTTCAGAGGTTGGGAATATCAATTTTCCCCAACCTCGACAATTTTCTGTTGAGAGCGGGTTCACCACAGTCAGTCGTAGACCACCTCCAGATGACAACAAACCTCTTGACATTATTATTATTCACTCTCAAAGAACTAAAGTCACATCTGTCTCCTTCGCAGAGGCTGCTATTCAATGGGGCTGTCCTGGATAAAGTGCAGTTCAAAGCTTTCCCCACAACGCGCACATGATGTTCAGAATATGATCCAGATGGTTCTGCCTCGGTCCTGGCTCTCCATGAGTGTTTTTGGTTGATTACACCAGGTGGTGCATGCAGGCTCTGCAATGGAATCTAAAGTTCAAGAGGGCCCAGCATCAAGAAAGTCTACTGGATGCCATCCAAATTACAGAAGAAATGCTCACGATTTGCAGTAGTGGCTGCTCAAACACAATTGGTCCCGTGGCAACCCCGTCTCCCATCCCTGCCTAGAGCCGATGGTGGAGACGGATGCATCACTACTGGGTTGGGGGGCCATGTGGGGTACGTGGTGATCAGGGGACTCTGGGCTCAAACAGAACCCCAGATCATTATCAACCTGCTGGAGTTGCAGGCCATTCATCTGGCTGTGAAGGCATTTCTACCATCTACCAAGGGGAGGCTGGAGCAGGTTCTATTAGACAACAACAACACCACCATGTGGTATTGCAACAAGCAGATGGGAGTGGAGTTGTAGGTCCTGTGCCAGAAAGCTCTGCACCTCTGGGAGTGTCAGGGCATCAGGACGTAGACCATTTGGTGAGATCTTTGCATGCATGAGCTAAGTTGGCAACATCTGGAAGATCATGAATGGTGTCTACATCCCATCTTCTCACCACCCTCAAGTATGTGCAGTGTCAAGCATTTTCCATATGCCTTTCTGCGCCGCCCCTGCCTCGCATTCCCTGAATTTCTAAAAAAAAGATCAGGTATGGCCAGGCCCAAGTCATCCTAGTGGCTCCAGATTGGGCCAGGAAGGTGTGGGACCCAGAACATCTGGGCAAGAGCATCTGTCCTCCGATCAGGCTTCCACTAAGGAAGGATCTTCTGTCACAGCAGAGGAGCAGTGTTCTGCACCTGAACCTGCACAATCTACAACTCCATTGCAGATGTAGACCTGCACAGTTGATTGCGTTTGATCAACCACCTGAAGTAATGGATGTCCTCCCTGTGGCCAGACGCCCTTCTATAAAGTCCATCAGGGTGCTGGGACATTGTTGTGGCCTGCTGTGGTAGCCATGAGACTGACCCTTTACAAGCCAAGCTGTTAGATGTTTTTTTACTTGTTTTGTCTTTGGCCCAGCAAAGCCTTGCAGCAGCACCACTATTAAAGGTTATTTCTATGAAAGGCTATTTGTTGGCATTTTTGGCCTTTTTACGTTTGCCAGCCCAACCATCCTTGTTTAAACAATCAAGTTGAGTAATCTATCACAATGCATGCGTTCTTTACCTCCCTTCCAACCCCATAAAAAGAGAAGGGTCGTCTGGACCCGGAAAGAGATTTAAGCTCTTATATTGGTCATACCAAAGAAGAGTGCGTGCACAATCAGCTTTTTATGGGGTTTATCCGGGCAAAGAAGGGGGAGGCTGTATAGAGGAACACCCTATCAAGGTAGACAGTCCTCTGCATTAGGATCTGCTACGCACTTGCCAAGATACAACTGCCGGAAGGTCTGAGAGCCCATGGTACCATGAATAAGGCTTCTGCCTTTGTGTTTGATACTTGGCGCCTGTCCATGACCTCTTACAAAGAAAAATGGTCCTGTGAGACTCTTTTAGAGAGGTAATCATTCCTTATGATTAACGGTAACCCACTACCATACAACAGTTATATGTATCATTTAGTGAAGTTGTCAATCATGTAACTGTAATGAATACAACTAGGCCTGTGTCTTATGTAATATATATATAAAAATGATCCTGACTCTCTGCACTTCCAAGCAGCTGGCGAACAGAGACACGAACCCAGCGATGTGAGGCCAGATGATAATTTATTAAGAACCTGACGCGTTACGGGTAACAAGAAACCTTGCTCACAAGTCATTTGAAACACGCAAGTCGCCATTTTTAAATGCAAAACAGTAAAAAAAAGGTTAAAACCCTATTCAACAAAGTTAAAAACTAAAGGCGTTTGTAAAATCGGTCCTAATTCAAGAGACTCAACCTAACCATTGATATCTTAGGTGGTTCCAATGTCCATAAAAACGTTTTATAGGAAATGATAGAGAGCCTCTGTGTTATTGAGGCCGTTCGGTGGTTTGCTGTCCAGCTCTAAAATCATTCTCGATTCTTTCTCAAAAAAATTTCCCTGTTCCCTCCCTGACGGGGTTTGGGAATGGCTGCCACGACAAAATATTGCAAACAACTGAGATCATTGTTGTGCATAGACTTGAAATGCCGTGCCACTGGATACGTGGAATCATTATTAACAATGGCCCGCAAATGCTGCAAAATTCTGACGTGCACCTGCGGCTTGGTGCTACCCACATATATTAAGCCACAGGTGCACATCAGAACATATACCGCAAACTCAGTTTTGCAATTGAAACTGCCCCGAATCTTAACCAAGTCTGGACTGAAGG
The DNA here is from genome assembly GCF_964204655.1 of Triturus cristatus. Taxonomy (NCBI): domain Eukaryota; kingdom Metazoa; phylum Chordata; class Amphibia; order Caudata; family Salamandridae; genus Triturus; species Triturus cristatus. Next base: position 617,951,124 of record NC_140584.1, read on the forward strand.
GAGTGGAATATGAGGCAGTATTGTCACCGAACCTGCATGCTCTGCAGGAGAAACATTTAGTGAACCCCTGCTTTGGTTGTAACCATTTTCTTGATGTGGCAAGTTCGGGAAAAGTCTTCACAATTTGTGTTGTCATGGAAGGTCCCTTCCTATGTGTGATCATGGGTTGAGATGGTAGAATAGGAGCCAGAACTCCATCTGTCATGATGATGGGCCAATTGCGTCTGACAATAGAGCTGATTTTCCTCTCCTGTTTGTTAAAGGCAGTAATGAGTCTTGGTGTGCTAATCGTGGTATCACTTTGTTCCACTTGGTCAGTTGTAGATAGAAGTGTTTCCCTCGATTTCATATCTACTTTCTGTACAGCCTCTGCCAGGGTGGACTCGCTATAGCCCCTATCTCTAAATCTTTCTAGGGCCTCATGTTTACATACAGCAAAATCCTCCTCTGTGCTACAAATACGTTTAAGGCGTATTAGTTCTCCAAATGGGATACTTTTTATTGTGTGGTGTGGATGCACACTACTAGCGTGTAAGATAGTATTGCCAGCTGTGACCTTCCTATGAAGAGTGGTTCCTATATGTCCATTTTTGATGTATCTCTCGGCAGGGTTCAGCGCCTCAATCAGGGCAGCATGTGCCTCCAGGCGTGTGAGCTGGGCATCACGTGCCGCGCGAGTAAGTTTTAGCCGACCCTTAGCAAACCCCCTAATAGTGGCCTTACTGGCCTCCCAAAGAGTGTGAGAGGAGGACACCGAGCCCTGATTAATGGTAAAATTGCTGGCAAGTTCAGAACCGATGCTGTCCCTGAACTCCTAGTCCTGGAGAAACCAGGCGTTGAGTCGCTAGAGTGGTCGGGAGGCTGGGGGAAGGGCCCCCACATGAAGTAGCATTGGGGAATGATCCGAGAGGCCCCTCGGGAGGATAGATATGGCCTGAAGCGATCTGCAATCCTGAACCGGCAGGAAAGCGTAGTCGAGGCGTGCATGGGTGTGGTGAGAGGCAGAAGTGTGGGTGTATTGCCTATCCGTCGGATGCCACAATCTCCAGGCGTCCCCGAGCCCCAGGCTGGCCGCCCATGAAGAGAGAAGACCAGATTGGACAGTCCTGGAAGCAGAGGGAGGGGACGCAACGTCATGAACAGGGTCCATAATAGCATTAAAGTCGTCCCCCACCACTGTCAGTCCCAAAGGTAAAGCCGCAATCAGCGGGGTAAGCCCGCGGAGGGTAGGGGCCAACAGGGCAGGAGGGGAATAAACAGACAGCAAGTTTAGCGGCCGATCCCTAAGGGTCCCTTCTAAAAGAATAAAGCAGCCCTGAGGGTCATGCGTAACCTTACGCGCCATAAGGGGAAGAGCACGACGCACCAGAATTGCCACCCCTCTGGATCCCCTCCAAAACCCCGAATGCCAGATCGCGCCATAGCCATAGCGGGCAAGGAAAGGACAGCGTTGGCCTAGCAGATGGGTTTCTTGGAGCATGAGTATATCTATCTCCTGGCGCTGGGCGTATCGCAGGACAGCTGCGCACTTATATTTTGTCCAGCAGGCCGTTAACATTCCAGGTCATTAGCCGGAGCGATGAGAGTGCGCTAGAGTCGCCAAGGAGGAAGAGGCCATTGGAGGAGCCGGATCGCAAGGCAGTTGAGCTGGGGTAAGAGGAGTGCAGAAGTTCCCAGCTCACGTGGATAGAGTAGCGTAGCAGTGTTTGGGATGTGTCCCCCAAGTGCTGTGAATCAAAGGTGGTGCAAGAGATAATAACATTGAAGAACAAACCAAACAGGAGCAAAGACTCCAATCCCTCCCTTCCCCCCACCCCACACTTCAGGAACGGAAGCATCTGTCGCCCGAACATCAACAAAGTACAGAAACACCAAGCTAAAACACTTAGAAACGGGGCAAAATGTGGAGGACCCCTCCTCTTAGTAGGATGTTCGTGTCTATACCAACGGAGAACATTTAGAGACCAAATGGGGAATGAAACTTGAGCTCAGCCACAGGTCTCGGGCGACCCCGACCAGGAACCTGGACATCGCGTGGGAGGCGAACATCACTGCGATGTGGTCAGGCCGGTCCGGTGAGAAGAGTCAGACTGCGGGAGAGATCAGTATCCAGAAGATCGATCGGGGAAGGTCGAGGTGAAGCGGAACTGGGGTTGGGGCGGCCCAAGGAGCCAGAGCGCCCCCCGGCCGGAGAGGTCCTCCCAGAAGGCCCCGGCGTGCGATCCCGTGAGGGGCCCGCCGGGGAGGCAGAGCGCGCACGCATCCGGCCCCTGCACCTCCCCGAGCGCCTGCGACACGGGCGGAGCACAGGCACGTCCCGCCGCACCACTCCGGCAGCAGCAGGCCCCACACGGTCCTGGGCAGGCAGCCGCAGCAGGCGCTCCTCCATCGCCCACGTCCATGCCTCCTCTGGAGACTCAAAGAAAAGGGACTTGTCCTGGAAGATCACACGCAGCCACACCGGGAAGAGGAGCCTGTATTGAATGTTAAGCGAACGCAGCTTCTGCTTGACCTCAGCAAAGGAGCGACGTTGAGATTGGACCTCCCTGGTGTAGTCAGGGAAGACCATTATCGCCAGGTTCTCGTATTTGAGCGGTTGCTTCCTCCGGGATTCGGCCAGGATAGCGTCTCTGTCCCGGTAGTTGAGGATTCGCAGAATGATAGGTCGCGGCGGAGCGCCCGGCTGCGGCCGAGCAAGCGACCTATGCGCCCTCGCGATTGTGAACCAGGGGGAGAGCGCGCCCTCGGGCATCCAAGAGCGTATCCAACGTTTCACAAACTCCGCCGCCCGACCCTGCTCAACGCCCTCCGAAATTCCAACCAGGCGAAGGTTGTTGCGGCGGGCACGATTTTCCGCATCCTCTGCCTGCCGGTGGAGCTTCTGTGGGATTGGAGCCGATTCACCTGGGCCTTGAGCTGCTGAAGGTCAACCTCTACGGCAGACACTCGGGATTCCGCTTCCTTAATCCTGGTGTTGGCATTGCGAAGGTCCTGTCGGATTAGTGTTATGTCCCACATGGACCTCAGCAATTTTCCCCTCGACCGAGGACTGCGACGCCTGGATCACTTGGAGAATCATGGAGAGATCCGGCGTGGCAGGAGCGCCCGCTCCAGCAAGTCCACCGGCAGCCCCAGCGTCAGCGGTGGTGAACCGGTCTATCAGAGTTTGGGTAGCCGGGGTCTTGGGTACCTTGTCCCGGACCATGGTAATCTCCAGACAGGACAGTGACGAGACGACGGCTTCCTCAGGACAGTCCAGTCAGTCGCGAGGCAGGGAAGAGGACGGGTAAGAAGGCCCAGGATGCAACCAGTCCCCTCCGCCCCGCGTCGGCCAATCGTAATCCACAGAGCCTCACTGGACCTCTGAAGAGTGCCAGGCACGCTAGATCATCAGATAAGGGTGTCCGGAGTAGCGTCGGCCCCGGGGTCTGCAGCGCGGGGGGCCGAAGCCCGCTACGGAGGTGAGAGCAGGACGTCACAGCTTCAAAGGACAGGTGCCCGTGGACTGGGGGCCCACAGCCAGGACCCCCCCCACCCCGTCCGAACCGTGCGGCCGATCCAAACCCCTGGCAGCGGCCGCAGTCTGAGGGCCTGCACCAGACGGGGGCACCGGGTCAGATGAGCGGGTCGGGCAGTTGAATCAACGCCAGCCCTTCCCAGGGAGAAAGAAAGTCCGGCAGAGCCACCAGGACACCCACGGCTCCAGCCCAGAAGCCCAAGCGTCACTGCCCGAGATGGCAGCCGAGGATCCACCGACCCTCTGGGGCTCCAGGGGGGATGGGAGAGGGGGGGGTACAAGAAGCCCAGACGGGCACCGAGCCAGCCCAGGGCTGTACACACATTCACCCCCCTCTGCTGCCCGATCGATGGCCGATCCTCCTCCCAGAGGCCCGCACCCCTGTGAACACCTCCTCACCTCAGTTGTCGCTTGGGGGGGGGGGGGGGGGGGGGGGGGTTCGAAGGGAAGGTCCCTCAGCGGCTCACCGATATCAGCACCGCACGGTCCAGGCCCCCAGGAGGTTCAGGCAATGCCTCCCATCTTCGCCGAGACCGCAATGCAACTCCACAGGCCACCGAAGGGGTCACAGGCAGCAGTAGTCCAAGCCGGTCCCAGCCATCATCCCGTCTGCCCCGGGGATTCACAGTGGCTCAGGAGGGCCCAACCGGAGCAAGGCGATGGCCCCCTGGCGAAGGCAATTCACGCTTTCCACAGCAGGAGGCAGGAACCACACAGCCCCTCCGTAGGCCAGTCAGGCGGGGCCGAGACAACGCCAAGTAGCGCCGGGCTCCCGTAATGCAGGGGGGGAAACCCGGCTCCGCCGGCCGCAGCCGCCCCACCAGGCACGGCAGCCGGGCATAGGAGGCCAGCAAGGCAGCACCCAAGGAGATGGCAGTCCAGAAGGGCCCACAGGGCGGGTAGCGGGATCTCCAGCAGAGAGACACGCCCAAAGCCGCTGCGAGGAAACAAAGGGACCACAGCACCCTGATAAGTGGAACAATGTCCTGGGATCCTGCTTGGGTAGCCAGCCGAGGCGGGAATGAGCAGCGTGAGGGAACAAGTCCAAGGAAGATCTGGTCCAGCTGGAAGGATGTACCCCACTCGAGCTGCGTGGTCAAGACTGCGGGATGGATGCAGCACCATGCACCCGGTCGATAACGGGCCACCGGGCTCTGATCCCTGTCCGGACAGGCAAAAGCACTGGAGCCACGTAGCGCCGGGATCCGAGGCAGCCGCGGTCAGGGGTGGACCTCCCAGGTGCAAGGAGGGGCCCGAACAAGCAGACAGTCGTCCCCGGGGCGCCCGCAGCGCCAGCCGAAGCAACCGCGGCACCCAGAGAAAGGAGCATTGATGTAAATTTTAACATCTAAAAAATCCACTTGTTGTTTACTTATCTGTGAAGTGAAATTTAGATTGACAGTATTGATGTTAATTTTGTCAATAAAATCGCTAGCACTCTTCTCATTTCCCCTCCAAACAAATATATATATATTATCTTTATATGATTTTATGTAGGTTTAAAGCATAGTGAGCTATTTTTGCGACATAGTGCAGACAATGTAGTGTGAAAAAGTGCATAAGTGACATGTAAAGATAAAAACACAGCTCTGTTGACAATCCCTGGTCAATGTAACAATCTACACAAAATCCTGTTCCTATTTGCACAGGTATTGCTTATAAGACAAAGTACTTATAAATCAAGGGACTTGCTGTTGACGTTTAAACCCCAATCAAACTTCTAGGGTCTTGTCAGGACAAGTCATCTGACTATCGAAAGACCAACGGCTCACTTAAATATACCCCCCCCACTACCCCCATTCATATATTCAACTCATGAGTACAAATCTTTATTGGAGTTCATTCTTCTAGTGTGAGGTGGTACCATGGAAAAGTTTCCAGTTGGATTCCTGGGGAATATTCAGAAGGGTGAGCAATCTGCGGCTAGATGGTCTCTCTACCAGAAAGAGTGTTACCAAAGATAGTTAACCTGTTCATTAAGCAAATACTTGGATTCGTCTCCAGGGAGGTTATTACTGACACAGCTGGGAGGGTAGTCATAGTGGCAGGCATACTCAATGCTCAGCCACTTCTATTGGTGAATATCTACAGGCTTAACACAGATGATCCAGATTATTTTGGATGAGGTAATGCTAAAGTGTGTCAGCTGCAGGGACTAGCCCAATTTATGGGGAGTAGACTTTAACTTGATTGTCTGAACTGTATGATAGACTATCAGACTATCATAGGCAGCCCTGCAGGGTGTATATAGCTCTCAAACATATAATGCAGCTTTATGGTAGATGTTTAGAGAACTATACGCCCATCAGATGCTGAGTTCCTCAGTTCATGATATATGCTCATGCATCGACATGCGGCCATTAATGGCAAGGGTGCAGGAACTAGAATTTACCCAGAACACTATTAGAACATTCCTAGTCAGTCTCACTATCGAGGATCCGCCTCTATCCTCCTCCTTTATAAGTTGACTTTTGAAGGGCACAGAACTTCAAGACAAGGCCTTTCGCTCTTAAGGGAGGTCAGCAATAATAGACATTTTCAAGCTGAATGAAGGGTCAGTTGCTGAGGTCGCCACCTTATTGTAAGCATTCAAAGTATATATTAGAGAGGTATGTATATCGAAAGGATCAGGCATCCTCAAACCACTCCATGGCACACTTGGGCTTCTTAAGGGCGAGATCAAAACGCTAGAGAATACATATCCTATCACTAAACACCTATGTATACTTCAGGATAATTTCAAAGAGTTTCAGAACTCAGCAGATTGATAGGTTCTTTACCTGAGGAAAGATTTGAGGGTTCACTTGTTTGGGGAACGAGACAGGCCAGCCAGAATCTTGATGTTGTTGATCAAGTCCAATCTAGACAGCAGCCATATAACAACCGTAGCCACAGACACAGGGTGGCCACCTTTACCAATTGAAATAGTGGATCCTTTTCGGTGATGTCTGTAAACATCCAGGGTCCAAAGTGACAAATCTGTTATTGTTAACTATCTAGATAATATTGCCCTAGGCTGAATTGAAGGAGAAACGATGGAGTTATTAAATTCTCCACTCAGCCTTAGATGCTAACAGTGTAATTGTGAGCCTCACTAATGGAAAGACCCCTGGGGGAGATGGTTTGCTCACAGAGCTCTATAAAGAATACATAGAGACCTTCCCGCTCCTAGGTTTCTGGATGTGTATCATGACGCTGTCAACAAAGAGCAGTTGCCTTTCTACTGCCTTTAATACGCATATGCTGGGAGCCCAGTTCTTAAGATCCGTAGCATACTGTACATCACACCTTGCGCCAGGATCATCGTTAGCGGCATATATGTGAGACAGTAGCCATCTGCAGGGGCATGCATCAGGGCTGTCCCCACTGATTTTTGCCCTTCTGATTGAAACACCTGCCTGTTTTCTGCGTGACCTCCATGCAGACTGAGGGATCTATATTAGTTGACGGACCCTGATAGTGTCCTTATATGCAGAAAATGTATTCTATATTTAGAACACTAAAGAAAATCTTCCACCGGTTATCAGAGATGTTGTACAGTTTGGGGGCCACTCAGGCCTACAAATTAACTTGGGAAAAATCTGAACTTTTTCCGACTGACATCACAGAATTAACTTTTACAGAATAGTCCCTAACATGGAGCATAGGGGGGTGGAGTACTTGGGCATTTACATTAGGCAGGATATCCTGGAGCTGCTTAGACACAACGTAAGATCAGCACTTGAGAGACTCATGATATGGGTTGAGCAGTTGATAAGGCTCTCTCTTTCTATGCTGAGTTCCATTTCTAGCATCAAGATAAGTGTTACCTACATTTTTGTATTGACTAATATACCTATACATATACCAGTCAATGTTTTTTCAAAGAAATGACAGCAAATACTGAGTCGACTGGCATGGTGAGGTAAGCCACCACAAGTGAAATGGGCAATTCTTACGAAGCCTATGCGTGATAGAGGCCCCGCTGTTCCAGATTCCCAGTCATACTATCTAGTGTACAAGCGCACTAGAATAAATATTGGATCCCTGGCATTAAGATACTGATACGTGCAAGGATAGAACGCACAATGACGCGTCCTAAATCCCTATTAGCTATGGTCTGTAAACAACCCTCAGTGAAAATAGATGAGAGATGTTGTTGGATGGCTTCTCGAGCATGATGGATAATGTCAAAGAAATTTGAATGCAAGCTGCTGTACTACCTGCTTTTGCCAGCACTGCTCAATCCATTACTCCCACCTACGCCTCAGGAACTGGCAATGCCAATTCTAGGGAAGGTGACAAAAGATACGTTAGCAGAGACTTTGCTAATGGAGAGTTCCTTAGTCTCCCAGGGTTTCAATTCAAACGGCGGACCTCGCCTGGGGTCACTTTATTTTTTTACCAGCTAAGATCTTTAACAAAGCAAGCATTCACAGACTTCCTAAGGCCATCTTCTGAACTTATATTACTCACTAAATATATTCTTCAAGCGGAACAGACAAGTCTATCTTCTTTTTGTGCTGATGTTATAGTGGGCACAAAACCACCAACACTAGGGAGTGGGAAGCAGACTTGGAGGGGGAGGGGTCTGATCTCAGAGAAATGCTGGTTCTATTGCTGCGCACAGGTTAAGGATGCTCCAATAACATACATAAATTAATTCAATTTAACTTCATACATTGCTATTACCTTACACCTGTGGCATGGTCCTGCATGAAGACTTAAATATTGGTCTAAAGTGTTTGAACTGCTGAATACTATGACTGGGGCCTCACGCGTGGCAATGTTGGGAGCCACCACAGACCGATCCAAACAATGCAAAGGTTCACTTCAATGGTGTTGGCAAAGAGGAGAGTTGCTATACTGTGGATGCACCGTGCCATACCTGGACTCAACCAATGGATACAAGATGATAGATCGTAGAGACCAAGTTGAAATATATATCATGTATCTGCATTCTAGGTCTTGTCCTAGGAATAGCTGATAGAGACTTCTAGCCACAGATTCCTTACCTTAAAATATTCCACAGGTGTCATACGGAAATGGCGTACGACTGCCTATGTAGGCGCCATCCCAGCATGCTGACCTCGGCTCCTTCATTGACTCCCCATCAGGGCGGATCCTGACAAACTTCACACAGGCATTTTTTACTTGCTTTTTGGACATTTTGTCGAAGTTGACTAGTATGCCTTTTTTCTCTTGCTATTTTTTAGAGATATCCCCAAGGAAACCTACTGGGTTTAACCCTTGTGGTGCCTGTCACAAACGGATGTCTGACTGACTACCACTTGATTTATCTGTAGAGTGGGACCACGACTCTGCACCCTGTGTGGAGTGCAAGATATAAACCGCAAGGCCACCAGCAAGCGGCCATGAAGCTTTTGACTATTTGCTTATGCAACTCTGTGCCGCTGCTGGTCCTGTTCGCAAGAGAGGTCTCGGGTCTGCTCCTAAAGTTGCTCGTGTCGATCTTTGTCACGATCCCGGACTTATATAGAGAAGTCTAACACAAAGAAGTCCAAGTCGCTCCCATTTTTCTGATGATGCGAGGGAACAACGCCGAAGATCCAGGCTCTGCTCCCCGGTTGTTCCTATGGCGTATGCATCTGACACTGGGTCTGCTATGTGCTTCCGAGTTCACCCCACCCAATTACAAGAATTTTATGAGGCCATGAGCCTCATTTTGGGGTACTTGAACCCCTTTTGAGCGCCTTCGAGCCCAACAGGTTCAGCAGGGTCTCCAACTGGGACTCCGCCGACGGGGAAGCCCTTGGCACCTGACGGGTCAAACTTCAGCACCAGTCAGGCCCACAGGATACATTGGTGGATCGTCTGCAACTTCGTAGCCTTCACTGGGGACAGTTCCAGTGGCGCTGTTACTAGTACCATCAACGCCCATCGGTGATGGCGATCCCATCATGCTTCCTGTCTCCGATATGGATCGGACCAGCATCACTCGACGCAGTGCCGACCAGACCAACACGGTCTAAATTGGAGATGGAGCCCTATTTTCATGGTGGTCCCTCTGAGGAACCCAAATAGGTCTTTCTGTGAAATTGGAAAATTCATGCAAAGTCATCTCAAAGAGAGTATTTTTTCAAGAGTCATCTGAGATAAAATAAAAAAGTTATTCTTGTAGAGGAAAGGTGTTTGGAAAGGGTTAGAAAAAATAATATGATCTAACTGGGACCTGCTACCTGCATCTGACTGATCCCACTTGCTAAACTTCATAAGGACTTCGGAGACCAGGAAGACAAAATTGAGAATCGCACTAAAATCACAGGACCCTTAGAAGTGGTGGTGCAACATAGAGTTGATTAGAGGTAACGTTTTTAAGAGTTCTGTGGTCCCGCTTGACTTGAAGGAATATCTTGTTAAGAAGATAATTAAAATACCCATCATGGTGGGCTACAATATTAGATATGAACTTTCTCCTTACCTGTCTTGCTTCCGAGCCATGCCGATCCGGACGTTGCCAAGACGGTCGAGAGAGCATCCACAGCACCAGTAGTCCGAAGACCCCAATCAACAAACCCAAGCTATTGGCGAAGAGTGCCTCAGGGGGCAGAGATGAATACTCTGCTGTGTTGTTGCTTGGCTTCCTAACAAGTTACAATGAAGAAGAAGCATGGATTAGCTCAGGCAAAATCATGCACAAACAAAGAGTCACTGCTTGGATTCACACAGTCTACCTCTGAAAGGAGACCCTAAGCTCCATGTATTTCCTTTAAGGCTTTATTTTGACATCCACAGCCCCATTCTCTGTCCTTATTGGAGAACTCCTCAGTAGAGGATGATAATAGAACATGTTAGATGGTGAAAAATAAATAAATCTTTGAAAGTCCTAGCAGCTCTACTACACCATAGCCCTGTCCCTCATATGCCACATGTTTTTCTCATCTAACTTCCCATTTTCCACCATTAGGGAAGGGGGACATTCTATACAGCTGCTGTTGTACAAGCGCATTGCAGTGCTGGTTTCTTACTTTACGTATTATCTGGAGAATTGCCTCCTGCTAGTCTCCTCCTTGCTCATTTTCTTGGGCTACCTTTTAGCCTAACAAGTAGCCTATTTTTTAAGGAATCTAGCTGAGGCAGGGCACTCATGCCAGAATATGACCACCCTCCAGCAGAGTTTGTATTGTTGTAGTATTCTGGTAGGAGTTTGGATAACCGTTTACTCCGATTGCAGCATATCTTCAGCTTGTATGCAGTGAAGGAGTTTCAGAAGTTTCTTTCTTTAAGAGGTAGACGTGAGTAAATACCTATTTTCACGGATTTCTGTTTGCACTGAACTGTTTTTTCTAGATACACCCTTCGCTCTGGCAGGCACGGACTTCCTGAATGGAGACTCGCCTGTATAAATCCTGCTTCCTGGATTGTGACCCTGATAGTGCAGAAACATAATACAATTTATTTTCCTGGAGTTTACTCATCCTTGAGCTGCAAGGATGCCATAACAAAGTGTTGTCAGAGTCAGAATTGGCTACTTGGACAATTTCATTGTTGCCTGATCTGGAAATCCTCGAGATGCTACAGGAAGTGCCACCAAGAGCTTTTAATTTTAAATTTCAGTGTCCTCTAGTGCTGGTATAGATACTCAAACATAAAGTACCATGTACATTCATGTTGCAGCAAGGAAGAGGGTTCATGCTCCACTGACCCTCACATCGGCCCGACTGTAACAATAAGGTACAGACGAGGTAAGGTCTGAACTGCAAACTCTGTACTATAAGTTAGCAAACAGCACCTATCATGAATTCTGATTCTTCTGGGGGGTAGGTGGGCTGTTGATGCTTGCTAACCTCTGACCTAATTGGGAGGAAGGGGTGAGTTGGACAATGCATAGAGGACAGAAGATTGTTCTACGTTCTCTACCAAGGAGAAAGGCCAGAGGGCCATTACAGCAGGTTTGTGCTGAGCTGACCCTGAGGAAGGGTATAAATAGTGGCCCGCTCTGTCACATGAATTTAGATTTCTGCATTCCCTTTTTTTAATTTCTCCTCCAAGAACCAATCTTAGGAGTCCAGAGCATCTTAATAGGACTGTCCTTAGACAATCACACATGAATTCTTGTTATCGATTTGACGTCACTTAGAACACCTTGGTGAAAAACGTCCTTGTTATTCATCTAGAAATCTATATGTTCAGCTGAACATGATGTTCGCCTTCCTCCCTGCAGGTGAGAAAAGGGTATCGGTTTCAAGGTGTACATGTCTTTATCAATGACCTGCAGTCTTCATGAAGGCATATGGAACAATACTGGAAGAGGTTAAGTGAGAAACCTTGGCTGTGAAAAAGATCATTTATTGTTTGAAGATGTCGCACCCGGAGAAAAAGTCTGGATTAGTAAATTGTCAAGGTAGAAAATAAATAGATTCCTTGCCTTCGGAGATAGCCTGGTAATACTACTGCTATATTGCTGTAACATGGACTTACAACTTTGGAAGGGTTTCATCTTCCTCCCTCTGATGAACTTCAGGTACTTCCTCCGACAATGCCTTTAGGCATATGGATATATTAATCTTGGTGTTTTAAAGTTCCAGGGCTTAAAAAAACCTGCAACAGTGTTACTATTTTGATTTTCTACTTAAGCAAAAATCTGTTAAATCCATCCTACTTGGGAACCAGAAAACAATTCAAGTCACTGATTTCTTTTCAATTGACGGCAGGGTACCAGTTCTAATATTTCCTTTTGTAGCAAAACAATATGTTTGCTCATCAAGATATTTGTGTGGGAAGGGAGAGGTAAGCAGGGTAGGAGAGACTGGTGGATTTCTTATAGTAAAATGGAAGGGGTTCACCTTACTCGGAGGACCAACTGGATGAAAGGGGTCTCTTATCACTTTTAGAAAAATTGGAGATCATGCTTCTGTAAGATCAATATCCTTTAACTGGTTAGTTGTCTTAGGTGATGAAAACACATGCTGCTGGTGCTGCTACCGTTATCCTCTGTTGGAGCCTCTCAGCCCAACAGGCTAGACAGTTCGGGGTATATGCTGCAGCTGTGGTGAAAGGATTTTGTCTGAAGAAAGATGACCTATTGTGGGCTCTACCCTTTTGTTTTGTTTTTTTATACTTGACGAAACCTCCTCACAGGGGAGGCACAACGTCCACCTGAGTGTGCTCTGGATCTGCTTTATTTCAACCTTTTGAAAAGTAATCCGCTTTTCCTTTAACAGTTTGTAGCAATGAAAAGGCATGTCCTCTTCTGCAGCAGCAGTTGCGCTCTACAAATACCTCTTCATTCATTCGTGTCCATTCCTTGCTGTTAAACTGCCAGAAAATCAAGAGGCATGCCATTGTATGCTAATATTATTGCTTTTTTAGGTAGAGCCTAGCGCTCTAGAAAATGACCTCTTGGAATCACTTCTGCTTTAAAAGCCACATGCATGAGTTTGCTGAAAAGCTGAAGTGATTAGCCATTGCGTGTGGCTTTCAAAAATTGAAAGCCCGCAATTGGCCAAAGGCGGGTGCATGTCCCACCTTCTCTCTAAACGTTAACTCCCCTGGCCTAGGGAGCGAGCAACAGTGCAGCCGGATGCCAGCGGCATTCCTGACATTCCTGGTCTAATTAGCACAGTCGCTTTAACTTTCGCGGCCGCGCTTGTTTGTTCTATAATTCCAACAAGGCTGAGTGCCGTTTTAGAGCAGTAAAATATAAAGCACTAACAACGCCAATAGCTCAGCACTTGCCTGTTAAAGGCAAGATCTATTGGCTCCGACAATGCTTGTTTCTCTCTCTTTTTACTAATCTTTTCTCTCCTTACTTAGCCCTGCCTTGAGTGTTGGGAGTCAGAACATTCAATGTGACAGTTGGACCGCATTTGAGGTTCTGTGAGACTGACAGTCACAATGATTTTCGCTTGCTGAATAAATTACACTATTTGTATCAGTATTCTGCTTTCTTTCACCATTTTTCCTAGTGATGAGGGTAGGACTGTGGCCATTTTGTTGCCATGCATGCTGTTCCCTGGTACAACCCTTTTCAGTTGCTGTCTCTGCATTTCTGCGGAGAATGATCCTGCTGAGGTGCTGTTTCAAGTGAATGTTCGCCATTCCTGTGTGAAGAGTGGATATGCCAGTCTGTGCCCTCTAGGCGTGCACCACATACGCAAAGAAATGCCATGTTTGTTCCCAAACAAGACAAAAGTCACTAGGTCATGATCGGCTAAGTTGCCTGTTCTTTTTCTCCCATATAGTGTGGAAGTACCAGCAAAGCCTGCAGAAAGCACTCATGGGTCAGAAGGGCAAACTGCCAATGGCAAATGAATTCCTCCTTAGAATACCCATCTTATTTGGTTGCCTCTCTAGTGCAGAGGGGAAGACTTATTTATTTCAGATTATGCTTGGACCACCAAGTTCTGTATTGCGGGATGTGCACTCAGAGTGAGCCAGCTTGTTTTTTAGAGGGCCTGTGTTTGGATTGCTGTAATTTAGACACATTGCAACATTGTGGTACAATGGAAAGTCAGTCCACAAGTTACCTTTTACATGCAAGTCACTATGAAATTCTGGCCTCAACAGCTTTCTGAATGGTCCTTGCAAATGAATTATACTCCTCTGAAGATGGAACAAAATCTTCGTGAAATTCCCACTCAGGGGAGACATGAAAACCACTGAAATGTTGCCGTTCAATTAATAAACCCATGTATGAATTGTTAGGATGTAGAAGATTCTCCAAGGTCTATGCCTTTCCTTTGATCTAATATCGACATCTGAGTCTCAGCCACTCTTCATAGCAGTACTTAAAAAGAAATTGTTTACAGGTATCCGAGAAAGATTAAGCTCTGAATTGCTGGTGCTGGACCACATGCCACAAACGCTTGAGCCTGCACCTTACATAGTACTGGAATATAATCTTTTGGAGTGAGAAGGCGCTGAGGCAATGCCACAGTGCCAGAGTCGGCAAGGCGTGGATCTATCAAAGTTGTTTAGAGGGGCTGAAGTGAAGGGATGGAGTGAAGGTCATGTTTCTCCTGCAACACTTACATTTCATTAAAGCTAAATTTGAACTCACTGCTCAATCCTGTCTTCATTACAGGGGTCACAAGTTGATGCTTACAGATATTTTGCACATATATTCTATCCCATAGGTACTTGGGCTCTGTTTTGGTGTGCTGATCTACTACCCGACATCAAGCCTCTCACAAACATCGCTCCTGCTTTAGTATTTGTTCAGATGTCTGCTGGTGGCTCGCCAACTTCCTTGGTGCAGTGTTCTTATCACCAGGATTTTTTATGTTTTAGTGCTGCTCAGATCCCAAGATTCCCTCTGTCCTAAGGTGTACCTGACCCTCTTCGCAGCAGGGGCGGAAAAACGTGTTTTGATCAAGGAAGGTACCTGTTGGAATATGTGGTGGATTTGCCAGATGTATTATGTTCGATCAACAATCGGAAACCCAGCAAGAAAAGCCTGAAGTAATAGAATTACAAGCAGACAAAGGAAGCAATTTGTTGGTCTTACTGAACCATAGACATATGGTGGCTGTCAAGGATAATTCCATGTAGTTGACTCCGATGGATCTTAGACAGCCATCCTCGTGTTCAACCAGAACCTGGGCATAGCCATCCTATTTTCAATGGACCAGTGGCTGACAGGCTAAAAGAATATGTCTCAAAAGAGAAAACCCTATTGGGGGATATTACAAGACTGAATGCATTCTAGGTTTCTTTATTCAAAGGGATGGAATGTGTTAGATCTCTCTCTTCTCACTTTTTCATCTGTTCCCCTTTGCATATATTCCTTTTAGTTAGTTTCCTCCTCCAACCTTCCTTTGGGCGTACCTTGTTTGAGTTGGAAAGTTCAAGGGTGATGGTATGAATGGTAGAGGTAACTACATTCTGAAGAGGATGAAGTGGAGGGATAGAGAGGACGTGAAAGTCCAGTTTGCCCTGCAATGCTTACATTTCATTAAAGATGAACTTGAACTAACTGCTTGATCCGGTCTTCATTACACTGGAATCCAGAAAAGAGGAACCAACATTACCCAAAAAAGCAGCATCTTTATACAGTAGCTGCATCACTTCGAGGAATGACTTTACCAACCCCACAACAGGAGCTACTTGGGCACCATCTAGTGTCGACTGGGAGCCCTAATGTAAAATCTTCATAATTCAGTCTGATGCCTGGAAGACCTCCCAAGACAAGGACCATGAGTGAGAACTTTTTATTTCAGAAATACAGCTTTAACGTCCCTCTATCACCCATACTGCTTAAAAGACGCATTACTTACAGGCTGAATATCAGCTTTTCATTAATTCCAGCAATGGCAGAAGCCAACGAAAGGGTGAAGATGGCTGACCCAAAGCACATGTGGATTGGTTTGTAGGCACTGCTGAACCAGGCAGGCAGCAGTGGCAAGAGGAAGGCGCAAAGTCCCGACATCCACTACAAACAAAAACAAAAAAATGGTCAAAGAGATGGCAGGAAAACAGAATAATGATATATGATGAAGCTGTAAAGAGATGCGGCTACGGCTGGAGAGAACAAGGCACCTCAAAGAGAAAGAGAAACATAAGGGTAGACTCAACAATAAAATAACAGTGTGTAAAGAGGCCATGGAAAAGACGAAAAAACAGCAAATAAAGTCAATAGAAAACAGTAATGTGAAAGCAATGGCCAGAACACGTGGCCACAGTTAGTGGTGAGAGACTGCAAGATTGTAGCCAGGCGACCAGGATAGAGTGCTAGGGAAAAGGGGAGAGTAAAGAGCACAATAGCAAGAATGACTGCACGGTGAAGAGTCGAAGAAACTGCAGGAAGGAATCCATACCATCTCACCAGACGGAGCTGGAGAGAGAAGACTGCACTGAAAGACTGCCACATAAAAGCCAGTTGTAAGAGTCTACAAAATAAAAACCCAATTGTTATGGGTGGCGGGGAGAGATTGCAAGCAGTTAGAAAAGTAGTAAAAGGGCAGGACACTTACAAAAGAGGAGAAATCCAGCAGTAACCGGAAGCAGAGGGCGAGGATGTAATGGACATTAAGCAACAGTAAGAGAACGAGTCACTGCTTGAAGTGATGAGTCTTACAGGCAGAAAGCTTGATAAACAGTTGGTTGGTGAGGGAAAGTCCGCCGATTTCCCGAGGTAATGCGAAGCTGGGAGGAGAATCCACTGGTGGCATTTCTGAAGCCATAGAAATAATGTGGAGGAAGTTCTTCTGGGGGACTCTCCATTAAGTTTAGCATTTTTGATAGAAAGAAGAAGATTTTCTACTACCATTTTACTGATAAAGTCTTACATTCATTGATAACATTAATGTAGAATTTTTTTTATAGAGGGAAAACCTACATGGACGCATAATCATACCAGTGTTGGGCATTAAAGTAGATATCCACCACCATAAAGTTCTCAAATCTAAAAATGAGTGCGTTCACTGGAATACGATGCTAAAGGAAAACTTTCTAAACGTGAGTGTGATACTTTCACTATAATCTGCACAATGTATTATTTTGCCGAGAATATGTATTAACGTTCAATAATAATTTGAGTAACATAGTAACCAGAATATATAGACCAAGCCTCAATGGCAATAACACATACATAGTGGGCTTAAAAAAATGCCTTGTTGTGCCTAATTGGATCCCTGCAGACAAAACATTCTGAATAAAAACAATACACAAAGCACACATACGTTTGGCAGATTTCCATCTGAACCTGAAGCTCCTGCCCCAGCATTACCACGCAGTGCCTTCTATATTGGTGCTAAAAATTGCCTGATGCCACCATTACAGGTAAGTGAATCTTATGCCGGGGCCACTTGAACTACATGAATCTGCTGCTGTAGCTTGGCGCTGAGAGGTGCCAACAGTAGCTGTCAAACTATGCTAATGCGAGTGCATAAAGAGCTGGGTAAAGCCAACGAAACAAGTGGGCTTTAATAAAGCATTTGAGAGTTGCAAGATCCTCCAAGTTGAAAGCTCGTTATCTAGGATTAAACCCAGGTTATTTTCGTTCACTGTAGGAACACAGTTTACTGTGTGATCCAGCCACATTTCCTTAGACCAAACGTTTGGAAATGGACCAATTAACATCATTCCAGCCTTGTCTTGAGTTAGTTTTAGCGGATCTAGTTACATTCTCGAGGAGCTGGGTAATTCTTGGGAGACTCACTTACGCCTGGCCTGGACATACACCTCAAAAAGGCCCTTTACCATTAGAGATTACACAGTAGAGTCATTGGCTCTTTTTGAATGCATTACAGATTTCAAAAACAAAGAACGTGAGGAAAGTAGCCATAATCAACAGAAAATAGACACTGACTGGTTTTGAGGTCTGACACTAAATGAGTAGAACTTGGTAATCAAAGTTTAGTTAAAGAAGACTATAGACCCCCTGGCAAAAACCGGCGTTCGGCCATTGCACCAAAAACGTGAGCGTCTAATACATCAAATAAAGACTGCATGTGATTTACAGAGTATATGCTATGAGCATTCTTTAACAGCTAATGTGAAACTTAAATTTCATGGCCTGATGAAGCAGCATGTTGTCGTGAAACACGTGTTGGCCTATGAATAAAAAGTATTGAATAAACCAGCGATCGATTCCCTACATTTTGATTATGGAGTTCTACTCATTTAGTCTGAGACCTCAAAACCAGTCAGTGCTTACTTTATTTACTTACAGGACTGGAGGGTGTGGTCCTGTAATCTCTTTTGAGGTCAGTGTCAAACCCTTTGAGAGAGCCTCTGTTCCCCTCCCCTTTAGATTTTGCAACAGAAAATAGAAACTAACCTACTCATTCCTCAGTCAATATGCTTTCCTCTGGAGTAGAATCAGAAAACCTGACGCGGCTGCATTGGCTGGCACTAGGGCAGGTCGAAATCCTAGCCGACTGCACAAATTAATTTGAAGAACGCCCTAATAAAGTGTCCAATGCCATCAGTGACTAGGAGCAGCACTGTATGATCCTGATAACGAGGCACAGAAAAAAGAAAATCTCCCTTATATATTTAACTACCAAAAAGAGAATCACCCCATGGATGATACAAAATATCATCAAGGCTTAAAGGGCACTAAATCGGGACTACCGCCTATTAAAATGTAATCACCTTGTGAAGGAACAGCAAGATAAAGTCAGGAAATTACACAGAGTACAAGAAGGTGTGGTTCGCCAAGAAACAGCACTCACACATATTCTCGGCAAAGATGCTCCATACATGCAATTCCAGAGACTCTCGAGCCTTCTGGAAAATAATTTTGGGCTAAACAATGACCACACCACGATATTCAGGGCTACCATAAGCAAGTATGGTCTCAGCACATACGAAAATATTCCTCTAGGCGAGAAGAGCCAATGGCAACCACAGCCAAAGGGCCCCACCAAGTCAATGCCAGCCCCCTGACTCAGAATCATCTAATAAGACAACCTGACTTGCAGGACTCCCCTGGAGACGTGACCAAGCGAGATGAGCCACCACCCCAGGAAACAGGAACAGTCATGGCAAAATCAAAGTTGAAGCAACTTAAGAGGGAAAAAGACGCATAATAAATTAATCTAAAAGAGATAGAAAAAAATAATACGGAGGTGCTGATGCGATGGTGCCCCCAGCCAAAATGGACTCCCTTGCGCCCCATATAAAATTGATCCCAAGCTCTGGGCAAAAAAATTCGCCCTTCTCTTTAGTGCAGTGAATCTCCAGCAAACAGTCCCAGATTCCTGGCAGGGGTCAATAATCCACCCAATCTTTGAAAGGAGAGATTGAGGCAAACCTGTAAATTGTTATCTAATAGCCTTCCTTGATAACAATTCCAAATACTACGCAACGTTAGTGCTGCAAGACCTACAAGAATGGGTGGACAATTAGGCATTTATCCCTTGGAACCAAGTAGCATTTCTTACTGGCCAGGAAACTTTATCCAACCTTGTTGCCTTGACCCTTTGCATTTAGAAGGAACTTGACTTAAAATCATCTTTATATGCCCGCTTCATTGATCTCAAAGCAGCATTTGACAGAGTCCCCCAAATATTATTAAGGGAAAAATTCACCAGCCTTGGGGTACCACTGAGAATCATGAGGGCCATCCAACTCCTTTACACGGACACCTGGCTGGGTGTTCAATTGGGCAGCGGCTCATAACTCTCGTGGAAAATATTGCGCAAATGCCGGGCTGAAACAAGAGTGTGTGCTCGCCCCTTTTCTTTTTCACATTTACCTTTCAAGCTTATCCACAGACTTGGACTCCGTAAATGCCTATCCACCAAAACTTGGCTGCCACCGCCTTACCCATATACTATACGCAGATGACCTGCTTCTGTTGAGCATGGCTCCGGTATGCCTGCAACAGGTCCTAGACACTGTCTCAATCTTCACCAAGCAGCAGGAACTAGAAATGAATCTTAACAAAACAAAGTAAGAAAATGAAAACATCCAGAGTATAGTGGATAGAAGGGGTCAGACTAGCAGTCCAGCCAAAATAGAAACATCTCGGGATATTCAAGAAGCACCTTCTTTGCACACATGGATGCAATGACAACCAAAGCTGCCTCTCTAACCTTTGGTTTTATCACCTTGTCGAAATCCTTACAAGGACCAATGATGGGCCCCCTTCACAAGGCATTGCCACAAAACTACTCCTGCTTATTTTGTATGGCTGTGAAATAATGATCCAAAACAAAGGTGGCAACGTTGCGGGGTCTGCTAATCGGTAATACATATCGGGCCATACATATACTCCCAAACTACACATCGCAGGCCCAACTATGCCTAGAGCTAGGCTTGATAAAACAAATCAATGGCCATAAAGTGCAGCTTCCTAGAAATGTGTAATAAATTCAGATTAGCAGAGAATAACACATTAGCAGCACAAGCATAGATTGATATAAACCAGCCAAACTCAATATCTGTTTTTAGACATGATTTCTGTGATGCTTAGCAGCTGCTACAAGCCCTCGATTTATGGAGAGCAAGGACTTCAACAGCTGAGTAATTAAAAACCTTAAATAGATCTACCAGTTTCATTTCGCTGCAAGAAGACAAAGAGACCCTGGCAAAGTGTGCACATGCATGGCAAAGTATCAACTCCTACGACACTTTAAATCAGCAAGCATACTTTGAGCAAGGATTTTTTAACTATTATAAACTCAAACTCATGCACCTCCGCCTAGTAACCCAGCCAACTCTGAAACAACTACCCCACTGGCTGAAGCCAGTCAAGACAAACTGTAGACTCAGTGTCGTAGAAAAGAAACCCTAATGCACATCCTCTGCCCCGCTGTGCTAAGAGATCGAAGAAGGAGGTTGCGGTGCCCTTTTAACCAAGTAGCTGCTTGAACATTGCAGTATTGAACCCTAAATTTATACAGCTTAACATCAGGGTGGTAAAGTTCCTGGAAAGTTTTGAAGCCAGAGTAAGAGCCACAGGAAAGAAGCAGTAACAGAGACAAAGCTTTTTAAAGACCTGGATTATGCACTGACACTTTGAACCCTCCATGGACACCCCTGACATACTTTAACCCCCAAGAACAGAGCACGATGTGATTTAAAACTGCAACTTACAGTCATTCACAGCTAAGAACATTGGCACACACCCAGTCCCAGTGCCTAATGAACGTCCTTTTTAGGTCTCGCCTGGCGTAGGCTGCGCGCATGCGCAGTCTCGCTGGCGAGATTTAACGTTAACGTATTTGCTGTAAGGGGCTTTAAGCTCCGCCCCTCCGTTCCATTGGCTGGCGTCACCGTTTATGGTAAACAGTGGCCAGCCGTTGGAACAGAGCTGTGCATGATGTATTTGTTCGGCTTTTTGAGCCGTCCCACTTGGACGGGCTCACCTGAATTACATTGGTCGCAAAAGGTTTGTTATCTTTACGGGGCCATGTGTTTCAAAAACACATGGCCCTATAAAGAAAAGAAACCTTTTAGCAGGCGAGGCCGGCAGAAAAAGCCGAGCAAATACGTCATGCCGAGTGCCTGTTTTACTTCTGCTGATTGGCGTATTCCATTATGGGGTTTGCACCAGGGCACAAATAGAGAAAATACAGTTTGTTCTGTATTTTCTGCTGTGTGATTATCGAGTGCTCACAAAGGAAGCTGAATTTGGCACCTTTGTAGTCTTGTTCAACGCATTTGAAAAGTGGAGCAAAATGTGTTTGCTTTGCTTCCTGTAAAACCAGAAGGAAATACCAGGTATCTCCATGTTTTGCGCTGGTGTAAACTTGGATGCAATAATTTCCAGCATTTTGACCAATTTTGCTTCATTTTTTAGTATTCAGATTGTACAAATTAAGATGGTATTCGCACCAAACTGACAGTCATTAGAAAGTATAGAATTCGAGGATGTACCGGGGTTTGCCCAAGCTACTGTACCCATGTTCCCAGGAGCGGGTACCTTCACCCCTTCCTTGCCCACCCCCTCACACCTCCCCCTCAAATGGTTCCTGCTCCAGTGCCCCGTCATTGTGTCATACGCAGATACGCCACGCCACTCTCTGCCTCATGGCCTCCCACTTCCACCACCATACCCCCCTCCCGCAGTCGACAGGAGATAAAACCAGGATGAGTAGGGGAAAGCCAGAGGAGGCGAGGAGAAGAGCTGCGGGGGCCCCGGCCCGGGAGCCGGAGCAGCGGGCCTCTCCCCTGTGATAATTTATCCTCACACCACTCCAGGCGGGATAGAGGGGACAGGGAGGTATGTGCGGTGAGAACTAGCACTATTTCTGGATAGATCAGCGGGATATACCATGTTTCCTGGATATGGGTGAGTTAAGCCTCAGATCTGCCACCCCGCACAGGTTCAAAGATAGCCTGTAGAACTGTAGGCGCGAAAGGACAGACTGTATTTTCTAGCCTCCATTTCTAGGAGGTTTATCCCTGCCTGTAACCAACCCTATGTTCTTTAAAAGGCCGTGACATGGGTCATATGTGGTCTCTCAATGGGCGCTTTTAATAATGTAGGCTAACTCCCTGTCAGAGACTCCCTGACATTGTTGTGGGATTTAGCTCCATATCCATTTCACAACTCTTACAATTCTGGCTTCTAATACTAGAGCTGTCCCACCAGTCAGACTGGATCACCGATGTAATCCCTTTTAGAGAGGAGGAAATAACTATTCAAACTGTAACCCGAGTTCACGATCAATTGGTATAGTTCCGCGGGTAAGGTGCCTGCTTCCGTTTTCTGTGTCTAATCTGCTGTAACTCTCGTGCTCCAAACCCGGACCAAGAGCCTGCTGAGGAGATCAGCCTATCACATGCACATCACGTGTTTCAGTACTTCCAGCAGGGTGTTGTAGGTGCCTACTGTACAGATCTCCGTCGTCTATGCTGCTGGACACCATAGGCTACTCAGTAAGGCAGGTCTGTAGGTCGAGTGCCTGCTGTGGAAATCTAGGAGACGCTCGCATATTACACATTGCACTACGTGTAGTATAGCTCAGTGTGTTAATAAGACCCCTTCAGGGAGTTTGTGTACAGTCTAAAAAAAAGTCTGGATTCAATCCTGGCAAGGCAGCGCAGCCTTTCATGCTTCAGGCGATGACAAAATGAGTGACATTTGGTTTCTCTCTTGGAAAGCCATCTTGTTTATAGTGCTCGGGTGTGCTGTTACCATTAACTCTCTTTCCCGTTCATGCCTCTAGAGTTCTCAAATTAAGAACCTTCTTGAAGTGTTTGTTTTGAAATGATCTCTGGAAAATAAATATACATTATTATAAACATTATAATTATTTAAGCATACATAAATCTACCAGTGCATTGAAGCGCTGTGTGAACAGAAGCTGTATTTACCAAGCATTGAAGATTTTATCAGCGTGGAAGGATGACTGCTGGAGTAGGCTCTGCCACGATTAAAACATGTGATCTATAGATTATATACTGGTTTTCCTGCAGGTGCGTTATCCTTTGGAGATACCATACTAGGTTCAAATTAACGGCACAGAAGATATAAGAATAATAAGTGCAATGCATCTATGTGTCCAAGTGAATGAACTGCATACGAATGTGTTATGACACCAGCTATTGTGAAATTAATAAGCACCTGAATATTTAGAACAAACCAACATTTCATACCACGAATATTCACTTCCGAGCATTCCAGACTCTCACAAACAAAACCACCGGAGGTGAGAACTGTTGATTGTAGCTAGAAATATTAAACTTAAATTTCAAGGCTTTGCTAATCATTTCTGTTAAGCTTTGCCTCTCCTTTTCCAGTTCCTTAAAGGTTTGAACCAATGTAAACTTTTTTAATTAAACGTGTGCGGTGTCACCAGTGTATTTCTTGTACAGTTCCATTAAACCCCCCCCCCCCAATCCCCCTGAGATCACAAGTCACGTGTTTAGGATGCATGCATTTCAAGCTGTTGTTATTGTAGTATGTGGAGCTAGGTTTAATCCATCAGATATTCTTTGCTGATTTTCATCTAGGTGGTCTCAGAAATTGGATGCTCAATTAAATAAGGCATAGTGAGGTAAAGTGATTTGCAGAGTATGACTCAATTTGGTCAGCAGGGGTATTAAGACACAGGGAAAAGATTGTGAAGAACATATAAAACCAAACTATTTTGCCAAATCCTGATGAAGGCTATTGCTAAGAAGCCGAAACTATGTGTACATAGTTAATAATTCCCCAAGAGACCACTGCCTAAATGAAGAGGGGTTTGGCGACTTGAAAACATAAAAGCATAATTGATGGTCAAATAAGAGATTATATTATCTTTAGAGATTTCCCTCTCCAAGTCTGATAACTAGAGTATAAGTGACAACCATGCTTAGATAGGGTTTTGAATGTTTTTATATTGTTATGTGATACAGTTTCTCTAAAGATGTGCTATGTAATGAACTTTTGGATTTTTCTAATTCTATGATTGAGGGATATGTTATTGCTGAACATAGATATTGAATTGTGAAAAAAAAGATAAATATTAGTGAATCTCTTGCCCTATCCTCTTTGAAACTATTTTTTTTTTTAAACATACTTTATTAAATTTCTTTTCCATTTACATCACAACAGTGTGTACAGCTTGCTACGTCTTTGAAATCCAAACATGGTTACATATGTCCGCTGCAGTTCTCCACTACAACCCAGGTACATATAATATCTTAATGCAGCTATTTAACAGTCTGTATATGAACTACAAGAGATTGATCATTTACTACAATCATATTTCAACTGTATTATTTCTAACTATGCCCAACTCCCCTCTCCCCACCCTTACCGGTCTAACACGTACTTCTCTTTCCTGCCTTGCATGCATAAGAATCAGTCTAGGTTTGTTGCATGGTCGCTTGCATGTATTTTAATACATCCTGTGCATATTTCGTCGTCGGGGCATGGTTATCCTTCTGTGCACTTGGTAATGGCACGCATAGCGGGACTTAAACTTCGTCTATGGACTTTGTGGCTTCTAGCAGAGCATCCCATTCCAATGCTATTGGTACTTTTCGTAACCCTTTGAGCTCTTCCCTACCTAGTGTTACTCTCTCTGCAGTGCCCCAGCGTATTAGTTCCGTGTGCCATGTCAATACCTCCGGGGATTTCCGTGACTTCCATCTCATCGTAATGTTTCGTATAGCTAGTATAAGTGCTAGATCCATAAAACGTTATTGCACTTTATATTTGGACGTTTGTTTATGCAGCCCTAAAATGCACTCCTCCACCGTATCCTGCACTTCACGGTATGCCGCTTCTCCTATTCTATGCCTTATGGTGTCCCAGTATACCCGTAATCTTGGACAGGCCCATAACATATGAATTAGGTCTGCGCTTTCTAACCAACATCTCGGACAGTGATGCTGTGTTTGAGGAAACATTCTGTCTAGTCTGTGTGGAGTGAGGTAGGCCCTGTGCAGTACCATAGTCTGTATGAATTTGAATTTCGTGTTCCTCGATGTCTTCCTTGGGTGTTCTAATACCCTTATCCATTCCTTATCTGTGAAGTTCCTGCCTATATCCCCCCTCCCATACAGCTTTCAGTGTGTCCAAAGGGGCCACTGTATGTGCGCTGATGCCAGTATAGAGCCATCTTATAAGGTGGCCGACCCCTTCCCATTTAATCCACCATTTTAACCAGGTCATTAGTGGGGGGCTCCTGCCTGCGCGGGGCCCAATGTGTTTTAACGTATTGTGTCAGTGCAGCGTGCACCAGATACAACTGTGCCGGGGCCCCGGTTTCGTTAACGAATGTGTCATGGTCAAGTAGTATCCCATCCCCGAACAAATCCGACATCGTGGCAATCCCCACATTTGACAATGGCATCAATGTGCGCTTCGTAATGCTGCCACTCTCCAGGGGGGTCCCCACTAAAGGGATGTTACCCGCTTATGCCTTGGTCGGCTGTGTATACTGCAATGCCGCCTTCCAACATCGAAGTGCCGTGGCTAGTAGAGGGGGGGTCTCTCGGGGGCCTACCACCTGGTAGCAGCAGTGCATGTAGTTTACCATTATCTATGTCTGCCTCTGTGAACACAATTTCCTGCAAGTTGCGGCCCGCCGTCCAGTAAGATAGCCACTGCAATTGACAGGCGTAATAATATGCTTGTAAGTCTGGGATTCCCAGTCCACCCATACGTGTACCTACTTGCAACTTTTTAAAGCTGATACGGCGTCTGTCCCTACCCCAGACTAGTTCAATGAGCATCGTGTTCAATAATTTGAATGTGGTGTGCGGCACCATTAATGGTAAATTAGTAAAGTAATATAAAAGTCTCGGTAGGACCACCATTTTTGCAAGGGCCGCCCTTCCCTTCACAGACAGTGGTAGTGCCGTCCAGAACACAACGCTGGAACGCAGGGCGCGGATTGCTTTGTGTAAGTTACCATCTAGCATATTTGCATGCGTTCTGTAAATTTGTATACCTAGGTATTTAAAGGTGTCCGGGGCCACCTCTATATGTGTGTCTCCAAAGTCCATGTGTTCAGTCCTTGTATGCTCTGTAAAAAAGAAAGCATGTGACTTCCTTATGTTAATGGCTAATCCTGACACCGTGGCGAATCGACGGAACGTGTCGTGTATTGCAGCTAGAGGCATGTTGAGGTCGTGTAGATATAAAAGAATGTCGTCTGCGTATGCCGAAAAAAGGTGCTGTGTGTGTCCCAGTAATATGCCCCGCATCGGGAACTCTTTCCGCAGAGTTGTTGCCAGCGGTTCCAAAGCCAGTATAAATATAAGAGGTGACAGGGGGCAGCCCTGCCTAGTCCCTGTATGTATTGTGTATTCTTTTGAAATGTGGTTGCCCGTGCGGGCTCTAGCTACAGGGGCCTTATATAGTAGACGTAGCCACGCGATATATCCCTCCGGTATCCCAAATTTACCCAGGGCTTGAAACATGTATTCCCAATTTATGGAATCAAAAGCTTGTCTTAGGTCAAGTGAGAGACAGCCCGTGTGTGGGTATCGGCTTGGGGCTTCCGACATAAGATGGTGCAATTTCCTGATATTCAAGGACCTGCTGCGTGACGGTAAAAACCCGGTTTGATCAATATGTATGAGCTTAGACAGGGAGGGCAGTAACCTGTTAGCCAGCACTTTACTTAAGATCTTGTATTCTGTGTTTAGTAGGGACAACGGCCGATAGTTGGCCATATCAGTAGAGTCTCTCCCAGTCTTCGGGAGTGATATAACTAACGCTTGCCCTGTTGTGGGCGGCAGGGCTCCCTCCTTCCACACAGTTTTGTACAACATTTCCAGCTGAGGGACTAGTAAATCCACGTATGTACTATAAAATTCTATTGGGAGCCTGTCCATGCCAGGGGTTTTATTTCGTGGGAGGCTCCTTATGGCGGTACGTATCTCAGATTGTGTAATGGGCCCGATAAGGCCTTTCTGCGCCTCCGCTGTAAGCCTTGGGTATGTAAAATTAGAGAGGAAGTCTGTTGTTTGGGACTCCAGGTCGTGGTCTGTGGCACTGTACAATGTGGCATAAAAATTGCAGAAAGCTGCATTAATGTCTGCTTGGGTATGTACCTTATCTCCTTCCAGTGCTATAATCTCATGTATAGCCACTGTAGGGGGAGCATCCCGGATCAACTTAGCAAGCAATGCGCCAGACCTGTACGTTTCCGCGTGGGCTCTCTTTGTGTATGCTTGGTAGTCAATGACCCACAGCGTCTAGTGTTTCTGCATGCTTTATTCTTGCTTCCTGCAGCGGGCCCTTACTGTCAGCGCGTGTGACTGCTTCCTGCTCTAGCTTTCCCATTTCATCTTCTATCTCCTTTAATTTCTTATGTATTTCCTGCCTGACACCCACTGTCGTACTGATTGCTTTCCCCCTTATCACCGCTTTAAAAGCATCCCATTCTATCAGTCTGCTTGTCGCCGTGTTGCTGTTTATTGCAAAGTAATGGTCAATGGTCCCGGAAAGGTCACTGGGTCTTCCAGCATCTGCGGCCATAGCCGCCATGTGGGGACTGGCGTGGGTACCTTCCCCCAGGCCACAATGACCTCTAGTGGGTTCTGGTCCGAGAAGGTTTTTGGCAAGTATGTGGCGTGGAGCGTCTGCATTGCTATTCTGGTGGAGCAGTATATCCTGTCTATTCTTGTGTGTAGGTCATGCACTGCGGAGTAATAGGAATAATCTGGTGTCTCGTCCTCCACACATCGCACAGTTCCCAGCCCTTTGCCCATCTATCTAGCGCCTCAGCTTGCCTAAACACACCTGCTCCATGCAGCGGTGGGTGTGACCTATCTAATGCCACATCCATCACTGCATTGCAGTCCCCTCCCAATATCCATGGCTGTGATTCCCATCCTGCCAGTGCCCCACTCACTACGTCCCAGTACTTATCTTGTTCCAAATTCGGAGCATACACCGTGCCAAGCACTACAGATTGACCATCTAGTGTTCCTTTCACAAATATGTATCTGCCGAGCTTATCCACCCTTTGTTCCGTGGCTTGAAATGGTACACCATGCCTCACCCAAATTGTGGTTCCCCTGGCATAGCTGGAGTAGGAGGTGGAGAAGATTTGTCCCCTCCATTTTTTGCGCAGCTTCACCGCTTCGCTATCCATCATATGGGATTCTTGCAGATATACTATTTGTGCTTTGCGGCGTTGTAGCTGCGCATGTATCCTATGCCTCTTCTGCACTGTTCCCATGCCCCGTATATTCCACGTTATTATGGTGTAGTTACCCTGCGATGTCATTGCTATACCTTTGTGTCTGTGGGAGGATTAACGCGACTCGCAGGTGCAATGGCCCACCCAACGTTTTCCGTACCGTGAGACCGTCCCGCCCCCCTAGCAACCCAATACTCGGTCTGGTCACCCAACTATACCGGACCATACAACTTAACTGAAACAAGAAAAAAAACTCAGTGGTCCTCCATAGTGCCTTTGCCATATGGGGGACAACGCTAGCGCTCCACATGTGGCGTACTCCCGTACAACAATACTGTTAAGCTTACTACAGAACCTGGGCCAACTTAATAAAGGATAATGTGAGTAGACCCGCCAATATCGCGGACATGTTACAAAGAACCATTCTACAGTTACAGAAGATATACTTGCGGGTACAATCAGCCATATAAGTCTTTGATGACTTGCGGGGTCGGAGATGGGAACAGTGCAACGCTGCTTTCAGAGTCGGATTCGTGCGTGGCTTCTTCTTCTGAGGAGGGCCGAGCCGTCGCCTCCAAGGTGTTCGCGAGGGCGGCCGCGGCTACTAGTGCCTTTGCTTTGGTCTGTTCCATCTGCTGTTTCGTGATGTACTGCCTCGCAGGAGTCCTGTTCACTTTTCGTCGTCTTTTTCCAGGTGAGGTCGCCGTGCTGTTCCCGCTTTTCGCCGAGCTCTGTGAGCCGGTCGGTGCAGCGCTCGTTAGGTCCATCACTTCCAACCAGTCGTCCACATCTCCTGGGCTTTCAAAAAAATAGGATTTTTGTTCATGTAGGATTTTTAACCGCGCCGGGAAAAGCAGGGCATATTTCAGGCCCAGGTCTCTGAGTTTTTGTCTTGACTGCCAGGAAGGAGGAACGCTGTCTCTGAACCATCATTGTGTAGTCCGGGTATAGTGAGATTTTTGTGTTTTCAAAATTTATCGGAGATGATTCACAGGCTTTCTGCAGTAAAAGGTCCCGGTCTTGAAAGTTCAACAATTTCACTATTAACGGTCTAGGTGGAGCTCCCGGTTTTGGGCGACCCATAGGTATCCTGTGCGCGCGCTCTATACAATATTGCGTGGAGAGCCCTTCGTTGGTGACATGATCCCGGAACCACTGTTCCATATATGTTGACGCATCATTCCCTTCACTTTTTTCTGGTAGGCCAATGACTCGTATGTTGTTCCTCCGGGCTCTTCCTTCAGCATCCTCCACTCGATCCAACAGGGTGGCTACTTGTTCTTGCAGCTGCATAACCTTAGTTTCATTCTGTGCTAGTCTCGGGGCGACACCCTCCAGCGTCGCAGTATTTACCTTTACCTTGTCTGCCAATTTAGTATGGTCTGCCCGGAGCAAGCCAAGGCCAGTAGACAGTGTCCCTATTTCTAGCTCTATCGCCTTTCTGGAATCTCGTACTTCTTGTAGAATGAGATCCAGCTTATCCACTGGGACAGACATCGCAGACAACACCGCGCCCTCAGGTCCGGCCTTGTTACCGGTAGGATCCGCCGTATCCGGGACAGTCTTGTCCTCCCTGGTCGTGCTGCCTTACTCCCTTACACCCCATACTGCAGACGATTCAGCAACAGGTAGCTTAAATGCCCGCGTTCCCGCGTGTTTCTCCTGCGTCACTAGCACTCTCCGTAGCATCCTTCTTGGCATTTCACTACAGCGTCGCTGCTTTCATATGGGTCCGGCACCGGTTCACGTCGTTCAGGCCGGCTGCTTACACTTGTCCCCCACGCCCGTTTATATCCTGCACGCCATGTTGTCGCCCCCTCAGCCGGGCGGGACCCCGATGTGTTCGTTCTTTGCCACGTGGCGGTGGTAGGCGGCGTAATCCTTGCGTTAGTCCACACAAAGTGCCAATTCATCGGCCTCGCGTTTCATCCACCGTGGTTGTTGAGAATTACGCTGTCACCCACAGCATTCGGTGGCCTCTCGTCATACAGCCTCCTTCCGATCTGTTACACGTCACCCTCTTGCAGTCTCGTCGACGTAGTTGAGCCTGTGGTGTCATCTCGTTTCAGCCGGGAATCTTCACCAGGTGATATTGGCTGCCCTCTTCTCTGCCATGGGCCCTGCACTTGCTATTCCACCCTGTGTGGTCTCACAGGCTCTCTCCCATCCATGCAAGAGCCTCGGGCACCGCCATTTTCCAGAGCATTGCCCAGTACTTTCGTGCTGCACCATTTCACTCCCTGCACACCACCTCCAGGCCGGCGTCTCCCGCACTGCCCGTGTCCCGACAAGGCTCTCGCCGCTTTGTTTCTCGCTGCGCTGCGAGGCAGTAGGCCGCCCGCATCCCAGAGCTTGCGTAGCTTCTGGCCCCGTTTGCCTGCTTCCACCTCTTGCGCAGTTCCTCGAACGCGGTGTCTACCACCTCCGCTCGCCTCCGATGCGTTCCACAGCAAAGTCGCTCCGGCTGCGCGGTCCCGCGCTAGTTGCGGCGAAGCGTGGCAGCTCTTCCAGGCGCAGGCTGGTGTCCCGACTCAGCCCTCCACTCCGAGCTGCCCTTTGCCCCGCCCGGCCTCCGGGGACGTAACCACCGCCGATCCCGGCTCTTCCGGTATGCCGGCTGCACCGAGTCCTCTCACTCGCCACAGCCGCCTTTTCCGCTCTTAGGAGGCTGTCCTGCGGCGGTTAGCGGGTACGACTCAGGATGTGATGCGCCCAGGTCCGGAGCTCGTCTAAAAGACGACCGCCATGCTTGGCTGCCAGCCACGCCCCCCATCCTCTTTCAAACTATGATACAAAATGTATGATATGGATATCAGTTTTGATTTAGAAAGTCAAGCATTGCGTGCAAGGCTCTGCAACAGGTTTGAGAACAGGCCTGAGATTGTGTTGTGCCTTTTGGGTAAATGGGTTGCACCCTGTGGGGTGAGAATATCCTGAATACTAAAAAGAGGTTTGACTGACTGGTGTGGATTTCAGGTTTTTGTGAACATTACGTTTTTTAGGCTTCTAACCTGATGTTGAGTGTGTCCCATAAATGGTACCTTCAAGTTTAATGTCTTTGCCCCTATGTTTGCGCATATTAAATTAGTATTTTCTGGTGAATGTCTAAATTGTAAGTTTCTGTGTTGTGTAGAGTAACAGTGCTCACTTTTAGTGGTAGCTTGACTTTTTCTAGAGCACATTGATTTGGGAAGACATACTTCTGCTCAAGCTGTCTACCAGTGAGCCAAACAAAGTATCAGAATGAAACACAAGTCTGCGTTTGTTACTAAGTTGACCGTGTCAGGACCTCACCAGGGAATATAAACATTACGAAATGTTTCTTTTTTATCCACTCTGCATCTAAACCTCTGTTTTTGATCCATTTGGGCAGAAGAAACTGCCTGTCATTCATCAGAAGATGTTACTGCATTGTTGCCCTGACATCCACAGATGGTCCTCAGCTGGAGGATGATCTTGATGTCATCTGTGTACATTTTGTACAGAAGATAGTGAAGGACAATTAGTGAGGCCAAGGGGTTGAAGACAAGGGTTGAAAAGTCTACTGCAAAGAGATTCCACAGGCTACCTTCCTGGTTGTTTAGTTTAGAAAGCTCGTAAATATGTGTGGGTGTGGTTGAAGATAAATGATTGAGTTAAGCTGAGACTGATATGCTAGGAATGTTATTACGCTAATGCTTTAGGCACCCACTATATTTGTAACACTGGGCGTAGTTCGCTGTGTTCCGCTATGCGGAACTCTGCTTAGGGCAAACAAAACCTCTGCCACGCTACGCGGAACTCCGCGAGCAGCGAAGTGCATTAGATAAATGCCGTTCGCAGGGATTTTCATTACGAACTGCACCATGCACAGCACAAGCGGGCGCTGCTTCCTTTCTGCCGCTCGAGTACATTTTTACTTGAGCTGCAGGTTTCTCAACGCGAACGGACGGTTTATCAACGCGAGCGGCTGCGAGCTTACGTGACCACTCTCAGTGAGAAATCTGACCACCCACGTTGAGAAATCTCACCAGCAGGTAGATTTTCCATGTTCGCGCTCGCCAACTTGATGTTGACTAACGAGAGCGAGGAAAAAACACCGCTCCGCAGCGCGGTCTTGATAGCGTGGGTGGGGGGTGGGTTATGTTTGGTGTCTATGTTCAGTAGTTGCTGGCAATGACTGAGTGTTACATGCTGCAGGACTGGCTGAGTGGCTGCGAAACACCAGGTATTTGTTGGTGGATAGCACAAGTTACTCAGCGATAGGAACAACGAGCCAACCGCTGCTCCACTTCCTTACCTCTAATGTCAGGGGCCTGAGTGACTGCAGAAAGATACAGAAGGTGGTGGCTTATCGCAAGAGACGTAGTATAGATGTTGCAATATTGCACTAATGTAGAACGCAGGGCGCTCGTTATGCAGCAAGATTTACCACACATGTTCATGGTGTTTTAATCTGGGTGTGTAGGGGGTCGGGAGTCTGCTTACTGGAGGCATGGATAGACCGAGGAGGCAGTTTTGTGATGGCGAGATGTTATTAGGCTGATTTGGCGGTCCTGTTGGTCCGGCTGTATGGGCCAAACTACGATGACACACAATTCTATCATTCACTACATGCACGTCTCCTGCAATGGGGCAATTTACTACAGTTTTGGGATGGTGATTTTAATTGCGGATTAGACGTAGCCTGCGATCACTCTATGGTCCCACCCAAGAGACCCTCAGTGGCCACTCGGCCTCTTCTAGACATATCTGTCCAAGATGGCTTAAAAGACATATAGCATCATAGGTACCCCACGGGATGGGGATATACTCACTATTCTACAGTGCACAATATTCATACACACAGACTAATGGGTTATGTTGTGGGATTGGCATCCGGGGTCCACCCTTGTGAACTGTTACCGACGACTTACTCTGATCACTCACCAATATTGCTGGAACTCACACTGTGCACACCAAAATCGACTGCATTCTTCTGGCAATTTCCCCCATTCTCTCTGATAGCTACAGTATTTCGTGAAGAACTGGAATTGGTGATAGAGGAGTTCTTCCACATCAATGTTGGGTCAGTCGACAAATTTGTCACAGTTTAGAAGGAGTTTAATGTTTACTTACGCGAGGTTACGTTACCAAACATGCAGAGGTCCTTTGGTCACTGCGCAGACAATTGACCCGATTAGAGACGTAGATCACTGAATTAGAGCGGCAGCATCAGGAGTCTGCTGACAACCGTATCCCGGTGAAATTAAGATTGATGTATTCCACAAAACTGCACAGAGTGCGGTGCATCACGTAGGGAAATATTCTAAAGTGCACACTTACAGGGAGAGAGAACGCCCTGCCGCAAACCTTGCAGCACTGTGACGCCCCTACATAGAGGCAGATGTGATAGTGGAGGTAGAGGACGAACAGGGTCTGGCACTAACTGATCCTGAACAAGTATCTGACTGCTACTGTAGATATTACACTGATCTATATTCAGATCAGCGTAATATCTACGTTTTTTCCTGCTTTAAAAAAAACTCTCGGCAACTTTGTGAAGCTCACAAAATTATTAAAAACATTTCCAACATAGATGTGTGAAATATAACGTTATTGGTCCTGAGGAAGCGCAGGGGATCGTTATGACCATTTTTAGGGTGCAAAGCATGTCGACCGAAGAGTTACTGAGGCACATTATTGCTTAGTCAATAACACAAAACCTACAGGTATTTTAACATGTCAGGTGAACCTACACATTAAATCTACTTCTTTGTTGCATCCCCTAGCCAGTTTTATCACTCACTCACTCACCTTCCCTTACGAACCCTTAATCTCACACCCTCCCTCATCCTATGGCGTTATCAAAAGATCTCCACTAAAGCTACCCTTTAGGGGACCCGTAGGGCATTGTAGTGCCGGCCCAATGAGGAGCAACGCCCGATGATGAAGCATGACATCCCTCGGGATGTGTGAGGGCATCAAGTGACAAGACTTGCGCTTGCCTCTACACTGTGGGGTCTAGACCTACCTTTTTCCCTGTTCCCTTCTCCACTTTTCTTTTCCTGTGGACAACTATTGGGCCCACTCAGGAACAGTTACCCACGGTTTGGTGTGAAACATCTTGTGGGGGACAGGTGACTTACTAGGCCTGTACTCTAGCCAGATCTGGAGTCATTCCCCCATCATAGAAAATATGGGCAAAGAATTTGATTTTTGTTTTGCGGAATTCACACTTCTCTGCATTCAAAATTACACCTGCATCAGCAAGTAAATAGCACGCTTGTTTAAGAGTTTATAATGATCCCAAAGACCAATACATCATCACTGTAATTTAAAGCATGTTTTACAGGCTTTATTATGGCAAATTACATCTTGAAACAGTTCTGCAGCTGATGAGACGCCGAAACGTAATCTTTTATATCTGAACAAACCAATATAGGCAGAAAGGGTAGTAATATAACTGAAATATTCTTTTAGTTCCAATTTGTGATATCCTTTGTTCAGATCAAGGCAGGAGAAGACTTTGGTACCATTCAGCTGTGTGATCATATCGGAAATGTGTGGACCTGGATGTCGTTCTCTTTTAATTGCCTTGTTATCATGACGCAGATCAACAGAGATGCATACAGCTCCTGTACTCTCCTTTTTAGGCACTACCACTATGCGTAAAACTCATGGTGTGGGACCAGTAGATCACTCAATGATATAATGCCTCAGCAATGTCTCAAGTTCTTTTTCAACAGCTTCCTTAAACAAGCGTTGGCAATGCAATAGGTCTCGCATTTACGCGAGTTTGAGCTATTGACATTGCAAATAACAATGCCTTTTATTTTTGTTTTCGTTTTAAAAACATTAAAGGCATTGTAATTTACAATGCCAATAGCTTAAACTTGCGTAAGCGTAGCTTTAATAAATACAAGACCTATTGCACAAGTACAAAACATTGCCATCTACAATGCCAATAGCTCCAACTGCAACAAATGCGAGACCTATTGCATTTCCAATGCTTGTTCTTTCTTTTTTCAAAAATCTTTATCTTTTCTCTTTTAACAATTAATCATACTGTGGCTAAAGATGGATAATATCACAGAAATTGTAATGTTTACAGCTTTTTCTAATGTTTGGTGTAATGGTTTTAATAAACATTCCACTCTGATAATACATTTTCATTTATTTGACAAATAAAGAGGCAATAGCTGCAACAGGCAGGTGCATTTTAGGTTGCTGCATGCCAAAAGAAATGTAAAGAGAACACACCTGGCAAGAGAAGAGCAGGACTGCAGTAAGGCCCAGCCAGCTGTGAAGCGAGTACAGATTTCGGATCTGCTGCTTGTTGTGGAACGCAAACACGGCTACGAGGCCTACAACTGAGAGGATGAAGGCAGCCAGGGTCAGTCCGGCGTGGAGCAGCTTCCAGGTCAGCTTCTGCCCTACCCAGGACAGCGGCAGGCGGTACACCAGTGCAGCTATGATGAAAGAAAAGAGGCCAACACTGTATCAGTGACAATCCAGGAATACATCAAAAGGAAGAAGGCCAGGGGGCCATACTGAGGGAAATAAAGAGATTGAACACTTATCAAGCAAAATAGAAGAAGGCCATACCAAGAGGCAGGAGAGAAGGGCATACCAAGAGACAGGAAAGAAGGCCATACCAAGAGGCAGGAGAGAAGGGCATACCAAGAGACAGGAAAGAAGGCCATACCAAGAGGCAGGAGAGAAGGCCATACCAAGAGGCAGGAGAGAAGGCCATACCAAGAGGCAGGAGAGAAGGCCATACCAAGAGGCAGGAGAGAAGGGCATACCAAGAGGCAGGAGAGAAGGGCATACCAAGAGACAGGAAAGAAGGGCATACCGAGAGACAGGAAAGAAGGGCATGCCGAGAGACAGTAGAGAAGGGCATGCCGAGAGACAGTAGAGAAGGGCATGCCGAGAGACAGGAGAGAAGGGCATACCAAGAGACAGGGGAGAAGGGCATACCAAGAGACAGGGGAGAAGGGCATACCAAGAGACAGGGGAGAAGGGCATACCAAGAGACAGGGGAGAAGGGCATACCAAGAGACAGGGGAGAAGGGCATACCAAGAGACAGGAGAGAAGGGCATGCCAAGAGACAGGAGAGAAGGGCATGCCAAGAGACAGGAGAGAAGGGCATGCCAAGAGACAGGAGAGAAGGGCATGCCAAGAGACAGGAGAGAAGGGCATGCCAAGAGACAGGAGAGAAGGGCATGCCAAGAGACAGGAGAGAAGGGCATGCCAAGAGACAGGAGAGAGTGTTCGGGCAAACATCAAGGGAAATAATACAGGGGTCAAACTAAGAGCAGAGAATGTGACTGGCATTTGTCAGAAGGAATGAGAGCTGTCACACAACAAGGGGTGCAGAGTGGGCAGTTGGAGAGACTGTTTTCACATTAAGCTGTCCATGTGACTGGTGCCATTTCCAAATGTGAAACTGCCTTCAATGTGAAAGGGGCATTTTCCACATGTGAAAGTGGATGAAGGGATTTTTGATTTTTTTTCTCTCCCTCTCTCTCTCTCAAGAACAGAGCAGGACTGCAGCAAGGCCGAGCCAGCTGTGAAGAAAGTATAGATTTCGGATCTGCTGCTTGTTGTGGGACGCGAACACGGCTACGAGGCCTACAACTGAGAGGATGAAGGAATCCAGGGCCAGTCTCGCATGGAGCAGCTTCCAGGGCAGCTTCTGCCCTACCCAAGACAGTGGCAGACGGTACACCAGTGCAGCTATAATGACTCCCCTCCCCACGGTTCCCTACTTCCTTTTTGTGGGTGTATATATCTTTCAGGTATTTGAGGTCATATTTCAAGATGCGACGTGTCAGATTTATACAATAAAATTCCCCTTTATTCGTAGAAAAAGTCATTTGGTCGGTTGACAGGATAACTCTGTCACCCTTCAATCTTATGCCTTCTGGAAGCCTTGCTCCATATGAACCGAGACCCACAAGAGGCCTTTCATTCCTCTGGAATGCATTACTCAAAACAGGTGGCAAAGTAGCAATCATTTGATAACTCACTGTCATCGTTCTCCCTGTCTCACACCAAGGCCATTCCTGTTAGTCTTATTTACTAAATGAACCCCCCCCAACTCCCATCCTAGTCTGTCCAATATTCACCCTTCACGCAATCTTTAAATTTAGTTTCCCCTTTGCTACTTCGTTACTTTTTTTCTCTTGTCTTATCATCACAGGCTACTTACAGCTCAACAACAACTAGAGTCCTAACACAGCAACATCTGCCATACTCACCCCTCTCATTAGTTTGAGTCTCATTCAATCTCATGGGACTCACTGTAATTCTTGTCGCTCAACACAGTCTTAAGCATTTCTTCTTCTTCTTGCCATCAAAGAGTATCAACTTAATGCCTATAATGATAAACCTTTTCGTCAACCTAGACACATTCGGTTTGCCTAATGAGACCAAATCCAAGCACTGAAATGGTTAGCCTCAGTGCTCTCACTTCAGAGCCTTCAAAATCATGTTTCATAAGGCTGAAAGAAACTGGAGCCACACCTCCTCATAAAGACAAATATATATTCGGCTGGCTATAAAAATGTCATAAAATGATAGTATGAGCAAAAGCCTTCTGTTCCAATTATCTGCAAGACTCCCACTACCACCCCACTACTATCTGAGTTACTCATCATTATTAAAGATTTTAACAAGCAACAAACACCTGTGTACATTGACCCTGCTTCAGTACAAATGGTGGAACAATTTCCTGTAAATATGTGACAAAATCTTAGCAGAAGAGCAACTATTGCCAACCAACCCACACACCACCACTATCATCATTTCTCCTCGTATACGACATGAATCAATCATTGCAGGTACTGTTGAAACTGTCCTCACAATGCTGTCTCACCCACCTAGCCAGTGTCACATTCTAATACTATCTCCACCAGTATGTACACCGCCATGTAACTTGCTGTACTAGTTCCTTCCATAACACACCAAAAAGCCT
The DNA here is from genome assembly GCF_964204655.1 of Triturus cristatus. NCBI lineage: Eukaryota > Metazoa > Chordata > Amphibia > Caudata > Salamandridae > Triturus > Triturus cristatus. The sequence goes on from NC_140584.1 coordinate 617,989,568, forward strand.
ATTTAACCAGAGTTTGCAAAAAAACCTCCATTGGAACACTGTGATGTCACCAATTCTGCATAGTATCTAACTTATCATAACTTTTTAAAACAATTGTACTATTCCTACCCATCAAGTGTAATGGGTACACACATCCAGTGGTCTGCTAGCACAGGTGGTGCCTGGCGCAGCAGACTGTCTCAGAGTGCAAAATATAGAGCACTAGAAAGGTTATGGACTGAAACCATCCATAAATGCATGGTGGCAGTTATTTGACACTGGCTACACTATCCTCCTTGAAAGTTCCAGTTGCTACTTACCGTTTCCATAGAGTACCACAAGTCCAGTCACCATGCACACCGGGTGCCAATTGAACATCATTCCTGATTCATCCCAGGCAAAGCCACCACGCCACTGCTGGACCCAGAACACTGTTAGGAACACACACAGAATGCCCAGGAGGATCACAAGGAGGTACAGGAGGGAGAAGAGCCTCATCTTCCGGACGTGACACTGTAGCACCTGTGGAGAAATGGGGAACTAGTGAGAGCAGATGTCTACAGGATATGGAGTTCATGAAAGACTAGGGTTAGGGAAGAGATCTCTGGAAAAGGAATGATATATCTAGGGACTGGGGAGCGGGTGCAATGTAGGGGATACACCTCTCTGATAGGGGTGAGATGGCAGTAGGAGGAGGGTCCTTTGAAGGGTAGAGTTAGATCTCTACATAGAAAATGACATATCTACAACAGTGCAGAGAATATCTCTGGGGAGGCAATGAGATAAATATGAACAGAGAGAAAGGTAATTGCTTGTCTGTGGGGGAGGAAGAAAATAGACTGTTTTGGGTGGAAATCAGAAACACCTGCACTGACATATTTGTAGTGAAAGGGATCCTAAAGTAGTAGTCTTCAGAGAACTTGGTAAGGTCTCGGTTGGAAGGAAAAAATCTACAGTAGGTTAAGCGTTTAAATGTCAGGTGAGTGGACTAACTGGCTGCTACGGCGCATACATAAGCAATGCTACTGGAGAGAAAGTAATTTATGTGCTGCTAGAGAGAATAGCGCTCGTAGGGTGTGGGGAAAGATCATAGGGACACAGGTAGATTAAGACTTGAGTAATTAACTATCTATTACAGGTAGCAGACCAGGAAGCTCAGTAACACCTCCGAGGCTCAGAATGAGACATTAATGCCAGGTACACCTACAGTATCACCAACTCCACAATTCAAGAACTCAGGAGAGGAGGTCTTTAAAATCAAAAGATGAGGTGCGCAATTCTGGTGCAGTCTTTTAAATAAAGAGCTTAGGTATAAAGTCAAGAGATGCATTTCTATAAATATGAGAATGATGATTAAAGAATGAATTCCTTGCAGAATTAGCAAGTTTCTCCTGCCCAAAATCTATCTTAAAGACTATTCACTCAATGAGGACTTAAAGATTGACCCTCTTTCATACTTCTAAAGGTAATTATTTTAGTTACAATATTATGGGAATTTAAACTGGACTACCTGGAAAGGCACTATAGGAGCAATGCACAAATAAGGTTCCCAAAAAATGTTTTTTGAATTGAAATAAAAGCTATTTTTTTAACTTCAGGTTTACTTAACTTTTTCAAGAAATGAATCTCAAGCTTAAATTAACTTTGCTGTTGATACTAACATTCATTTGCAAGAAGAGCAGTAACATGGATATGTTGATATGATTTGTTACATAAAATGCAAACATTGTGGCATCTGTGGGTTTTGTGAAAGGGCTGTTCTGGATAAAAGAAAGGTGGGTTACTTTTGGTGCTACTTATTGCATTTAAGACAATTAATGTAAAAACACAATACATTTTCAATGCAGCCCCTTCCTCCTCTCCATGCAGCAGAGTGCTATGCAGTCCTATAAAACAGCATATACGGTGTAGAATCCTGTGTGTTCCCATTCTTTGTATGTCTGAGCCTGTGTCTGGCATGCTAAGAATGAATGATTATCTAATAGAATGTCGATGTGTGTGCGTGGCATGGAAGCTGGGTAGATAGTTATGGTTGGTGGAAACCCCGCAGCCACCAAAAACATCCTCAACCCTTCCCAAGAATTCTGCGACACCTTGGTTGACTTTTTCTACGAAAAAGATCTCCATCATCTACAAAAACATCAAAGCCCAACCCACCGCCGACAACAGCCTCAGCCACCCCACTCCCACAGATGCAAACCCAGACCATCTGGGACCAGCTCACCACACTGCACACCACAACCATCATGACCTCTGTCCACTCAGGAGCTCCCTCGGTCCCCTGCCCCCACCCAATGTTCAACCTTGGGAGCAAGATGATCTGCAACAAGCCCTCTACCATCCTCAAAGCATCCATCACCATGGCCACCATCCCCAAAGAATGGAAACACGCAGTAGTGAGACCCCTGCTCAAGAAACCTTCAACAGCCCCAGTGAACTCAAGAACTACCATTCCATCTCTCTGCTCCCCTTTCCCGCCAAAGTCCTCGAGAAAGCCATCAACCGTCAACTTAAGGAACACGTGGAGAACAACAATCTTCTGGATACTTCCCAATCTGGATTCCGAACCAACCACAGCAATGAATCCACCTTGATTACTGCCACCGAAGACATCAGAACCCTTCTTGACTCTGGGGAGAAACAGTGGCCCTGAGTCTCCTCGACCTCTCAATAGCGTTTTCCACCATATCCCACCACACCCTTATCAAGAGGCTGCACCACATTGAAATTCACATAGATGCCCTCATATGGATCGCCTCCTTCCTCACCGGAAGAACCCAGAGAATCCGCATACCACCTTTCACCTCGGGACCTAGAACATCATCTGTGGCATCCCTCATGGCTCATCCTTCATCCCTACACTGTTTAACAACTACATTACCCATCCCCCCCAAACATCATCATCAGAACCCATGGACTTAACATCATATCCTACACCAACAACACCTCATTCGCTTGCTATCTGGAAACCCCTCTACCGCGATGGTCAACTTCCACGGGTGCATGACAATCATCGCGGACTGGATGAAAGACAACTGTCTTAAACTCAACACAGACAAGACGGAAGTACTTATCTTCAGGAACAACACCTCCCCTAGGAATGACACCTGGTGGCCATCCGAAGTAGGAGCCGCACCCACTCCAACAGATCATGCCCGCAACCTTGGCATCATCCTGAACAGCAAGCTCACCACGAGGAGCCAGGTCAATGCAGTCTCCTCTGCCTGCTTCCTCACTCTCTGCATACTCCACAAGATCTTCAAATGGCTTCCCGTCAACACCAGACGCACCATCCCTCAAGTTCTAGTCACCCGTCGGCTGGACTACAGCAACGCACTCTACACTGGGATCACATCGCACCTTCTGAAGAAAATGCAAACCATACAGAATACTGCGGCCAGACTCATCCTCAACCTCCCAAACACACACATCACCCCCACCTCAAGAAGCTCTACAGGCTCTGTTCAGAAGAGATGTCAATTCAAGATGATGATACTCACCTACAAAGCCTTCACTAACAAGGACCAGCATGCATCAACCACCGCCTGAACTTCCACCAATGTTTCAGACACCTGCGCTCCGCTACCCTCTCCCTCGCTCACACCCACTGCATCCGCTGAAGCAACAGTGGAGGACACTCTATCTCCAACCTCACTGCAAAGTTCTGGAACAACCTCCCACTTCACTTTCAGACCTCATCCTCACTGCTGGAATTCAGTAAAGGACTCAGTACCTGGCTGTTCAACTGAACCCTATGACCATGTCATGAGTGATGTAATACGTGAGGTCATAAGCTGTGCATTTCAGGGGCGTAAATTATAGTTAGCTCATAACTGCTGAATTTCTATGGTGTTGTGGATGGGAAATCTGAACCGAACTATAATGTGCCTGTAACCTTTGGTCTTTAAATGAATTTCTGAGTTTTTTAATGTTTTTTAATGTTATTTCCTAACTATAGCGTCCGTGTAACATTTGTTATTTTTAGTGAATTTCTAAGGTTTTCTTAATTTCATTGTAACCTGTAACCTTTGAGAGTGGGTGTGTGAGTGCTTGTATAGGTCTGTGAGTGGGTGTGTGAGTGGCTGTATGGGTCTTACGAGTGGGGGCGTGAGTGTGAGTGGGTCTGTGAGCGGGTCTCTGAGTGACAGTATTTATATGAGAGTGATTGAGTGTGTCTGTCATGGGGTGCATCAGTGTCTGAATGGGTTTGTGAGTGGATGTGTGGGTGTCTGAAGGGGTGAAAGAGTGTCAGAGTAGTTCTCTGAGTGGGTGGGTGAGTGTCTGGGTCAGTGAGTGGGTGTGAGAGTGTCTGAGTGGGTCTGTGAGTGGCCGTGTGAGTGTCTGAATGGGTCTGCCAATGGGGGTGGGTGTGTATGAGTGGGTCAGTGAGAGTGTGAGTGGGTGAATAGTGTGAGTGGCTCAGTGAGTAGCTATGTAAATGTCTGAGTGGGTCTATGAGTGGCTCTGCAAGTGGGTGCATGAGTGTCTGAGTGGGTCTGTGAGTAGGCGAGCCAGTGTCTTAGGACTGTGACTGGTGTGTGTGTGTGTGAGTGGGTCTATGAGTAGGTGCATGAGTGTATCTGTAAGTGGGTGTGAGTGTCTGCGTGAGTCTGAGTGGGGCATTAGTGTATGAGTGGGTCCATCAGTGGTTGGATGCATTGGTCTGTGAGTGGGTGTGTCTGAGTGAGTATGGATATTTATTTTTTGGCCGAATTTTTGAATCCGCCGTGGTGGTGGCACACGCTGAGCATCGCAGCGGATTTGTTTATCCTTGTACATGAAAAAGAGTTTCTGCACATTTTCTTGCCCACCACGGGTCACACACAGAACCCTATATTGCACCTGACAAAGGAGCGATCTATTGGCTTTGCCAATGCTCGTTATGTGTTTTAGTAGCATTTCAATCGGCAGATTTGTAAAACACATTAATGTGGTTTCAAAATACATGGACCGATTATGCACTGCAGAATGAAACAGATGTTCTAACATATGCCGTTCAATATGTAAGGATGAAATATATTTGAATGGTTTTAATTAACTGTGAATAAATTAGCAGTGAGCGAATGCTACATTCACGGAGCACTGCACGTACACTACAATCATTGATAATTCCTGTGCACCCCTTGCACTGGATCTTGGGGGTACACTTTAGTTACAGGGCAGCGCATGTACTCTACTCATAAAGCAGTAGGCGTCCACTGCAGTCACTGGACAATGCACGTATTCATCTATTACTGCACACATTGGCAGTGATTGTATTTTCCGATTACTGGGCAACCCTTTAACCGAGGGACAATGAGGGCTGTGTGCGCTTCACTCGCTGTGCATTATGTGTGCACTGGTAGCTGCAGCGCGTGAACTCTATAATCGCTCCATACGCGTATTCTGGCGCCAGTCCCCACACAGACTGTATTTATGGCAGAATTCAATGTTCAAGCCTTAATGTGGCAGAGAGGGTTGGGAGCGTGTTCAAGCAGCTAGGAAGGATTCTAACAGAAATAGTGACACAAACCCCAAATACCTCCCGGAAGTGAGCTTCTCCCTCTGGGCACGAAGAGCCCACGTCACTTCTTTGTTCCACTTGGGTACAAACCTGTCAGACAGCAAATCCCTTATTACAGGTCGGAACGCAAAGTCCTTTTCTGGTTAGAAAGCGGATCATAAATCCCTGGGGCAGCGATTTCAGCCAAGACGCATAAAAAGCGTCACTGACAATAGAGCATGCGATGGGTCTGATATGAGAATATAGCCCGCAAACGAACCAAATTGAATTTGGGCACGAGCAGAACGTAATGTGGCAGATACCGTATAGCATAGAAAGGGTGTAAATCACAAGCGAAGGACACAGGCAGATATTGACCGTACGATTTAAAACGATGTCGAGTAGTGCACAGAATGTAAACGGTGCCATGGCGCATAGTACACAGACTCTTAGGAGTTAAGCGGTATGCAAAGTGTAATGCGTCAGCGGTGTCTGATATATGGTGCATAGGCGCGAGAAGGGCAGATAGTTTACAGAATCTAAAGGTGTACCAGACCTTTTCCATTTAATTTAGAATTCGTCAAACAGGCCTTTGCGCATAGGGGATAAATAAAAACATGACCAAACATTTTTAGATTAAGAAAACAATATGCATTTTGCAGGAAGAACACAATTTTGGTGTACACTGTATCATGTAGGAAACAAGATCTCTTCATGGTGCTTTGCATTTGAAGAGCGAGAAGTAAAAAAAATATATATATAAGACGGCAAAAGTGAAAGCAGGGGTGTGCGCGCGCGCCGGCAAACACGCGAGTGGTGCGCACGCAGCACCGCCAAAAGTGAAAGCAATCACGCTCCATATGGCGCTGAAAGCTGGCAGGTGTGCACGTTCACGCTCGCGTGAACGCAAGCTTTAGGCCAGCAAAAACCAGTGGGTAGCACTTTGAAAACACACTTACTAAATGTCTCGCCTGAGACAGCGCATGCGCTGGCTCAGGCAAGACCTAAAAAGCACTCTATTTTACCAAGATCTACCTTTCTGCCAAATTTGGTAGAATTCTGTTCAGCGGTTCGGGCTGTAGTGATGTCAAAAATCCCTATTGGAAATTGCATTGGGAAAACGCAATTTGGGACCCCCCTTTTTCTTGGCCAGCACTTGACGTTTCACCCCAAAACTTTCCAGGCAGCAGCTGAACTCAGGTGAGTACTAGTTTTGAAACTTTCGTGAGGATTTATTAAACGATGCCAAAGTTATTGGCAAAACAAAAAACGCTTTTCCTATGGAAATTAGTTCCTAACTAGATCTACCTACTGGCTACCACCAGTAGGTAGAATTGTGTGTACCTGTGTACACCCACACACATACAAAACTTGCTGGCTGATGTTTTGTAAAGAAAGAGAACTCAGAACTTTTCTTTCCTTTTATGTAAAGTGTAAACTGAACGAAAAATAATATACCAGGGTTCTGCCTATGCACGCTGCCTGGTCTACCGCTCCCAAGTGATTACAGTTCTTATACAACTTTTTCACAAATAGGTACAGCACCAATAGTTAAATGAATCCGATAGAAAATACTTAACAGAACAGGCTATAACAGATTTTTAAATGAGGTATCTTCTCTCTCTCTTATGCAGCAGCTGTCCTCCACACCTTTGCTCCAACTGTCAGTTCCAATATGGTGTGAATTGATTCTTTACACACTAGGATGATGACAAAATGGCAATCAAGTTTATTGCAAACCAGAACTGATGCCGTTTCGCAGTCTAGTATGTCAGGAAACAGATTCTTTAAGCGTAAGCCTCTTTTACAGATGTTATGTTAACATTAATAATTATTACTTGACCCAGAATGATCATTAGTATAATTTTCTAGTGAATTTTTTAATCCTTGTAAAATAAAGAATGACTGGTGATGCATTTCTATTTTTTCAAAAGGACAAAGCACCCTGAATTAGTGTTATGCTGGCACGGAGCATAGCAGACATCACTGCAATGAAGGTCAGTCAGCAGATGTGGAGTTAGGTCTAATAAATATATACTTTAATCATGCAAATGTTTTTCCACCTCTACGCTGATTAACACAGCTCTTACAGAGAATCGCCTCTAAACAAGAAACTGTCAAATAACTGGTGCCAGGCCTTTTCTACAATCCTGGAAGCCTAACCTCCACTTTAAACTGAACCTTTTGAAAACAGAGTTCCTCCTCATCTCTCTCTCTCTAAATGCTCCTCACCACTTCAGGCCTGGCTAGATGCAACAAATATGCAGTATTGCAAGCCTCCAATTGTGGAAAATTACTCAAAACAAAAAACTCAATGTGCACCCTAAATTATTGCCGTAGTTATGCACACTACGAAATCAGACTCCAACAAGGAATAAAGTCCATCATTGACTTCAAATGGGTAGCAGAAGCCCTAGTGCTTTCTAAAATGGCTTTCAGCATTTTCCGGCTGACCAGAATCTTGAAAATTAAACACCTGCTATCTAGTGCCAGACTATCGGACGATATTACTTCAATTTTATTCTCGCTACTCAGAGTTAAAACATCTATTTAATCTAACTTGCATTGTCCATATTTCTGTATATGAGATCTCTCTTACCCATCTAGTTAATAAACTGGTATATACGATAGATTATGTACACTCCACAGCACAGACTCTCTCCTGGAAACTCCAGCTTCAAGAATGCAAGAACCTTCAATCAAGCTTAGGAACCGCACCCAGAATCCTGAACTCCACCCTATCCATATTATGCCCTTTAAAGTAGAGCTTATAGACTTAATCTTCTAACGTCACTACTTAGTCAAATATCTTACTGAGTCTTGAGAACAGATAAAGGTCTAGAATTCTGTTATAAAGACTGAGCTGACTATGTAATGTTTTGTGAACTCATGAATGGTAAACTGCATGGTTAACTCATAGTAAAGCACTCTGCTTGGATACCAGATAGGTGGAACTAGAAACATTCAAAACAGTCATTACCTCCAAAATGTTCTTCACAAAAAAAAAAAAAAAAAAATGGATCGGAAGACTAGAAGAAACTTTACCCTAGGTCTTCCTAGGGGCCTTTATGGAGGTGATCCCCAAGCACAGTTTGTGTTAGAAACCTACCTTGGACCTTCCAGATACTGGATTATGGATCTTAGGTCCCTGAATTCCGACCCAGTTCAGCAGTACCAAGTGTACCATCCTTTGTAGAAGAATCATATCTGGATGACTTCTCGCTGGAACAAACTTTCATGCTGGAACCTTAATGTGAAAACCTCTAGGTGTTTTATACTTATCAGTGGCTGACCGTTCTATCCCAGTTTGGTTATAACTATTACATTTTCATATTCAATCTTTATCACTACCACTTTTTTAATTCTCACTGGTGACGATTGGTCACACATTGGGGAGAAGAATGCCTTGTGGATCCATTATGCTGTGGATGACCTGTGAGAGTCCAGGAACCAGTTGCAGCCAGTGATCAATCTATTTAGCCATAACAGGTGCTACTCCTGTCAGCACAAGCATCACCAAATTATGAGTTAATCTGGAGTGTGTATTAAATAAGACCATATCTATTGGCAGTAGTATTTAAAGATGTAGATCAGCTGGGAATCCACACATCATATGCTGGAATCCTTGCTTGCTTATCTTGGGACCACCAGTGCAGGGACTAATCTCATGCATGCTCCCTTCTCGGCCTCAAGTGCGAGGTACTGTCAGGGTTCGCTCGAGCTGGAATTCGTGAAGTGATCATTGATGCGATGTGTCACTGCTATCTAAAGTCACCAACAGAGAAGGTGCTGCCCTTCACATAGGGTGACTGGATACAGTCCCTGACCAGCTAGTCAGCAGCAGAAAGAGTTAGGAACTAAGGGGGAGGGGGGGGGGGGGGGAAGATTATGATGGCGGTGAACCCGCCAGCGGTGGCTGGTTCACCACCATCGTGCGGCCAATTACCGCCCGCCAGATCAGGATGGCAGGCGGTGTGCCTGGTGGGCGGAAAGCCCATCCGTCACGGGTCGGGACAGAGACAATCGCTACGATTCCCTGTCGGACCCGCCCCACATCCTCAAAATGGTGGCGGTGCCTAGCAGGCACCATCCGCCATATTAGGATGCTGCATCCCCACCAGCCTTTCCATGGTAGTTCAACTGCCATGGAAAACTGTCATGGAAAGGCTGGCGGGAATGTGCTTTAGGGGCCCGTTGCGGGCCCCTCTTATGAAGGGGCTGGATGTTTGTGCACTTTCCTTGCACCATGTGGCAGGCACCGAATGGTGCCTGCCACGTATTGCAGGGAAATGCAAACCCTGCATTTTTTCCATTGCGGCAGGTGCTGCAGCCAGTAGCACCAGCCGCAATGGAAAACATGCAGAATGTGACTGCCACAGTGGCGGTGGCATTGTAATTGTGTATGTGGGACCCCCGACACTATGTCGGGCAGTCCCCATCTCCCTTAAGGTGTCCACCCGCCATCCTAATTAGGCCTTCAATTTGGATTATAGGAAGTACATGTGCCAACATTCAGATAGACTAAAGTAAAACAACAAAACTAATTTGTTGTGTACCCTACTTTCAGTGGCTTCAACTGAATTTTAATAGCATAACTGCTCAGAGTGCTAAACACAAAACTCGTGAAATAGGAAACTAAGGTAAAGTGAAGAGCCACTGACACAAAACAATACGATACCTACTTCAAAGAACTACTTCCCGTATTTCAAACATGTATGACTGTCATGGAAAGCATGTATGCACCTCCAATGCTGTTCGACAAACCGAAGGAACCATCATTGATTTGGGCCAAATGAAAAGAGTGGTTTGAAGCCTATGCAAAGGCTGCTGGAGATAAATTTTTCCCAGATTACATGAAATTGGCCATGTTGAAACACTGTTCAAGGGTGGAAGTTCACTGTTTGTTAAAACACATACCACCACCACTTGGAAAGGACGGAGAAGAGAAATAAGTCAACAGCTATCAAATGGCAATATGCATAATGAATAAAAACTATGGAAAGTAGAACAATGAGGTAGATAAAAAGTTCAGGTTAAGGTGCAGCAGAGATTACCTGCCTGACGAACCTATTGAGGTCACGGGCAGCTACATGCAATTACAAAGGCTTTCATAGTAAGATGTTAAGAAAACAACTAGTAAAGACAATTTATAACTCAAAAGATCAAGAAAAATAGTTAAACTGCAAGGATTTTACATTGCAAAAGACTACAGTTATTATGCAAAGTGTTGAAAATACTAGACAAAAGTTTCAAGAAATGTTGGTAACAACCAAAGAGGAAATAGCAGCCATAAAGGATGGAAAGAGTATTATGAAAAGGTATACTGCAAGAAACCAGCGAGAACTTAAAATAAAAATTGACTCCAACAGTAGTGATTACTTTTGTTTCAAATGTGGTACCAGAGAACATCTAGCAGCTGAAGAGGAGTATTCCACCGAAGGCACGATTTGCAGAAAACGTCAAATAAAGGGACACTATGGCTTTGTGCAAAGCCCAGCTATGGCAAAACTATAGGAAAGCCAAAGAAAGTGAGTGTTATAACCAATGAGGAAGTGGAGGCCATTGAGAATTCATATTCCAGGTTAGTGAGGTGGAAAGCAGTATGAAGGACAACCCATAGTGTACAATCAAGAGTGACAGTAATGCTAGATCCTAAAATGTATGCATTTTGGGCTCCAATTCCTGCTATATGTTCAAACTCTGTACCGTGCTACTTGGGCGTGGGTGTGAGTAAACAGGATGTAGTCTCAACCATTTCTAATTGAGAGGGGTAAGCAACAGGGGTGTCCTCTCACTCCATCTTCCTCTTTGCACTCGTCGTGGAGCCTATGGCAGAGACGATCCAATTTGATGAAAGTTTGGGGGGGGGGGGTTGGAACTCAGATGGCTCTTGGGTCATGACGACAGTCTTCTTATACATCAATGATCTTTTGGTGTATTTGCAGTGGCCGAAAAGCTCTACACCTCGGTTTCTTGAAATTCTTAACATAGATGTAGACACCTTTGTACTCCACATCAATCATTTTAGAATTTTTAACACTGGCGAGGTTGGGAGACCCAGGGAATCATTTCACATACTTGGGCATTCATTTAACCGCAGAACCACAACTATATTGGAATCTCAATGTTACTTCTCTCATGGCATGAACCAGGCATGCGGTACTCGCCTTGGATAAACTACTCCTCTCACTTACAGCCATGGGCCTTCTTTAAGATGGTAACACTGTCTAAGTTACTCTATGTACTCCAAAACGTCCCCTACACCTTCCAGAGACCCCATTCAATTACACTAACACTATACTTAGTAGATTGTAAAGGGCCAGATCTCAGCCCAGAGTTTTGCTGGCCAAATGCATCCACACTCCCAAGGATGGTGGGCTAGGAATACTAGATCTCCGTTTGTACTAAGGGGCCTCACAGATGGTGGCCTCACAGATGGTGGCCATTAATGGCTGGTTATTTAGGGACACTCATGATCCAACACACAGACTAGAACAGGAAATCTAACAGGCATGGAACCTCAATATATTTTTTTAAAACAATCACATATGGAAGAGCTCCTGGTTGCCTGAGGTTGCAGGCCTGGTTGGGCTTGGGTCTTGGGACCGGATTGGCTTTTCAAAAATAGGACATATCTGAAAATGCGGGCAGATCAAATGATATGCCGAGTTGGCAGAGTAATACACACTACATTGCTACCAATTCCTACGCTAAAAGCAACCAGACACTCACTCCAACCATACCACTACCTCTTGCAAACGGGGCAAGAATTTAACCCACCTGAGTCCAACATTGTGATGGAACCACTTGCATCAAGAGGTGTATCTTTCATATATAGATCCTTATTGGTCCACTCTACAACCCTCTTACAACTAAAGGCTAAGGGTCAGATGCATTAAGCATTTTTCTCCTCGCTAACGGGCCGATTCGCACGGACCACTGTCTGCTCTTAAAAAATAAAAAGCAAACTTTTCATTTTTCTTTTTGTAAAGCATCTCGTTTTCCTTTAAGGAAAACGGGCTGCTTTACAAAAAAAAAATGCTTGCTTTATTTAAAAGCAATTACAGACATGGTGGTCTGCTGATCTCAGCAGGCCACCATCCTTTTGATATTTGCAATTCCTAGGGGGTCGTAAATTGCAACCTACCTCATTAATATTTATGAGGTAGGTCATTTGCAACCCATTAGGAAACACAGAAAGTGTACTGCACACTTTCATGCATGCCGTTTACAATTCGCAATTCGGGGATCGCAAAACTTTTTTTTATACATCTGGCCCTTTGTGGCAAGCAGCGTTGGCCCTCAAGATGGCAGCCAAGTGTTTGGTCATTTCGGACAAATTAAGAATTATACAGTTTAAATATTTCCACAGGATCTAATATGATCCCTCTAGACTCTGGCACATGGGTAGAAGAAAGGATTCCCCCCATCCACATTCAACCAATGAGCTGATTTTTTTCATGACATGGGCATGTCCCTGGACTGCCCAATACTCATCCACAATCTATATCACATTAGGAAAAATAGCTGCCTCTTGCGAGCGGTGGCTGCAGCTGGTTGTTTTTATGGGTGCCCTGGAATGGACACAAATGCTTTACGATAATTTTTAGAAATGTCAGTTTTTTTGGAAACACCAGCAATGGCAACTGGACTGTCAAATGTTGGAAATTATTTTGGTGAGCAGTTTCATCCTATTAAAAAGTCTGGACCATTACCTATTAAGTATCAAACTTCTGCTGTGGAAGACGACGATGATGATGTTTTATTGAAACCATACAAATACCACTTAATCCTCCTGCTCGAGTTACAACCGATCAGTGAAGCAATACATTTCCATCCTCGAGGAATGGTGAGATTGACGTCCAAGATCTCAGAACACAGACTCCTCCAAAACACATGGACTCTCAGAAGGAAAGCGTAAGTAAGGTAGGATCGTTGGGTATCCCTAGCCTCTTGATCCCAAGCAGGCCATCTTGGGTACTGAAGGAGAGGGGGCAGAGACCGTGGGTGTTCGTTCCCACGTAGCTACGGGCCTGTTGGTGGCAAAACGTGATATTGTCAGACATTGGGTTGCACCTGCTCTCACTTGGGCAGCTTAATGGCCACATGTAATGGACATCTCACCACAGTTGAAGGCTTGGTCTACAGGGAATGGGGTTGCCCACATAAATATCATAAGACCTGGGATGCATGGTGGGACCATTATGGTTAAGGACTTTTGCCTGGAGTGGGAATAGTGGTACTTTGTGTGTTGATGTTTATGTAAAGTAATATGGAAACCTGTGTATCCCACTCATTTTTGCTGCACTGGGGCAATGTTATTTTTTGGGCTGTTTGAAAATCAATACAATAAGATTTAAGAAAAGAAAAGATTGATGGTAATGAAGTAAGAGCGTTAGCAGATTCCTGGGCATGATACACCCTCGTGGAAAATGTACACATTTGGAGAAAAGAAACTAAAAACACCTGATGTTAAGCTTGTGACTAATGGAAATACACCTATGGAGGTGGTAGGGCATTTTGAAGCGGTGTTACTATTCATCAAAATACAGGTTCAGCCCAAGATTCATGCTGACAGCACCTTGCTCACATTGCATGCAACCATCTGTTTACTCACGGAGTATCGGTGAACTTGATGTTAAATCTCTGGATCAGGAATACACTCTAAACAGAGAGTTAGTTTAGGTTTATTCACAGGCACTTAGATTATCACGGACATTTCTCTTTAGTTTTGTTCTTATTAGTTTGATATATATATATGCTTACCTAGAATCAGTGGTATTTCTTCTTTATTAATTGAATCCATCTAAATTTAAATCTATAGATTGTCCCCAGATGAAGGCCAGCCGGCCGAAATGCATTGGGACTAACGATGATATACAAAAATCAGTAGTTATGCATTTTGGGAATTGTAGTCCAAGCATTTGGATTAAGTAAACTTTGTGTTGTGATGAAACAATACAAATGAATATTGAAGCCAACAACTGAAGTATTGCATTTTATTTAACGTATGATAAACTGTTGAAACCTCATTAAAGGACTATTCAACCTGTGCCTGAGGCCCGGGGACATACCCCTCATGATGAATGACGTACTTTTTGTCAACCAAACAGTCAGTCAAGGTGTGATGGCTGCTCGAAAAAGCGGGGGGGGGGGCCTGCGTAGTAGTCCTGCAGTGTTTACTCCGCTATATTTGTGATCACAACATTAGCTGAGTAGAGTGTAAGCAGCACGCAAATTAAGGTGGCAGTGTGTTGATCTGCCGACAGCACAGTGCTGTTTGTGTATTTCTTGGCGCCTGATCAGCAATGCTGCTTATGAGGCCAGAGGAACAGACCCTGAAGATGCTCGATTACAGGCAGAATGATGGGGCCCATGTGTCAGTGTCCTGTTGTGGAATACCAAACTGAAGTTTTGGGCCTAGAGAGTTAGTCCCACTTCTCACAGTGGGAATACATTTGCTAATCAGGAGTGGCACAGAACTAGTCCACAGCCAAGCAGCGCCTGGCTTTGTATGTCTACTAAGGAAGGCGCTGAGTTGGCTGTGTACCACATACTGAACTGGAAATAAAAAAAATGCCATGCACAGAGCTCACTCCCCTCTCCCATTAGCGTCAGACCAGGGCAAAAGGAGGTGAATCTACAGGACCCTCAGTGTGGCCATCTGAAGCAGCAGAAGTTAGGCCGCCTGACAGGTCATTGTGTGAGCCATTTTTTGGCTCTTTGTGGTTATGTTTTAGGGTCTGGTTGCCCGATTTTTCCTTTCAATTTTCCTCACATTACCTCCACAAACATTACCAATAGCAAGCACAAATGCATGCATTCTCCCGTAACTTGCAGAGCACCTGATCAACATGTCTTTACAAGTTCAAAACTGCTCCAAATAGCAAATGTGGGCCGCAGTTTTAGGTCTTTGATTCACTAATGAGGGACACTTTTATTTTGGTGCCCAGGATTATTTTCTGTCCCAGTCAAACTCTGCGACCTTTTAAAGACCCGGCCATGGAAATTCCTCTGGAATGGGGGCAGAATCCTCCACCTGGAAAGTCTTGTATATGTCGTGATGTGCCTGACCCATTCCCATGCATTGAGGATATTTGACTTTCCAGCTAATGTATTTGGAGGTTTGCTGTTTTTTGGCTGTAAGAATATCGCTAAAGGGATTAACTGCAGCACTGATTGGGACACATTTGTACGATGTAAAAAGGTATCTTTCACTCTCCACTCACTCCTAGTCACAAAGGGTACAGAGCGGCTTTCCAGATAATTGTGGGGGTTTTTTTAAATAGTTTTTTTATAGCGCAAGCTAGACCCGGGACATCGGGTATCAGAGCGCTTTACATGAGCATCGGTTTCGTTACATGAGGACAAATTCATTTTTGTTAGGCACGGGGAGATTAAGTGATTTGCCCAGAATCACAGGATGTTGAGCATCGTTGCTGGAGACTCGAACCTATTGTATTCTGAGACTTGTAATCCTCTTTCAGTTTGGATATTCAGTTGAATTAACAACCCTAACTTGTAAAAGAACAGCCCAGAACTATAGCATTTCATCAATGGTGACATGGCGCCATCTAGTATGGTAATATGATGTCAAACTAAGCAGTGTCAATTTGCACGGTGTTTTGAGGGTGCACTTCACCTAGTAGTGGCTTTTTCAGCCAACAGTGCCATGCTTGCTGGGATCTGTGGCTTCATTGCTCATTTTTTAGTGTTCTCTGTAGGAATGTCTGTGATTTATGACTGGCTATCCTGGTGCTCCATAAGGTAATCATTTACTATACTTTAAAACTTAATACAATCTAATATGTAATGACAAATGTGTTGAAAAATGCTTTGTTTTGGCCCTTCTGTTTCCAAACTTTTCTTGAGGGGTGAACCCCCCCCCAAACTCCCCCTAGTAGTTTTTGCTCACTGCGCTTGCTCGCTACACACCATGTGGGGGCTGGTCTCAGTTTTATTTTGTTCTCTCTGATTCACTACTCGTGTCTATTTTTGGTGCTCTCTGAAAGAATGTCTATTGGTACATATGACTGGGTGGGTAACCTGGTGCTCTTTAAGGTCATCTACTATTTACTGTGCTTTGAAAGTTGATACAATTGAATATGTAATGAAAAACGTGCTGTAAAATTCACCATTTTGGTCTGTCTTTTTCCAAAATTTTCTGGGGGGAGAACCCCCCTAGCAGTGATTGGGTTTGCTCGCTCACTCCGCGCCGGACGGGGGCTGGTCTGGCAAAACTTGCCAGGGCTGCTTTCAGTTCCCAGTTCGGCCCTGATTCTGTCTCCGCCTCCTGCTGGGAAGCTGCACCAGAGAGGACAGAACTGGTTCTGGCTGGGCACAGACACTCTCTGCCTGAAAGGACAAAGAATTTTGGGCTATAAAAAGTGGGTCCCAAAACCCTGAACTTTAGAACTCTTTTGGACCATGAAGACTGCCAAGAAGAAGAGCTGGAGAAGCTGTGAGGAGGAACTACCACTTTGCTGTGTTGGCCTGCAGTGGCTGCTTCTGTCTTGGGCAGTGAAAGGACTGGACTTTCTGCAATCTATTTTTGTAAGTTTCTCCAAGGGCTTGAAGTATAGCTTGCCCCCTGCTCAAGAAGTCTCAGGCACAGCAAAGACTTCAAGTTCTTCTGCCCTCATCACTGGGGACCTTGTGTTTTGTGCTGCAACAGAAGAAAAACAACCCAACGCCATCTATGACGCTGCTGCCGACTCAGTGTCCTGAAGGCACCGCAGAGGGCACCACCGCAACTCTGCACCTGCGAGCCTGGTTTCACCGACAATGCCTGCTGATGCCGCCACCGAGCTGCTGCTTGCACCGCAACCTGTGGACCCCGCATTGGTATCCCGGACGACGCTCCACACCGAAATAGACGCTGCTGCTTGTACTATAGTTCGAGGGCACCGCTCGTAAAGGCCTACCAACGCCATTGACTCTAGTTCGTCAGCCGACGACAACGCTTCAGCAATAACAAAGATGACGCTGCTTGCACCGTGACCTGCCAGCACCGCGACAAGCACCGCACCACTTTGCACTGCGACCCTGGTCTCACTGACGACGCCATCCAACGCTGCCACCGGGCCGCTGCTTACAGCACGAGCTGAGGGCACCGCAGCACCCTGCACCTGCCGACACCAGCGCTCATGACTTCAACTGCAAGGAGTTCGATCTGCAACATGTGTGACTTCAAGGGCCCAACGACTCCAGCACCGACCTCCAGAACCGACGCCTGCGGACACCGTGCTTTCGGAAGCTCACTGAGAGGTCGCCGACGCCCTGCATTTCTAGAGGTATTGTTTTGCAGGTCTTCCAGACACCGTAGCTGACCCTCGACGCCACGGTCAACTAGAACTGTTTGGATTTGTTTGTTCACGATGCCGCGATAGCCCCAGAGGGAGCTATTGATTTCAAGGAACTGGTTTTATTTTGATAACTGAAGATTTCTAAGTACTGTATTGTGGATTTTTATCATTTTTGGTCTTGTCTTAAGTATATAAAAATATTGGATATTTTTCTAAACTGATGTGGTGTCCTTTTGTAGTGCTTACACTGTATTACTGTTGGTTATGTGCAAATGCTTTACACACTGCCAGGCTGCTCATGCCAAGCTACCAAGGGGGTGAGCAGGGGTTATTTTAGGAGTGTAACTCCCTTATCCTGACTAGGAAGAAGGGTCCCTACTTTGTCAAAGGTGCAAGCCCTTGCCAACTGGAGACCCCCATTTCTAACACAGTGATTGCATTCTTTTTGTAATGGCACTGCTAATGCTAGGTAATACTCTGAAGTGCACCACTGCAGCAATTCATATCATAGTCCTTTTCTGTACTATTAAGCAATAGGTTATAATTTGCCTGCAGTACGTCATTAATTTTCAAATATCTCTCTGCTGGCTTGTTGCTTTTATGGTATCATTTAGGAGTTCTTGTCACACAACAATAAATAGGAAATTCAAAGCTGGAAATACCACTAGATTACCGGTTTCTTAGACAAGATGAGGCAAGGGCAGGCTCCAAGTCTCAAGGACACAGTCCACGGCACACAAAGCAAAAGCAAATTCCAGCTGATGCGAGTCCAGTCCTGCACCGTGTATGTCCTACCAATTCAGCACTGCCAAGGCAGAATAACAGACAGTGGCTGCTGTAAGAAGTATGGCCCAGCTGTACAATAATGATGAATAGCGATTTCCTAATTGCATTTTCCTGTAAATCGCAATTAGGAAATCGCCATTTATAATGTAAGAAATTCTTTTGAGTTTCATTAGCGATTACTAGTGGGTCGCAAATAGACCTACCTCATGAATACTAATTAGGTAAGAAAAATGAGCTGGTGGATTGTCTTTCAATGTTGCCTGTTGAAACTAAGACTGTATCTGAGGGGGAAGTCAGATGGATGAGTACATGTTCATGTTGGCAGATGTACAAGAGGTCAGATGTCTGTATTTCGCAGGGTGCATACGGACAAACAGGATCAAGTTTTGAATGAGGTCTGAAAATACATGTAAATAGGGGAGCATGGATAATGAAGTAACAGATTTCAGAAAGACCAGTGTTGGATGAAGGAAGCATTATATTTGAAAAGGAACTGATAGTATTTTCTCTCTCCATTCCACAAGCACCACTAACGTTGCCCCACAAAGGTCATACTGGCGAGAGAGCCACCAAAGACAGATTCTTAGAATTTCTGGTGGCTAGCCTTGGAACAGGATGTGGCAATTAAAATAAGGAACAGCATTCCCCACGCATTGAGTGACAAATCCCAAATACCAGTGAGCCTCCCACTGTGACTAAAAAGGGGGAAGATTCTTGCAGAAAGATTACACTGGACATTACTAGGCCTTATTGTACCTTAGGAGGTATTCTGAAGTACACCATTATTGTAGTGGAATATTTTTCATATTGGCCAGAGATCGGATTAACCAGCCACTAAGGAAAGAATTGCATTTTTAGAAAAATGATTTGTTTGGAAATGCCTTACTGGGATTCTGGTGAATGATAATGGTGAACTATTAGTTTTCGATGAGATGCAGGGATATTTTAACATGAGAGGAAATAAGCCCATAAAGTCTTTTGTATTTTACAATCAAGATAAGACACTACTTGAGAAGCGGAAAAGAATCCTCAAGGAGGGGGGTTTCAATTGGCTGAGTGTGAAGGTGAGTATTGGAAGGTCTGCATCAAAAAGCTGGTCTGGGCATATAGCACTACCCCGCCTTGCAAAATCGGTCTGAGTCCCTATGAGTTAATGAGAGGAAAGAAACCTACAACCATGTAAATGGGGTGGATCGATAAAATATTGGTCAACTCCACAACGTCAGATTTGGACAGTATGAGAAAGGAGGCAGCGACGTACACCTTCTTAAGTGATGGTGGAGACAGAAAAATGAAGCGAAAATGTCAGTGTTTTGCAGAGAAGAAGAAAGCTAAAGAGTTTGTTAGAGGAAATTTGAAAACAGAATATAATGGAGGACTACCGACGTCTAAGGGTGTGCAAGAACCCACCCCACGCGGATGGTGGACTTTCAAATGTAAAATGGACTGTTCTGGAGTTCCAAACTGCTTTTGGTCTCGATGCCATTTTGTTCTTAAGGACACATATGTAAACATGCAAGTATTATAATTGGTTACAAAATCTGTACATGTGTCAGAGAAAATAACTCCTTTATGAATTTGTATATAATATTGACCACTATCCTTGTACACATCTTAAATCGGTCTTGCGTAAATAATTTTAATTTGTTTTTCTGAAAGCGAACTGGAGCATTCCTCCCATATCCTTGGTTGTACCTAATAAATTGCTGAAATACTGTCAACTTGAATATATCACCAAGTTTTATTTTTATGTACTGATGTCGAGGTGAGTGGTGTGATCAGTGGTCAATCAGACTACTGGTGAACCACCAAGATCCCATTTTGAGCGACATTATAAGTTATAACCCAAGTCTTTGAATGAGTGAATGAATGTGTGCAATTTGTGAATGTGTGCAACTGAAAGTTAATAAAATGCTTCCCCAAAAAAGCACTGCTAGAAACATCATTTTGAAATGCTGCACATGCTGGACCAGCCACATAAGGGTCTTTAATGAACACATGTAAATTGTTGTCTCTCGCCCTGTAGTTGACCCCTGTAAAGTTGGCCTCAGGTTTTGAATGGGTTAGAGGGTGGCAAAGTATTTGCCGCACTCAGTAAATATTAAAAGCCTGGAGTGCGGTATTTATGGGGTTCAGTTAATATCTCTGAATTTTACTTCTCTAAAAATGAAAAATGACGTGCATAGTTTGGTACTTACTGCACTGAATTCTTCAACACTAATTTACCAACATTTTCATTTAGAAAATGTGTTCATGTTTGGATTGCTGAAATTTACGTGCTGTGGTGAAGGAATTACAGTACATTTACCTAATTTTTTATCCCTAATTTTTATCCCTGTGCAAATGGGAGTTTGTGCAGGGATCAGACTGGGATCAGCCCAGGATTGGGACTGAGTGAATATAAAAGTGTTGAAGATTTCATAATACGGATAAAGTGTCCTATCTGATGGGTTTTACTAACGAGATCTGATGCAGACACTGTCCTGCCAGACTTACATTTATATGGGACAATAAACAGAATGTGATGCACCCTAACATTTTCTTCTTACATGACAAACATCTCTCAAACGGTAATGAAAAAAGACCAGATTTACAGTGATGTGAGAAACAATGTCTCTTATCTTATGTTCGAACCATACTGTACTTTCAGCTTTACTTTAAAATGTTACCCCGATTCTCTCTTCTTAAGAGTGAATGATTGTTGAGTTAGGTCATGTGCATTTTGAATGTTGGGGGAACAACTTGATTGGGTTTCAGTAGTGGTAGTTGCTGCCTAGACTCTGGTGCTGACAACTGTATGGAATAAACCTTTTAACGATTACAGAGAAACATTCAAATCATACCTTGAAGCCATGATGGTGACACGTTCATCTCAAAGAACAACAAGCATTTGCAATGCAATAGGTCTCGCATTTGCGAGACTTTAAGCTATTAGCATTGCAAATAACAGAGTCTTTTATTTGTTTTACAAACCAAAACATAAAAGACATTGTCATTTACAATGCCAAAAGCTCAAACTCACGTAAATGCGAGACCTATTGCATTGCAAATGCTTTTTTAGGTCTCGCTGAGTCAGCGCGCATGCGCTGCTCGGAGAGACTTTAGTAAGGGCTTTAAAAAATGCTACCGCCAGCTACAGCTTGCAGTGCATGTGCGCGCGCTTCAGCAGAGGCTCCATATGGCGTGATTACTGCTGCGCGCGCACCACTCGCACACATGCACTGCAAGCTGTGGCCGGCGGTAGCATTTTTAGCTTGCTAATCGCGGCACCGGTACTTTACTTTTAACATTAAAAGTAAAGTGCCGGTGCCGCGATTATATCAAAAGTAAAGAAATAGAATCAAACATCTATTTCTTTACTTTTGCTATAATCGCGGCACCCGTGCTTTACTTTCAATGTTAAAAGTAAAGCACCGGTGCCGGGATAAGAAAGAAAACAAGCAACAGTTGCATAACTAAATACTTATAAGGTCCCAAAAGCGAGACCTATTGGCTTTGCCAATGCTGGTTTTCTTGGTTGCAATTCAATGAAAGCTTTCACGGACACGGTAAAAGTCGCACCATGTGGTTCAACATGTTGCTTTTAGCAGCTAATTGAGGGTGCACAATAGATGGTGTGATAGATAAGATTACGAAATTAGCCTCTGAGACAGTAGAAAAAGGGCTGGAGGGCATGTGTCTGGCCCGACTGTTAATAGCCTTGCCGAACTGTGACTAGCACCAGTATAGAATGGAGGGAGGAGGGCCTTGACCGGGGGAGGAAGTGAGCGAGCGAGGGGTACGAAAATGTGTGTCTTAAGGCCCTACAAATTAACCTGTGATATAGTAAAACTAGTGTTTTTTCCTTCTCAAAACTCTTTAAAACAATTCAGAACATCCTGATGGCTTATAGGAAAACCGTCCTCTGCGCCATGAATAGGGCGAGATTTGATTAGTGCAACATTGTTCTTCATGGTCGACCAAAGAAACAGATTTTGTGCCTTAAAAGTCATCCAAAATGCTGTGTGCCGCCTTCTTCTTGGGCTTAACAAACGTTGCCACATATCACACCAAGAACCTACATTGGTCAAAAATCGACAAAAGATTTTCGGACCCGGTCAGCTTCACGTCCAAGCTCCATTCAGCAACGATTCAACACCATCTCCACCTGTGTGCCACCCGGTCATCCACAACTTACCTCCTGTCCGTAACTCTCCCACGTAGCTCTTTTAAATATCTTATTCCCAAAGCATGGATGGCACGAACAACTACCTTTCCTCAACTAAGTCGCTGTTTTCTAGGTACAGTCCCTCTTCACACTTTCAGCACCAAGACGCCGCAGCATTCGAGCGCTTTATGAAAATTTATCGTATGTTCTCTCATCTCAACCGACCGCTCTTTATTTCAAGGAAGCAATTAAAAGCTTACTTTTTTGCCCTTGAAGCCCAGATTTTTTTTTTTTTTTTTACATTTTCCTCTTTCCTAGCGCCTAAATGCGGTCTCTAGATAACTGCTGTGCTTTAGAAATAATCATTCATTCTTTCAAAATGATAAAGATGAAGGATGAGGATGGGAATGAGGATGGAAGAGGACAAGGGAACTAGTGAGAGAACAGGATGGGAGTGGGGATGAGGTAGGTGGAGAGGGACTAAAATAGACGAGAAGGAGAGGGGCTGAGAACTGAGGACTAGAGAGCAGGAGAAAAGGATGAAATTAATTTGAACGGGTGAGAACGTTCTCTGAAAAAAGCAGGCGTGGTGGAAGATTAGTTTAATCGCGTCTCATTGGTGGCCAGCCATTATGTACTTGGACGTAATCTTTTTTTCAAGCCGGGAATACATTTGCTAATTAGCACACACTTATTCACAAACAGCAAGGTTAAAAGTCCTTCAATAATCATTCTCCCTTCATCACTTGAAAGCGATTGCCTACAATAAGTGTTTTCCCTGGAAGGAGCACGTGTTCAGTGTCTGGTCCGAATACTTGCAAGATCATCTGTATAGCGCTTACCAACATGCTGCGTCCAAGTGCTTCGAAACCCGTTCATGTGCGATAAAGAAATAAAGTCACTGAAAACAAGCCAGCGAGTGGTGCGCGCGCCACAGCAAGCAAGCGTTTTTCAATTATCGTGCCCGTGTCTGGGCACAATAATTGAAAACAGATGTGGCCTGTGCAGAAAACCGACACCAATAGGCCGTGGGTGGAGCAATGGCGGGACATGAACCCACCTTTGCCCAATTGCGTGCTGTCTTTCTCAGAAAGACGCAAGCAAAGCCCAATAGCCCTGTAACGAAAGCTGACCACACGCTCGTGCGGCCAGCTTTCAGAAGCCCCTACATGAAGTCTCGCTGCGCGAGCAATGCTGTGCACTGCAACGCTAGGTGCGAGACCTAAAAAGGTGGTTTTGGTATACAAATGACCTGAAGGAAAAGGTTTATTAAACACACTTCTTTTAGAATGAGTTAGTTTCTGCACTGGTCCTGGTGAAGATGGCAACACTGCTGCAGTGCTGGATTATTATGCTTCTTTTATAAGGAAGCGGGACCGAACATTCAATCCAAAGAAGAATACTGACCCGGAACGAGACAAGTTCCTTCAGTGGTCTAAATTGCATGGGAAACCTATGGATGACTTTGTAGCAGCATTGAGAGCTCTTCCTCCACGGGCACTTATTGTGAATTTAAGGATGAGGCTATTCATGAACAATTGATTGAGAAAACTAAATTATGAAAATCTAAGAGTCATTACTATCAATGGCAGATCCAGAACTAACACTGGCAAAGAGTATAGAGCACTCTGAACTATGCATGAAGGAATTTTTTTATTGTTGTAATTTTTGTTTATTGATATTTTCAAACAAAAATGAACAAAAACATTATAACAAGCCAGCACGAGGATGACCAATATCAGATCAGGAATAGGCATAATCATGTCAGTACACAATGGTTAACCGCAGCATACACCTTGTGAACCCTCCACGTATATAAGAATGTACATGTAGCAAACACGTAGTCGTTCATACTAATCAGCTAATCTTAACAACAGGGCAATCTTGCACAACAAAGTCCCCCGGAGAAGGCATAAATCACAGAAATACATCATACTTCACCCATATGTCTGAAAGACCATCATAAGAGATCAGTGTCAAGAGGTAGATGTAGATAATGAGCACATCACGTCAGTGGTGTAGTCGGAGTGTCTTCTATGGTTGTCCCTTCAGTCTGCGCCTGCAGCACCGGGGCCAAGGTCAAAAACGGCTCCCATATGTTACGAGGTCTGGAAGAGGGTGGCATGAGTTCCCAAAACATGCTCAATTGCGTGTGTCCGTATGCGACGTCTCTAACCCTCTCTTTAATGGAGGGCCCCCGTCTCTTACCCCAGTGCATTGTAATCTGCCTTTTCGCAAAATAACAAGAGGAGGACACAGCCTAGTAGGCCAAGAACAGGTGATGGGACCAGGATGCTGTTCACGGAATGAAAAACTCGAAGCCAGAATTTAGCTACTTTGGGACAGTCCCATGCAACGTGTAAAAATGTGGCTGGTGTGTAGCCACATCGCCAGCAGTCATCATTGTCCCGTATATCCATGCGATGGAGGCTCACTGGAGTTCTAGAATATCTATGTAAATATTTAAAATGTATCAGCCTCAGTTAATAATTCGGGGAGAGTTCCTTGAGCTGCCCACAGCAATAGTCCCATTGGTCCTCAGTCAGTGGAGTAGCCAGGTCATCGTTCCAGAGTCTAAAAGGAGCTAGGTTTCACCAACGGGGCGGTGTTCTGCATACGAGTGTAGAGGCGCATATTGAGTTTACGGGGTGATGGGGATTTCAACAGGCTATCTAGCACAGGAAGGGGTGGCGGTGCTTTCGGGAATTCCTCCCATAGGGCTCGGCAGGCTGCGCGAATCTTATGATAGAGAAAGAGCTCAGTGAACGGTACTGCTTGCCCCTAAGGCGCCACAGGGGGTGGTCAGAACTCGTCTTCAGGGTACAGGCCAGCAAACGTCCGAAGGTTCAACTTCTTTGCCAGGGACTCATACGGTCTTGTATGCAAGGCAGCATTGGGTTATGCGATAAAGGGATGGAAGGAGAGTAGAGTAATGGGAGTCCCACTCTTTTGACCAATTCATCCCATGCCCAGCATAGGGTTCAGGCAGAGTCTATGTCGCCACGAGGGCGACGTGCTTTTTGATATAGGGCTACCTTAAGTGGAACAGGGGCCATCACCTCTGTCTCGACCGCTATATGGGGGTAGAAGGTGGTCGGGTGCGTCCAATAATGCAAAAACTGTGCCTGAGCGCACAGTGCATATAATCGCATGTCTGGAGCCCCAAGTCCGCCCTGTCGCAATAGGAGACTGAGGAGGTCCCAGGAGGCTCTGACCTGTCCGCCTGCCCATGCCAAGGTCACCAGCTGTGACTTAAGGGAGTTAAAGCAGTGCCGGGTGAGTGGGATCGGTATGTTGACAAATAAGTAGAGGAACTTTGGTAAAATAACCATTTTAGCCAGTGCCACCTTGCCAGCCAGCGACAATGGCAACCGGGACCACACCTTCACTTTGTCCTCCAGCCACACAATTGCTCGGCCATAGTTTAATCTCCACACCTCCTGTGTGTCCCGGCTGATCCAGACCCCCAAGTATTTGACCTCATCGGCCTCCCATCGTAAAGGGAATTCCGACAACACCTGGGGAGTGCAGTCAGTCAGTGGAAAGATCACCGATGCAGCCAAATTAATAAATATACCAGAGAGCCCACCAAAGCGGATAAACTCCCTCAATAATGGGTCTAGATTTTCCTCCGGGTAAATAACGTAGAGCGTGACATCGTCTGCGTATAAAGAAATAAGCAGACTACGGGAGCTGAATCCAATACCCCGCGTGGTGTGATGCTGTCTAATTCGAGCAGCCAGGGGCTCTATTGCAATCGCAAACTTAAAAAGGGACAATGGACACCCCTGTCTAGTACCACGTGAGATTGGAAAGGGATCAGAAAGGAGGCCATGCATCAGTACGTGCGCTCTACGTGAGGTATAGAATACGATTAATCAGGAGCGGACTAAATCCCATGCGCTCTAGAATGGAGAAGAGATACGGCCATTTGAGCGTATCAAACGCCTTAGTGGCGTTCAAAAACACCACTGCGGCCCGCACGTCTGGATGTAGATAGTGTAGCGCAGAGAATATTCTTCGCAGGTTATGTGACGTTGATCTCACGGGAATGAATCCCGATTGATCCGGAAGTGCTATGATAGGCAGCATTGGCTGCAGAATCTTAGTCTTAGTCTTAGTCTTAGTCTTAGTCTTAGTCTTAGTCTTAGTCTTAGTCTTAGTCTTAGTCTTAGTCTTAGTCTTAGTCTTAGTCTTAGTCTTAGTCTTAGTCCTCCTCCTCCATCGTCGCCTCCCTCATGTACTGAGGGAGCATTCCCTCCTCCAGGGCTTCCTCGTACACTGCTAAGAGCCGAGGTGCCAGTTCTTCAGCATATGTTTTATAAAATGACGTTGTCAGGCCATCCGGTCCAGGGGCTTTAATTAATGGCAGGCTCTTAATAACCTGAGCCACATCTTCCACCGTGAATGGGAGGTCCATGTATTCTCTATGATTGTTGTTGAACCAGACCAGTGCTAGTGAGTCGAGGAAGGACCGCAACTCCTCTGTGCATGTCCCTTGAGAAGTGGTATATAAACAGGAATAGAACATGGAAAATTCATTGGAGACCTTCGCTTGACCTCTAACCATGTCACCTTGCGGGTTTCGTATCTCATGAACGAATATGGCCGACCTGGATGGTTTAATCATTCCAGCAAGTGTGCAGCCTGGCCGGTCACCTTCGCCATACCTACGTGCCTCAGCATATTTCCCCAAGAACTTTGTTTCACGCTGAGCCTCTTCGGCATATTCTAACAGCGTCGCCTTCAATTTTGCACAGCTTGGGGTTCATTTGTAGAGTAGAATGTTTCTTAAAGTTTTTTTATCTGGGTCTCTAGAGAGGAGAGCGTGCCCCTAATTGCCTTTAGCACCCCCTAATTACCACTTTAAAGGCCTCCCAAAGTGAGGCCTCAGAGGACACAGACCCCGTATTGTTGGCGAAATAGTCAGTAATGTCTGCTCTAATTTCTTCTTTAAATGCTTCGTCGAGCAGGGCATGTGGCGGGTGGCGCCAGGTGAACGCTCGGGGGAGTGACCCCGGGAGCGCCAGTCATAGTAAACATGGGGCATGGTCTGACAGCTAGCACGGTAGGTGCAGGATCTCAGTGGTCCAAGTAGCCACACATCCCTGGACACTAACCAGAAATCCAATCGGGACCATGCACTATGATGATCAGATATACATGTATCTTCCCGCACTAGGGGATGTCTGCTACGCCATATATCCACTAGATTCCCATCCATGATAATAGACTGGAGGGCAGCACTTGCAGCTGGGTGTAAGGAGTGGTAAGCACCCTTCCTGTCCGAGTCGTCATCTAGTATCGCATTGAAATCCCCACCCCACAGTATGGTATCAGAACCAGTCCTTCGGATTTTAGACCAAATGTCGTGGAAGAAATCTGGGGAATCGACATTCTGGCCATATACTGCTACCACCACCAGGGAAACCCCTCCCAACACCCCACAGATGAGGACTTTCCTCCCCTCGGGATCTTTGTGTATCTCCCCCTCATGCCAATCCATCCCTCGTCTAACCACCACTGCCAACCCTCGGACATAGTTGGAGTAAATAGAGGAGTACACGTGACTCCACCTATGATGCTTCAACCTCTATGGCGGTGTAGTGTTTAAATGTGTCTCCTGTAAAAGACAGATATCAATGATATGCCTGGATAGATACGCATGTACAAGCATAGATTTTCACCCATCATTTAACCCCCTGATGTTCCACGTAAGTAGATTTAGTGTTGCAGCGTGGACGTATCTACATCTTGCCATACAGTGTGGAGGAAGCAGCGAAGGTGCAGTGAACTTAAAGCATATGTTGTGTACCTGGACTGACAGCTCGCAATCACACTGGCCGCAGACAAATAGGCAATCCCCACCTCAAATAAACTGGCTGTAAACAATAGAACACCCCACACCCACCCCCCACCTCCCACTCCAACCCCCCAATCAGGTTGCAGATTACCCACCCCAAACTTTAAATACAAAAATCCACAAAGCAATAAAGGGAAACTCTCCATGAGGGCGAGGTGACACCGTTTGCACAAGGTGGCCGGGAGTATTACAGAGAGACAGGCAGTTAAGAAATTCAAAAATAAGTCATATAATTACTCTCAGGCGGCTGGGCCCCAAGACACCCCGTATCCATTGAGGGGCTAATACAGAGGAAAGATGCTTAGTTAGATAATTGTATTCGATTACAGCTCACCCCAGTGCAGCATAGCGGTACAGTGAGCAAAGGTGATGTAACAGGTTAATCATTGTATCTAAGGCGGCCTTCTCGAGTACCCTTAGCAGCGTCATTAACTTTGGCTTTTTTCCCACCGACATGTTTAGTGAACTTCAAGGCGGATTTCGCATCAGTGAAGTAATGAGCAGTGCCATCGTGTGAAACCTGCAACTTGGCAGCATAAAGCAGGGAGTATGGGATCTGCACCTGCAGAAGAATACGCTTGGCTGGGAGGAATTCCCGACGTACAGCCTGCACCGTCGGGGTGAAATTGGGATAAAATGAGATGGCGTTGCCTTTATGGGAGATTTGGCCTCGGTCTCTAGCCAAGTGCAAGATAAGATCTCTGCCCTGATAATTTAGCAGTTTTGCCAGGATTGGTCGATGTGTTGCGCCAACCGGGGGCTTCAGCTAGTGATCTGTGCGCTCTCTCCACCACAAACACTGACGATAGATGAGGATCGAAGAGTTCATTGAGTAGGTCTGTCACATAGGTCTCCATTTTGGAAATGGCATTGGTTTCCAGAATACCCGTAATACAGAGGTTGTTCCTTCTAGACCAGGCCTCCAAATAGTCATTCTTGGCCGTGATGATGCACAGCAGTTTATCCATGTGCAACAATTGCTCTTTAGTGTCCACCTGGAATTCATGAAACTCTGTTTGCCGATTCTCAAGGACATCCAGACGGGTCTCATGTGTCGCCACTTGTGGCTTGACAGAGTCTAATTGTGCAGTTAGTGTGTCTAACTTGGTGTCTATGTTACGCAAGCTGAAACGCATTTCCAGCATGAGGGTCCGCAAATCTTCCCCGTGGTCTTCCATCTTTTATCATGCAAACCTTCCCCTTGAGCATCCGAGTCAGGGCCTGTATGCCTCGTGGAGCATTTAGTTTCAAAGTTCAGTTTGGGCTGCTTGGCGTCTTGCTTGCCCATTTTAACAGCAGCTAAGGGCTGTTCCACGACAAAGTGCCGTATACACACTAATGGAACTTGCAAAATGGCCCACAGCTGGACATGAGTCGGCGAGATAAACTCCGGGCACTAGGCCTCACTGGCCATCAATCCAGCACCACACTCCACAACGTCCGTCCGGATCCACCAAGAGCAGGGCAACAGAATCGCCTCCGCCGGAGCCGGCTCGGGCCCAGCACCGCCGTAACCAGCAGATGTACAATGCAGTAGAGGCAGCGCCAAGGGCAAGGATATAACCGTCTTGGAGGCGCAATGCACCTAGGGCGTCATCTCACAGCAGCGCGTCAGGACCGTCTTATCTCAAGAGCTATGCGCACTCCCACTCTGTGATATGGCGACGCTGCAGTCTCCGTGGAATGTACGATAATGTGTGTGTCTCGCAGGCTTAAGCAGTTTCAGGTGCTCCCAAGTCTCAGCCTCTAGTGTCGTGACGCAGAAAAACGAAAAAAAAGAAACGTGAGCTGCAGGTGGGGCATAGACACTCACCAGATTGACGGTCTGGCCCTCAAGCATCCCAGTAAGCGCAAGGAAGAGAACCCATAGATCGTGGGTTTTCTGGGAAATCGTAAAGGGGAAGGAGTGTCTAAGCAGAATGACCATCCCTCAGGAACCGCACGAAAACCCTGCATGAAATACCCTGTCGTATCTCTTACGAGCCAGGAAGGGGCAGCGAGTACTCAAGAGATGTGTCTCCTGGAGGAAGAGATCTGTGGGGAGGTAGCAATGGGCAAAGGCTAGGACCGCAGCGCGTTTCACCTGATCTAGGAAGCCATTAACGTTCTATGACTAAATATGAAAAAATACTACCGCAGGGTGAGTAATAAAGTGTGTAGCAAGAGGGAGGATAAGGGGAACCAACTCACCTGAAGATCGGCGCTTGTGAAGGGAAGTCAATGTGGCTTGCATGATGTTTGATATGAATGTGTGTGGGTGTGCAACTGAAACGATAGAACAGTTATTAAAACAAAATTGCAGTTGCAAATAAAACGTCAACAATACTGCACTGAAACCCCCCCCAACTTCTACCCCATACTTCCACCCGACAAGCATTTGTTGCCCTAAAACATTCAAAGAAGGGGAAGCATGCATGTCAGCCTCTTCCATGTAGACCGGATAGTTAGTTGCCACCAGGTTGAGGAAAAACACCACATAGTGAAAAATATGATCAAAGCCCATGAGTTATAAACATTGGAGGTGCCACGGTGTGGGACGCTGAAAAAGATCAGAGTCTGGTAGAATCACAGCTGGTAACAGGGGTCAGGCGTTCAGAAGGATCTCTCCATCTGTCTCCTGTTTTTCCTCGCCAGAGGTCCGGGGCCGATGTGCCAAGAGGGGGCGTACCAGAGGGGACCTAGAAGGTGACTTGGAATGGTTGGCAGGGCGTCTCCTGAGGGAGCGGGTACAGTATCTTCATGATCTAGGTGCCGGTGTGCTTCTAGCTAGTCCTGCACCCCCATCTCCTCGAGGGAAGGACTCCACACGAGAATGAAGAGGAGGCTCCTCTATGAGCCATGTCCAGACTGATTCTGGGGACTCAAAGTAATGAGACTTATTTGCATAAATCCCATGGAGCCTGGCTGGAAACAGGACACGGTTTTGAAGACCCACTGTCCTGAGTTTTTGTTTAACCTCAGTGTAAGAATGGCACTGTTACACCTCAAGTGTAGTCCGGGAAAAGAAGAACTTTGGCATCCCCACAGTGAAGTTCTGGTTGAGAGCAAGCCTCCTTCAAAATCACATCTCTAGCTCTAAAGTTGAGAACACAGGGGATCACTGGTCTCGGGGAGGCAGCTAGAGGAGGTTTTGGGATCAAAACTCAATGGGCTTTTTCGATCGGAAACCAGGAGGAGAGGTGCTCCACAGGCATCCAGGATTTAATCCATGTCTCCAGAAAATCTGCAATTTATAGGAGGTTCAGTCCCTTCAGGGATTCTAATCACACCCACATTATTGCATCCGCATCGATTTTCTGAATCTTCGGCGTGGAAATGGAGCTTTGAGGTATGTACAAGAAAGCTGGTGACCTGTGTCTTGAGGGACGCAACCTCATCCTACACTCTAGAGATTCACCCCATGTGATGAGAGCCGAAGCGTTTCGGAGATCTTGGCGGAGCAAAGTCACATCTATGCGTACCTCATAAATTTTTGTTTCTACAGCTGTTTGTGAGGTTTGAATGGTCTGAAGTATCGTAGTTAGGTCAACAGCTGGTGAGGAGCCCTCTTTCTCAGTTCCACCGCCCTCCAGGTGATCACTCGTAGGTCCTGTAGTGAACTGCTCCATCAGGGTATGGGAGATTGCTGGTGGAAAAAGTTTGTCCATGGCAGTGGTGCGGTGACTCTGTACAGTATTGCCGCCAGTGAAGGCATGGACTGCTTCCCACGGCAATGTGGCAGTGGATCTCGGGACAAGGAAGCCCCCGGTGATCCCTGAAGGGAATGGACAAGGGCAACAAGTTAGGTACAGCTAATCAAGGCAGCTTGTATTATATTCAGCTGGGTCATCTATTATGCAGAAGGAAAACAAAGCCAAGAGAGAACGGTGATCAGTACCTCCCAGGCAGAAGCACCACAGGGGGGGGGGCATCCCACACCTCAGCAGAGGGTATGGTAAGAGATATAAAAGTAGGTATAGGGTGATAGCTGGCAGGGCGGGGGTCTCCTGACACAACAGTTTTTTTTTTGTTCCAGTCACTTTGAGGTCAATCATACATGACGCGGTCTACTGCAGGCCTGTGCTCCAGAGAGAGAAATAAGGTAGTCCACTTCAAGGCTGTCTCGTGGATGAAAGCAATTATGCCGCTTGAGGTGCTACTCAAATGCCTCTCCTCTTGCTCCAGCACAGGCCAGATTGTCACGTATGTCGGGCCCTGGGCTGGTCAGCAGCCACCCTCACTATCAGGGTTCACAATGCCAGGGACTAATCGGGCACCACTCCCATAGCAGTGTGTTTATCGGGACCACCCCCCTCCACATTAATGGGCAGTTTGCCATCAGGGCCACAGCAGCAGAGCGGTAGTCAGTAGGCCTGGGACACATGGAAGAGGCCATAAGCGGCCGTGGGGTCCAAGTACTCACCTCTTGAACACGGTCTGTTTGAGGCGTCTGGGGAGGGCACACGAACAGCAACTGTAGCTCCCGACACCAAAGGCCCTGCAGCTTCACAGCTGGAAAGGTAGTTCTGTGGGGTGCCTCGTTGTCCCGGAATGCTCCCACAGCTACGTGTTGCCCCGGGGGTACTGGGGTAGCAAGAAAGGTCATGATGGTAAGTATATTGACGGATTAATGCTGGATGGAAGGGGATCCATGCAGAGTTCAGTAGAGCACCCGTCATGTTGGCTGTTTAAACCACACCCTCTAGATTCTGACAGTAGTGCTATTACTGCACAGTGTGGGTTGTGGATCAAACGTGTTGGGGTGGAAGGATCAGGGTGATCTCAAAATCATATTAGATCCCAATAATCCGGAAATGGTGCTAGCTAAACAGAAACTTATGAGTTTCCCAAATGGGGACATCTGTCAAGTCAAGGGTTGCTATTGTGTGAACGAGTTTTCGCAAATGTTTACAGATGGCTTATGTTTCCCAGCACCACAATTTTTAAAGAAGGGGCACAATCAGTGGGGTACAAAGTATGCAAATTTCCCATGAGTTTAAGAACACGATTGAAACCTGAACTCGACCTTATGTGCACTTTGGGGATAATTGAACAAACTGAATAACAATAATAATCTAAGGTTCAGAACGGCCCGCTTCAGTAGTATTAGATTGCAAATTCGACAAATTGTTGAGATTGTGTGTTGATTTACGGGATCTAGACTCCAATATTTGGGTAGACAACCAACCATTACCTAACATCAATTAAATGTTAGTCATGTTAAAGTGGCAGTGTTATTCACATCCCTGGATGTAGCTGCTGCCTACGACCAGACAAAAGAGTACTCCAAACACCGCACTTCATGTGCCACAACAGAAGGAGCTTATCAGTGTGTCCATAAGCCTTTTCGGTTTAGTGTCCGCTTCTTCTGTTTTCTAGATTTTGATATGGCAAGAGTCCCCTACTTCCAGGGTGATCTACGGAAAGGATGAATGTGAACACGATAGAAGGTAAAGGACAGTATTCTAAATTATCAAGGCGAGTGGTTTAACTCTACAACATGGCATAGATTATCTAGGCCATCATGTGTCAAGCAAAGATATAGAGCTTAAAATTTAAATCCTGGAAGCAAAATAAAAATAAAAAAATCCATGTACAAGACAGTGAGTGTGGCAATGTTTTTGAGTTAATCGAGTACGAAATTGTAACCACTTAAACCTGAAGCACTAAAGACGTAAGCATCATCACCGCTGATGACAGCAATCAAGGCTTAGGTGTTGTGTTGATGCAACAAAGAAGCAATTGTTGTGAGGAAATACTAGCATTTGCTTCAAGAGCTTTGCGGGGCAGAACCCACAGATTGCACTATAGAAAAAGAAGCACTGCTTTAAGGTGGGGTACTCAATATTTTAAGAATGTTGTTATCATAAGAACAGATCATAAACCATTAGTAGCTTTAGTCAGTTTTACTGGGAGAATGAGAGCTACCTCCTGCAATGCCAAATGGAAATACAGACTTTTGGAAATTCATTGGACACTTAACTATGTTGCCGGGTTAAAGATTTATGCTGCAGATTGTATGTCCAGATTACCCTTGATTGAAATCGATGCCCAATGTGGCTGCAAAGACGATTTTAAGATGATGAGCGCGATAAGCTTAGTGAAGGAGTGATGAAAGGGGCAATATCCGAAGACGAACGGAAGAAAACACAAGAGTGAGATTGTAAGATTTAAATGGGCACAACATTCTTAGGGTTTCAGAAAAATAGCCTGTAGTACATGGTACACAGATATAGGATAATAGTGGTTCCAGGTGTACTTTGTGACAAAGTATTGAATTTAGTACATCAGGGGCACGTTGGTATACATGCCATGTAACATAGATTAAGAGAGGATTTCTGGTGGCTTGAAATTCTAAGGAAGTGGAACATTTTGTCAGGGGCTGCTGTGCATAGGTTCTCAGTGACAAACTGCAAGTAACCACACCTAGTTATGTCACTCCTGTTGCGATTGGTGTGGCACAAACTGGCATTTGACAATTTCTGACCAATTGGAGTTTTAGGAGGTATGTTTAAGTACACACTTGTTTTGATATGCTACTTCTCCCAATGGCCTGAAATAAAATTTGTGGGGAATGTTAACTGGTGTGTTATCAAAAAGTTTTTCCCAGAAGTGTTCTTACGAGAGGGGTACCTTGAAGACCTCGTACAGACAACGGCACCCATCTGGTGTCCATGGAAATGCAAACATTTCTAAAATTCACTGGTATCAAGCCTGTCAGAACCTTCCTTTACCACCCCAGAAGCAATGGTTTAGTAGAGAAGATGCATTGTGTAATCAAGGATAAATTGGCATTGGTTAATGTGCGGAGGTGAAAGTCTGCACTAAAGAACACGCTATGCACCATGAGGACCACACCACACATCAGCATTGGTATATCACCTTTCACCTTGCTGAGGGGAAGAGTAGCTGGATCCAAGTTAAACAAGGAATGGATGGGTAGGATAGAAGTGAATGTGAAAAATTAGAAACGGTTTTAGATGTAACACGCTGTACAGGGTAAGTGCTGTATGATGGGAAGAGAGTACAGAACACTCCCTGTTAAACTGGGTGACTGGGTAAGGATCAAAAAGCCAAGTCATGTACAGACGTGGTTTTCACATTTCTCTGCTTCTGTGCAAGTTAAGGAAGTAAGGACCACGTAGTAGTACTACAGAATGGTAAAATGCTGAATAATTGTTTGGTGTCAATCACTCCAGGCTCAATGTCGGGACATTTATGAGAAAAATGTATAATAAACAATGGTAAGCTTGCAAACCTTGGTGACAGTGGTCTTTTGACAACTGTCTCAAAGAACAAAGTCTAAACCATTGAGATTTAAAGAGTGTTGTTGTTGTGCTGTTAGCATGGTACACAAAGATGTATTTACTGTCAGTCATTCACTATTAAGTTCTAAGAACTCATTTTCTGTTCATATATTTCACAATTTGGCAATATTGTTTATTATTACTGCATACCAGAATACAGGTTCTCATTTTTTCCCATTTATTTTGTAGATACAGCTTGTATTTTTAACTCGTGTTGTTTCTGTAGTGGGCAAGGGACAATGTGCTAAATCTATACTTTTTTCATTGTATAGAAAGGTGGGGATGTTGGTTTATGTCAGGTGCATTTAGAATGTTAGGGTAGAACCTGACAGCCATTGCAGAGCCAGTGTTCCAGCAGCAGCACTTGCTGCCTTGACTCTGGTACTGGATTACTGTGTGTTGACTTCTTTTTTGCGAGGTAATTAATTGTGTCGCTAAAAAGCTCCCTCCAGTCAAGAGTTTATGGTGTGAGATACTTTGGGCTGTTTGATGGTCAGCCTAAATCGGTATAACTGTTGAGTGCATGTGAATGAGACACTGTCTCAGTCTACTCTGTTCTTTACCATAAGGATCATTGACCTTGTAAACTACAGCTCTTGGGAGCTATGTGGAACAGTATCTACTTTGTCATTAGAAAACTCTTGTGAGGCCTTTTTGGGATCACTTTGGTTCTCCATTTTAGTTTAATATTTTACACGTTTTAGACGGACATCGCTTTAGCAATGTTATTTTACATGTTTATGCTTGCACAATAATATGCAGAGAAAATGCTGTGCATGTTGCTTGTTTTCAGGAAGCCTTTCTCGCTATATAATCTGTACACTCCATTTAAGGCTACAAATTAGAACAAGATATCCAAGTGCTTGTGTTGCCTGTTCGGAGACAGCTTCTAACATCTAGACATATCATTGCATTAGAGTTGCCCCGCTAACACAGCGGGCTTTTATTACATAAACTGTACAATGCCCTGTACAAGTCAAAGGAGCACTCCGGTCACGACTGTCCTGGAACAAATCCTGTGTTCGACATGTAGCTCTGCTGACACTCATCTTCCATCCTGCAGTGAAGGATTGGCATCTCCACTTCAGGCCGATTCCCAGGCTCAGTTATCCAGGTATGGGGGCTCAGGCTGGTTACATTGCCTTGGTTTATCAGCTTAATAATCTCAGCTCACTCTTTCTATTCAAGACTACGATTAGTTCAATACATTTATTGAAAAATGTCGTCGTATCTTTCTTGTGTTTACCATGGGCATGCATAAGTAATCAACAAGAGGTGTAAGATCTGTTTCCACGATTCACTTGGGGATCAGAGTGTCATGTTTAATGTTGCCAAAATCACTTGCCAACCTAGAAGGTTTAGGGGTTCGGGTGAGGCACTATGAGTTGGTTAGGAATGGGGACGACAGTCTCCGATGGTAAAGATGACTCAGTACCTATAGTCTGAAGTTCTGTCGTCCTAATACGCAGTCCTACCTTTTTAGTGGGAACCATATAATGACACCTTCGGCTTCAAGATGGACTGAGCCATGGAAAATGATCTCATCAGGAAGGACATGATTAAGCAAAATGCCTATTTAAAACAAAGATTCCATATAGCTCAGGTATTCCAATTAGTTGAACCTGGCTCTAAATGCATTCCTGTCCAAGGTATGCACAAGAGCAGACACACTCAGCTGCCAGGTAAGAGGACTTCTGGAGGTGCCCAGTACTGAATGGGGAAACTGATGTTTCTGTTGTACACTAATCCAGAGGCCGTTTCTGCTAGGGTCAAACCAGTTAGGGGTCCTAAATCTCTGCCTGTGTTCCACTGACCCACGTGTCAAAGCTTGCAAGATGTAAACACAAGAAGGGGCATATGGGTGACACCAATTATGTGCTCACTCTATTGACAAGCTGAATAGAAGCAAGACATCTTAGTCCTTAATAAAGCAAAGTGTGTAGAAAAAAGGTAAAATCTACCCATCTTCTTCCTGTTCACACAATGCTTTTATGACACATACATGTGTTAAGTGCTAGAGAAGCGTGGAAAGAAAAATCACACACATGTATTTTCAGAAAACAGTTGGCACACAATTACCTAACCAACCCAATATAGAGAGGATTAAATGTCATTATACAATTCCTTGTTAAGTGTTGCTAGAGATTCGTTTTTAGCATTGAACATTTATATATTTAGAATGTAATCATGTTACGTCTATCGTTAAACAATCCTACAGAATCTACGTATTTCATCGGATGGTGAACAATTAGGGTTTGGACGTAGCATGAAAAATAAGCTCTAAGCTCAGGTATAAGGTAGCTTAGGATTGTATTGAAGAGATTTGAAAAGAGTGCCCCTTAGACAGGGATATCTTAAGATGAGAGCAAATAGGGCTTTAGACCATGGCTCAAACTTTGATTGCCCTCTTATTAGGGATAACAGACATCTGTTGCTCCCTGTTCTGTGAATTTCCTGTGTGTGAATGGAGTTTGCAGAACTGCTTCACGTGCTCTTTATGTTCTAGGTCTGTGAGGAAAACTTGCACTGTTATTCACATGCCTCTAATGAGAAATGTTGTTAATACTACATAGAAATACCCTACATAAAAACTGCTTTAAGCGAAATAGACAACAATTTGTTTTTCTAGTGCATTTATTTTGTGGTATATTTTGTGTTGCACTTTTTTTTGTATTTAAAAGCCTTCTCTTTAGGTTCTTATATTAATGTGCCACAACACTGTATAGACATAGCTTTTTAGAACATCTATTTCCATGGTTGCAATAGCACAAAGTTGCAATATGTGGGCTAACTCGGTTGTCATAATTCAGGACTTACAAGATTTCAATCACATGAGTGATAGTTCTGCTGGCAAACGCCTAAGTTTGATAGATATGTAAAACCAGAAAAGAACTGCGACATTAGAAAATAACAGCAAAAAGTGTAATCTAAGGAATATCTTTGTTTTTCATGGCCCAGGATCTGTACTAAATACGTGACTGAATGGATAGTTATTCATTTTAAAACCGTAGCCTACAAGATCTTTGTACCATAAGAGGTAGGAATGCTATCCACGGTCTTTGAATGTCAAATGTGTGTAACCTGATGGATAGCTTTGCCTTACTCTGCCATGGGAATCTCTGCAACCAGAGTGATGGCTCTGCTCACTCAAGATGAAACCTGCACGAGTCCTTGAACCTGGAGGTCAGGTCTTCTGTCCACAATTAAAAAAATAGGTATTGTGCAACCTTGTGCATAGCTACGCTACAATAGGTCTAAGTCTGCCAGAGTTATGTAACCTGAAGGATAGCTCTGCTGCCAATGGTTAGAACTTGTAGGTTTGTGTGAAGGGGTAACACTGCTCTCCGAAGCTGAGCCTCTAAGACTTTAATTCCAAAAGATAGCTCTTCCGTCATAGACCTGAGCATGTAAGATATTTGTAGCCTAAGAGGAAATGTTTTCAGAGACATAAGCCTAAAAAACATTTCATGGGAGATTGCTTTGCTGTCAGATGTCTGACCCTGCAGCAGCTCTGAAATAAAGGAAAGGTGTGCTGGGAAATGCCGGAGCATGTAAGCACTCAGTAAAGTAAGAGATACATTTGCTGTGCGATGCATGAGTTTGTAAGAGAGCTGGAACATGAGGAATATCTCTTCTGTTAGAGGCGGGAGCCTATTGGTCTGTGTAACTCGAGAGAAGATTTATGTACAGAGGAATGCTAGCCAGGAAAGTGTTAGAGCTTACATTTAGTAAACATTTTAGATTTCGGTGTTAACTTAGCATCTTTTTCTAATGGTGGTTTAGTTGTTTTCCCCTAATACAAGAATGTGCCACACAAGCATTTATTCTTGGTAGGCATTTTTGCCCTGTAGTACACACAATTAGTTCCAGGGTCACATAATTGGAACGCAACACCCTTGCTACATTTTTGTGCATGTAGGAGACTCTTGCTCCCCAGACTAACTACAGATGCTGTTCTGCACCCCGGTACAGTAAAATAAGGATGGTTTTATTATTTAAACAGCATCCATGCTGAATTTGGTGAGAGATACGTCACACCAAAGTTATTATGGAAATAGTTGTGACTGAGATGCAGCCCTGCAAGCCTTAACCTTCATCCTGAGAAGGAAGACAGTCGTGCAAGAGAAGAGTACAGGCCTTAGACTGGTGCATTTTTAATGCACTGAGGCATGCCTCCTGACACATAATTCCAAGGTATGGAGTTAGATAATTTTAACTGGTCTGGCAGAAGGGTACTCCTGCTATGCTCGATTTAGTGTAGAGGTACCATTGATAGATAGGAGTAACATTAGAAACAATTAACATGGTTGCATTGTTTGTGTTTTGTCACCATTCTAATAATGCTTACAAAACGTATGTGTTTCATCTGTCTAATAGTCACGGTTCACATTATATTTACAAGGATTAGAGCTTTTTAATAAACATTTGAAAATACAAATTTTGCTTCTTTTCTTTGTAACACCTTGGGCGTACAGAAGCAACAATCAAAAGGGTAAGATCTATTACCACAAATCCCTTGGGAACTGGAGCAGTCATGTTCGAGGTTACTGACAACATATAGAACTGTGGAAAGTTAGGAGATTAGATGTGGTACTGTAAGCTAGCCAAAGCTAATATTTACTGATGATATAAGGAGACTTAGTTTCTATATTGTGATGTTTTGTTGACTTAATACACAGTCCTACTAGATTAGTAGGAACCATATAACAGGAGGCTGCCTAACCACTCGCGACTCCGACCTAAGCTTCTGGATGGTCTGTTTAAGCGGCACCTAAACAGTCTCTATTTCCCTTGACGGGATGCTCTCCTTGCCCGTGCATGCTCCCTGAGTAACATGGAGAACTGAGCTAGAAGACGGTGACTAACCATGACAAAGGCAGGGTGGCACAGTGTGTCTGTAGAGCTTGAGGAGTCAGAAAAAGGTAGGAACTCAAGTCTGTGCCTCAGGCTTGCACTGGTTTGACGGAGCTGGTCTGCCTCATCCTCCCAGCCAACATATTAGGAGTGCCGCGGTAGCGCAATATTGTCCTCGGAGGGACGCTGCTGTGGTTTCCCTAGGATCCATCTTGCTCTTCGGCCCTAGTCGAAACCGATGAAGTCAAGAAGCTGACTCTCGGTTTCAGGTTCTCTGCAGGAAGTGCATCAGCTACCCTAGTGGCAACAGAGGGAGATCCTTGCAGAAGACAGCCCGGTGCAGCTTGTGGACCTTGTGAAGACGACAGATTATATACTATCTAGCCTAATGACATTGCTTAAGGCATCAGAGAATGCACCTGTATTATTAAAGACATTATAAACTGAGATCTTCATCTTACTTAGACTTATTCAATAATTTTCACTACAGAAAACTTGTTGAGTCCAAATTATAAAAACAACAAACGTGCTCAGGGTGTTTGAGATCAGAGCACAACCATTTTTTCCAGTAGAAAAGAAAGTCAGAAAATAGAAACAAAGAGGGCATAACTAATGCAAGTAAGATAACTGAGGCAAAGGAAATATATTTAAAACCTCAGTTAAAGAACAAAATACAAATAGTATTGATGAGTACTTCCTGAGCACAGCAGAATAACTCTGCGATAATGTGAATATGGAGCAAGTGGAAGTTCCCAGCCAACCAGAAACAGGGTTTGGCAATAGGCAACAAATAATGCCCGATGTTCACAAAGCTGGTAACTGCATGGTTATATGCAGCAATTTGAAGCACTCAGTCAACTAGAAATAGTAATACGGAATGAAGCAACAAACAATGCGCCACCTTTCACAAGGCTGACAATTCAGTAAATTCCTAAATATCTCAACTTAGCATCCTAAGTGGAACCAACTCGGGAAACAATCAAGGAACGCGCCAATCTAACGCCTTCACAAGAAAACAGGGTCTTTACCTTATTTCCATGAAGCCCAGATCAATAATCTCCGAGTCCTGACTCATCTGGTCTCTCTCCAGAACGTAAAAAACATTTCATCTCTACTGCAGTGAAAATGGGTAATGATCAATTTGGCCCACGCTACTTGGCTCATTAAATCAATCAGGAAAAGTTCTGAATAATCATTCACTAGGAGTATCCTTAAAGATTGTATGAACCTGGATAATGTAATGTCACTCCCTTGGCTGCGTTAGGTTAGGAATACTTTTTATAAGAGTGGCCTAGAGGAATGTTATAATAACCCAGATACTATGGAGTCTAACATGAAAATGATTATAAAAAATGCATACCGTACTGAACTAAGGATGCCTGACCAGGGCAGGGGAGCGTAATATGATGGGGCATTAGGTCCCCAGCAATTTTATTTGTCTTTTACTTTGCATGTACAATTGCGTTTTCTGTTGACCAAATTTTGACTGGGAACACTGCATTTTTTTAGTGGCCTATCCCAAACAGGCTGGCTGGTGGGAGAGACTAGCCCCCTGTCCTTGTAATAATCTGGCCAAACAGAGTACAATGCATTTTATGTTGTTCTGTTCCCTGTACAAATACCCTAGAGCACGTTTTATTAAACCTATATTGACCGTTATTAGGCCCTGTCTAGTGCAGTACTTAGTTTTATTAGAACTGCATTTATAATCAGGAAACGATATGAAGTGTGAAAATGAATCTAATTTTATTAATTTTACTAAGAGTTTTCTACTTAGTCAATTGTACAAACTGAGGTGGGGATAGTTGTGATGATTTTAAAATTGAAGAATTTTGCTGGTTTATTAAGATCTATGGAAGGAAACGTGTGAATTTTGTAATTGTTTTTAGATGTTATATTGTGTAAACTTTTATGATTCTAATGAATCGAATAAAGTTATTTGAATGAATGAAATGAATGAATAATCAGTCTACCAAATTGGAGCTCCAGGTTGTTCTCATAAAAATATTGGCAACAGCAATTGTGTTTATTGATAAAAAGATAGAATTACTAAGCATCATCACTAATGTAACAAATTCATAAGTACTTTCAAGACATGTAAAAATTCACTACTTGTGAAAAAACATCAAGAACAATACTGCTGTCCTATATTGTAGATACACTCTGATCTCCCAGAAATCCTAAAAATAATTACATAAGAAGTAGAAAAAAACATGAATCTACACACAGAAACTATTGAAATCATGAACTAAACCCACACTTCAGACAATAGCCAAGATGATGCACGGAGCTTAAGTTCACAAGGAGAGAGGCTAGTGAAAGTTTGAATCTAGTCTCCTCAAGTTTAGAAAAAATGAATACGATTGGCAAATATTTCCTACTGTAAACATCCAAAGCAAATCTTTAACTGCTAGTCCCATAGTCACCCAGGATCAAACTTCACATCTACTAACAAATAGGCAAAGCAAACAAAGACAGAGAAAAGCTCCGAACAAGAAGGTATTACAAAAGTTAAATAGTCAACCAAATCCCAAACTATCAATAGACTCAGAAATTATTTCCCATTTTTACAAGACAAAATTCAAATGAAAGAAAACTCGATCCAACGCCACCTTTGATACTTCAAAAACAAGAACACATTTTTAAACCCAAACGGAGACTGATTCTGAGCTAAAACTGCTCAACTCAAAATTAGCGCCTAATTGTAGACCAACCCTGACAGCAGACACTAGTAAGAGGCAACAAAGAAAGAAAACTACAAAATTAGTCATCAGACACTAGTATAGCCAACTTGTCTGAGCCAGCGTTAAAATTACTCAATTCAAATTGGATCTTCAAAACCACTCACCGGACATTCACATAGTAACTAAGACAAAGATATCAGAAGCAGCCTCACTATGGGCATACAGATATGGATCGAGCCGATTCTGTCATCGGGTTGAATCAAACAACAGGAATGTTCAACAATAATACCCATGACCCAAGAATATCAATACTTCCATTCAGAGGGCGGATCATGAAATCTGGAATCACTAGCTCGCAGCCAACAACTGATTCTCCATCCAGAATACCAGTCATTAAACAGAGGGAACATCATAAGGTTACTTGCAACTCATCCTGCCCTGCAACATTTATTGTTGATGCACGTACTGTCAATAGATTTTATTAAAAGTGCAAGGTCAACCACCAAGGAGTCAACTTTGATCATATGAAATTCTGTGGAGGTAGCTAATTTCATCCTCTCAAAGAAATCAATCTTTTATAATTAGGGATTTATTATAAACAAACCTCCAATGCAAATACATCCAAGTCCTCTTCTTCCAAATAAACACTGATTTTTAGATATGAAAACACCCATGAGAATATATTAACGGACTGAAGTCAAAGCATAATTGTACACAAAATCAGTACTTAAAAACAGCAGAAAATCTACTCAATCTATCCCTCTACAATGTAATCTGTGAATATTATCGGCTAAGGCATCTGAATAAGCCCACACTCAGGTTACTGAAATCTCATCGACCTCTTACTCTTTGACTTTGGCGCTAGCTAGCACCGGTGCTAAATAAATTGAATGATAATAATAAGCCTTTGCCGACAACAAAAGAAACAGATTTGCTGTTATAATATGGGAGATTTAATAAGACTTCTACAAGATGAAGACCTCCACTCTATGGGATTAAGAGCGCTCAGTGGTAGAAAAACATAAAATAGCCCAGAAAACCAACCCACTTTCCAAAGTTCAGGATCAGCACTCTAGACTATATGGTGGTCAGTCTAGACCTTGTTTCAGCAGTCTGGAACTTTGAAATAGAAAACGGAATTGACAACCATTACCATCTCCAGCTAACCACAATACCTCCCTCTGGAAAAATATTGCCCAATTACAGAAATAACAAGTATGGCAAAAATAAATTGGAGAAGAAATGGAC
Organism: Triturus cristatus; assembly: GCF_964204655.1. Lineage (NCBI taxonomy): Eukaryota > Metazoa > Chordata > Amphibia > Caudata > Salamandridae > Triturus > Triturus cristatus. The sequence continues at coordinate 618,034,202 of NC_140584.1, forward strand.
TAGATTATTTAGCAAATCAGAACGGATCCTATCAGACTTGAATGGCACTCAACAGCCAGCTGTAATAAGCAAGATTGGTCACATAGGGCTATGGGCGCTAAATGTGGAAGAAATGCATTGACTCTTCATGAAAGAAACCAGCGATAACAACATCATATATCAAAAAAACAAAAAAATATATAACCAAAAAAATAATAATTGCACTCAACTACATGGCTAAATCAATAAAGAACTTTAAAAAGATTTTTTTTTAAACGGTCTCTGAAAGAAATCTCTGGGTATTCCCAAAGACCCATAGGACCAACTCCAGTTTTAAGTTTTGTTTTTTAAGAAGTAAAAAAAAACAAAAAAAACTTACAAAAAAAGGACTACAATCAAGAAAAGAGACATGAGAAACTTGGGCTTAACTTATCTGGAGCCTGCAGGCAAGGCAATTTAAAAAACTATTCCGGCCCATTGTCAATCAGTTGGCACACAACCATCCCTTGTTAGAAAAACAAATCCTCACTGAAAACAACTGGATCCTTTTTCTTCAACTGTTATACAACACCAATCCTGAAAACAACTCTTCATTGTTGGCTCAGTGCAACTCCAATAAGGTATGCATCTCAATTGGTAAAAAACATCTGGGCTTCTTGTCACCTTTGCTTGCGCTGTTATTCAATGAGTGCCTCTATTTTCAATATACTAGAATCCTGACATGGATCAATCTTGCAGACAATATATAAGAAGGGAAATGGAAGGAGCTCCTAAAATACAGGCCGACAGCCCTTTTGAATATAGAAGGTAAAACTTCAGAAGGCAATCCTACAAGATCTAGAAGACGGGATTGAAGAACAGAGTAGTTCCTTTCAAACAAACTGGATTCTGATGTGCAATGGAGACAGAGCAGAATATTACCACTCTTTCCGTTCTAATTCATAAACCAACATTATACACCAGCTTGATTGACCTGAAGTCGGCATATGACAAAAGTCCAAGACAACTTCTGTGGTTGAAACTATTCAAAAGGTCCATTCCTACCCAAATTTCAAAGGCCATGAAGCTTCTATATATGAAAACATGGGTCAAAACAAAAATTGGGAACCAGGTTGCAATCTACTGTAAAATTTACACCTCAAATGGGCGAAAGTAGGGCTGTGTATCGTCCCTCTGTCCAAAAAACAGCCTGGAGACCAGCTTAGATAAAACCACATTTATAATGGTAGGAACAATACGAACCAAACATCAAGGAAGCGGAATGTTGACATAGTAAACTCCTACAAATATCTGGCATTATGTTTGATAAGCAAGGCTCCTTTAATAAACATAAAGCATCTTTTTTTTACAGAAGCAAACTTGCTGCTGCAATGCATTTAAGCAATCGCATATTAAACTACAAGGGGCCTCCCTCAAGCCACTACTAATAACAATAAAGAGCAAATCAGATTCAGCTTTGAACTACAGTTTGGCCACAGTCCCAACTGAAATTACCCACTTTTTGAACATCAAAATAGTTAAACTATATAGAAAATTCTTTTGACTTCCAACAAATGTGGCTTGAAGCCAGATTAGTTTAGAATTTAGCCTCTGTAATCAACTAATTATTAGGAAACTCACATATATCAAACTAATACATATAAGGAAAAATTCCAGTAATACCACCTTCATTTTTTAGGTCTCGGCTAGCGAAGGCTGCGCTCGCGAGATTTAATGACTTGGAGTAGTGGGGCTTTAACCCGCCCCTCTTCTCTCCTCTTCTCCATTGGCTGGCCTCTGAAATGCTGGTCAGCCATTGGAGAAGAGGTTCGTCGCTCCAAACAAGCCCCGTCTTTTTGCGATTCGGGGGCGTGTTTTTTTGAGTCTCTCTTTTTGCTCGGCCGTCCCTTTTTTCGCTGGTGGGCGTGTTTTTTTTTTTTCTTGTTTTGGACCCTTTTCAGGTTTATTTCGCTGTCTGTTGCTGTGAGGCGAAGGCTTCCCGAAGCGGTATGGTAAGCGTTTTTTTCTTTTCTTATGTTGTATGCTTGCTTCTTATCTTATCTAACTCTTTTTGTTTATGTTTCTTTACAGGGCTTCCCCGGTCCGTGCCGTTCCCGTGCAGCGTCGTGCATGGAGCGCTTTCCCCAGTCTGTATGAAGCTGTTTGCGGGTCTTAGGTAAGGCATTTGGTCTGTTTCTTATCTAACTCTTTGTTTCTGTTTCTTTACAGGGCTTCCCCGGGCCGTGTCGTTCCCGTGCAGCATCGTGCATGGAGCGCTTTCCCCGGTATGTGTGAAGCTGTTTGCGGGTCTTAGGTAAGGCATGTGCTTTGTTGCTTATCTAACTCTTTTTTTTTTTATGTTTCTTTACAGGGCTTCCCCGGGCCGTGCCGTTCCCGCGCAGAGTCGTGCATGGAGCGCTTTCCACTGTATGTATGGTGCTGTTTGCGGGTTTTAGGTAAGGCATCTTCTATGTTTCTTAACTATCTTTTTTTTTCCTGTTTTTTTACAGGTCTTCCCCGGTCTGTGCCGTTCCCCTTCAGCGTTGTACCTTCTGCTTTCAGGTAAGAGTAAGCTATTGTTATTTATTTCATTTACAAATTACTTTGTTTACTGTTTTATTATGAACCTTTGTTTAATTATATCATTTATGTTCTTTGTTTGATTGTAATACAGGTGTTTCTTGACGAAAGTGCTGTTACATGTATTTGGTGTGGGATTCATTATTTGATTACGGGAGGGTGGGGCACGTTTTATTATTGAACCTGCTGTTGTCGGAGTGTGTCATTGGTTTCGGATGTCACGGTAGGCGGAGCGCAGCACCGAACAGGTAAGTGCAATTTATGTATACGTTGAATTTTCGTTTTTGGATTAATTTTAATGTGTGCATAATATGTCTATGTATTTGGCTTGTTGATAATTTTTTTGTTATTTATCGATGCCGTTATTGTGTTTGATGTTTTTTCTTATTATGTGTTGCGTGTCATTTTGTTCGTTTGATCGTAATACAGGTGTATCTTGACGAAAGTGCTATTACATGTATTTTGTGTGGGGTTCATTATTTGATTACTGGAGGGTGGGGCACGTTTTTTTTATTGAATCTGCTGTTGTCGGATTGTTCCATTGGTTTCCGGATGTCACGGTAGGCGGAGCGCAGCACGGAACAGGTAAGTGCAATTTATGTATACGTTTTATTTTCGCTTTGGGATTACTTTTAAAGTGTACATAGTATGTCTATGTATTTGGCTTGTTGCTAAATGTTTGTTATTTATCGATGCTGTTAGTATATTTTAAGTTTTTTCTTATTATGTGTTGCGTGTCATTTTGTTTGTTGGATCGTAATACAGGTGTTTCTTGACGAAAGTGCTATTACATGTATTTAGTGTGGGGTTCATTATTTGATTACGGGAGGGTGGGGCACGTTTTTGTTTTATTGAATCTGCGGTTGTCGGATATTTCCATTGGTTTCCGGATGTCACGGTTGGGGGATACGCAGCTACAAACAGGCAAGTGCAATCTTTGTATACGTTTTATGTTTTTGGAAATAATTGTAATGTGGATATAATATGTTAATATATTTCGCTTGTCGAATAATGTTTCTTAGTTATCGATGCTGTTAGTATATTCGATGTTTTCTCTTATTATGTGTTTCGTCTCATTTTGTTTGTTCGATCGTAATACAGGTGTTTCTTGACAAAAGTGCTATTACATGTATTTTGTGTGGGGTTCATTATTTGATTACGGGAGGGTGGGGCATGTTTTTTTATTGAATCTGCTGTTGTCGGATTGTTCCATTGGTTTCCGGATGTCACGGTAGGCGGTACACAGCTACAAACAGGTAAGTGCGATTTATGTATACTTTTTATTTTCATTTTGTGATTAATTTTACTGTGTACATAATAGGTCTATGTATTGGGCTTGTTGCTAAATGTTTGTTCTTTATCGATGCGGTTAGTATTTGAGCTTTTTTGTTATTATGTGTTGGGTCGCAGGCTGTTTGTTTGATAGTAATTCAGGTGTTTAGTAATGAAAGTGCTGTTACATGTATTTTGTGTGGAATTCAGTATTTGATTACGGGAGGGTGGGGCACGTTTTGTATTGAATCTGCGGTTGTCGGAGTGTGCCATTGGTTTCCAGATGTCACAGTAGGCGGAATGCAGCTACAAACAGGTAAGTGAAATCTTTGTATACGTTTGGGGAATTAAATTAAATGTGTACATAATACGTTTATATATTTGGCTTGGTGATAAGTGTTTGTTATTTATCGATGATGTTAGTATTTTCAATCTTTATTCTTATTATGTGTTGCGTCTCATGTTCTTGCTTTGATTGTGATACAGGTGTTTCTTGACGAAAGTGCTATTACATGTATTTTGAGTAGAATTCATTCTTTGATTACGGGAGGGTGGGGCTCGTTTTTTTTATTGAATCTGCTGTTGTCGGAGTGTGCCATTGTTTTCCGGATGTCACGGTAGGCGGTACGCAGCTACAAACAGGTAAGTGAAATGTTTGTATACGTTTTATGCTCTTTTTGGGATTAATTTTAAGGTGAACATAATATGTCTATGTATTTGGCTTGGTGCAAAATGTTTGCTATTTATCCATGTTGTTAGTGTTTTGGCACTTTTTTCGGATTGTGTGTAGCGTCGGTGTGTAACGTTGTCTCAAGGTAAGTTACAGGTCTACCCTGGTCCTTAGCGTTGTCGTGTAGCGTTGTATATGGAATACTTTGGCCAGGATGTATGCTGTTGGCTGCAGATTTTCGGTAAGTCATCTTGTCTGGGTTTGTTACATAACTAAATTTTTTTCGGTTATTTTTACAGGTCTTCCCCTCTCCGTGCCGTCCACGTGAAGCATCGTGCATGGAGTGCTTTACCCGGTATGTATGATGCTGTTTGCGGGTCTTTGATAAGGCATATTCTTTGTTTCTTAGCAAACTCTTTTTTCCTGTTTTTTTGACAGGGCTTCCCCGCTCCGTGCCGTCCCTGGGCAGCGTCGTGCACAGAGTGCTTTGGCCGGTATGTATGATGCTGTTTGCGGGTCTTAAGTAAGGCATCTTGTCTGTTTCTTATCTAACTCTTTTTTTCCCTGTTTTTTTTACAGGGCTTCCCCGGTTCGTGCCGTCCCTGGGCAGCGTCGTGCACAGATTTTTTTAGTAATTTTTGCCTGTATTTATAATGCGTGCTTTCTATTCTTCTTTTAGTAGGTTTTAGCTTTACGTTAAAAACACCTTTGTAGGCGAGGCAGACAGGTTGGAGCCACATTGCCTTTTACTGCATCGCTATCTGTTCCATGCACGCTTTCAAATTCGCTTTGCACGGAATTCACACCTCGTCTCTAACAATGACACACACTCTCAGTCAGACATCCCTTTCATCCTTACAAGGAAGACCCCCACCCAAACATTAGCATACGGCTAGACACCAACATCTCACACACGCGCTGTTCGTAAACAAGACGTGTTGCTTCCCTTTTGTTATTCATTTAAAGTTACTCCCCTTTCTTTCTCTTCTACTGTACTTAAACTCGAAGAGCAGTCATTCTAAACATTTCGTGGGTCAACATCATCCGGTATACATTGCGAGCTGAACTATCTCTGTTGCAAAAAAGGTAAGTAGCTTAAAACATTGCAATTGTAATACGCTTGTGCATTGCCGTTTTTAACATATTTGCATCGAATTCGTAAAATCTTGGTTATCAAATGTAAAGTGCAGTTGTTTTACAACGTAAACCTTTGAAAACCTGTTTTGCTTCTTAATTATCGAAGTTCGTTTAGTATCTTGCTGCCGTTAATTTTCGAAGCCGCAATTTTTTAACTTTGAACCGAACTGGTTAGCTAACATATATTGACCAGGATTTAGAAGGAAAACGCACGCGCAGCACATTAACTTGCTGCTTTTGCTTTCAACGCTAACTATATTTATTACGGTACCGCTTCGCTATTTTTTGCCGTGTATTTCATACTTAGTGAAGCGCTCTCTGCATAATATAATTTCGTCTCGCTTGCATTAGAAACTTGCTACTGTTGCCAGTGATCGTACAATTATACACTACTACACACCTTTGGCTGCCTTTTAATTTGGATTCGCTTACTTTGTTAGTTGGATATGTTACAACTGTTTCAATTTCGTTGCCAAAATGTGTTTCATGATGCCAAACGCTTTCCCGTCATGTGGGTTTTAGCTCGTGTCCTGTTCGCCTCAGAAGTTACTAAACATCTGTCACCCCTATGTGTACTTTTGTATCTAAGTTTATGCCTAGGTTTGCATTTTTGGTGCGCGTCTTCAATTGCTTTTCGCCTATTGCTTTTGGTCATGCTTTAGATTCAAATATATTTACCATCTTCTTTTCTCGCCTCTTTAAAGATGCTTTCAGGTTACATTGTTTATTTTTATGTTCCATCTAAAATGCGTATACACCTTATTTACTCTGTTCTACTTCGATGCAAATTTATCAACCCGAACCAAGTGTGGCTCAAAGTGGGGGGGGGGGGGGGTGCTTATCTTTATACTATCACTGACATTTTAATGTGCGATGTTTGCTATCCTTTTTTTGGGGGGCTTTCACAACGTACGCTTACGGAACTAGGTTTACTTCTCAAAATACTTTTAGTTATTCTCATTGTTTACTTATTTTCGTTGTGTGCTGAACAGACATTGACCTTTATGTGTGTATTAACAGCGGTAATGCAGATATTAGTCCACAATTTTGTTTTTTTTGCAATCACGCTTCACAGTACAATACTTTTTTTCAGTAGAAACTCATGCTTCATAGCTTGAAAGGTCAATGCGCGAATTGTGCATTAAGTGCTGCTTTTGCAGTTTTTAGCATACTGCATATATATGCTACATACCGCGCCTTCTTAAACTTTTAGTGCAACAAAGTAGCACAGCTTGTGGAGAAAGTTGCCATGGTGCTGGAAGTCAAAGCGCAGAAGGCAGACGGTTGAGAAAACACAATATGTATAATTAGATCAAAGGAAATTATGGGATCGGTTTGGGCAATTTCGGTAGCGTGATGCATTTTACTAGCCGCCTAAATAATAAGTCTATAACATTATGGAGACATAAGGCTGTACTAACTATCTTTTTTGTGCGCTCTCATTGCTAATGCAGGAAAAAAAAAAAACAGTCCAGCCATTCCTTTAAGCAACTCCAGTTGGCCTACTTTCTACTAGGACACAGTAAGTTATTCCGCATATTACAATGCAAACGAAGATGGCATTTTTATGTTACCCCCTCTTATTCTACAACACATTCTAATGGTCTATGCGACACTAAGCAAAACACTCTCTCCTATACTTTCTAAACTCCATACAGTGGCTTACACACTATATCACACAAATATGCTACAGACTCTCTGCCACATACTCTTTTACACACAATTTCTTAGATGCATTCACTTTGGTATGCTCTCTATACTATGCACTCTTTCTTATGTGCACTATATGCTATGCATAGGCTATACTAAGCGCACTCTGGACTATACACTCTTCACTACGCACATTCTTTACTATGCACACTCTGTACTAATCACAATCTACAACACATTTCTGACCATAAACCTCTCTATTACACACGGTCTGCAACACACTCTTTATTACAGGCTTTGATACAGTCTTTCGCATACACTCCCCATCATGCACTTTCCACCATGCACTCTCCATTACACATTCCACACCACACACTCTTTATCCCACATTCTCATTCACACTCTCTTCCATCCACTCTCTACAACACACACTCATTGTGTGACTTAGCGTGTGTAACTTAGCGCGTGTAACTTAGCACGTGTTATGTTATGTTACGTTATTTTCCACTTGTAGCGCGCTCAGCTACTCAAGAGTATCCCAGCGCGAACCTGAGGGAAACAATGCCAATCATACGAAGAGAAATGTCTTAAGCTTCCTTTTGAAGACTGCGAGCTCCTGAGTAAGGCGTAAATCAAGAGGGAGGGCATTCCAGGCCCTGCTGGCCCTTACCACCAGAGAACAGCCTCCCATCCTCTGCAGTTTGTAGCGCAGAATCAGCGCCAGGCCTAAGGAAGCCGAGCGCAAGGTCCGCGCGGGGACATAATGGGAAAAGCGTTTCTGGAGATATAGAGGACCCTGGCCATGAAGGGCACGATGAACCAGAACTAGAGATTTGAATTTTATTCTAGACGCAACCGGAAGCCAGTGCAGTGAATGGGGATGGGCCGTGACACTCTTCCTGGAAGAGAGACCCAGAAGTAGTCTAGCCGCCGTGTTCTGGACTACCTGCAACTTTTTGATCAGGTAGCCCGGAGAGCCCAAGAAAAGGGAGTTGGCGTAGTCTAGACGGGAGAGAATAAGAGCACAAGTAACTGGCTGCCTGTGGAAGAAGAGGAAATAATTTCCTAAGAGTTTCAATGAGACCAAAGCAGCAGCCAGCAGTTTTCTTGATATGGGTGGCGAACAGTAGATTCTCCTCAAACCAGACCCCCAAGTTCTTAGCGGGCTGTCCTTCAGTGAGAGGTAGAGGAAGCTCTTGAGGCCACAGTTGTTGGCAAAAGTCAGCAGGAAAGTGTCAAAGAGCAGAACCTCAGATTTCTGCTCATTACATTTGAGCTGAGCATCAGCCAGCCAGGTGAATACTGAGCGAAGGCACTGTTGGGCCGCAAGAGCCGAGCTGGGAGTCTTCTCCCAAGTGAAGAGAAGCTGGGTGTCGTCAGCATAGGCCAAAACCTTAGCCCCAAGAGCTTCAGCCAGATGGATCAGAGGCATAACATAAATATTGAAGAGCAAAGGGCTAAGGGAAGAGCCCTGCGGTACACCCGTGGTGACCGAGTGGGGGGGAAGAATGGAAGGGGGGAAGCCAGATCTGCTCGACCCTGCCGGCCAAGAAAGACCTAAGCCAGCCCCACACGGTCCCAGACACGCCAACCTCAGCAAGACGGGTGAGCAAGAGATCGTGCGGGACCGTGTCAAAGGCAGCCGAGAGGTCAAGCAGAATCAGAGCAGCACTACCCCCGGCATCCAAGCAAGTCCGAATAGCCTCCACAACCTCGACCAAGACCGTCTCAGTGCAATGTCCCGCACGAAACCCCGATTGCGCTGGGTGCAAGATTGCCTCCTCCTCCACAAAAGTCAGACAGTTGTTTATGCACCACCTTCTCACAAACCTTAGCAATAGCTGGCAGTAGGGAGATGGGGCGAAAGTTGCCTGGAATAAGCGGGTCAAGAGAGGGTTTTTTAAGTAACGGTAAGATCTTGGCCTGCGGAACCACCTCAGTCTGAAGAGAGAGATTTACAATCAGGGTGACTTCAAGATAAATGCTCTCCGCTACATCCGCCAGGAGTCTGGCCGGACAGGCGTCAGCAGGAGACCCAGAGTTGAGCCCTCTAAGTAATTTGAGAGTTTCTACAGGGTGGACAGGGCTGAAAGCGGACAGCAGAGTGGGAGGAGCCACCTGTGCTATCTGAGCCCCAGTCTGGGCACCAGTATCAGGAGCGAGCGAGGTCTGGATAGCCACGATTTTATCCCTGAAAAACTTGGACAAGGTATTGCACCAGTCAAAAGAGGAGGGAGTCACACTTGCTTGGGCTAGCGGGGAGATGAAACTCCGCACTATGGAAAAGATTTCTTTCGAATTGTTCCTGGCCGCATCAATGCGGGCCGCGAAGAAATTACCTTTAGCCACCGAAATAGCACCATAATAGGACCTTTGCATCCTTCTAAGATTGACTTTGGCCAGGGGGCAATAGTTACTCCTCCGCCAAGTACGTTCCAAATTTTGCACTCATGTTTAAGCGCTTTTAGGGCAGGAGTGAACCAAGGTCTTGAGGGAGTGACTCTAGTCGGTTTGATTGGGCGGCGAGAGGAGATGGAATTCACTGCACCGGACACCCAACCCGTGAAGTCTGACATACACTCCTCCAGACCTCCTGACAGCACGGGTCTGGCCATGTCCAGAGCCTGCGCAAATTCTAGAGGATCCACTTTTCCCAGAACGGGCATAGCTGAGCTCAGCACCAGAGCATCGGCCCTGGAGACGGACCAGGAGAAGTAGGATATAAAATGATCAGACCATGTCACAGAGAGAGGGTCTGAAACCTGGATAGAGAAGTTGGAACAGATGGGGTCCAATATGTGGCCAGCCCGATGAGTGGGGAGGCCAACGTGCTGCACTAACTGGGCCGTATGAAGAATGTCAAGCATGTCTGCCGCCCCCCCCATCCTCCGGCATATCCACATGGAGGTTCAGATCACCCAACACAAGAAAATTGGAGAACCTAACTGCCCTTGAAGTGAGGGCATCTCCCCAAGCCTGAAGAAATGGCCCAGAAGGACCCGGCGGCCGATAGATCAGGGTGGCCCCAATTGTGAAATGGGCTGACAGACGGGCACTAAAGTCAAGAGCCTCGCAACCAGCCCAGTCCTCTGAGTTGCCCAGGTGAAGGTTCCATTTATCTTTATATATAACAGCGACCCCCCCTCCCCTTGACCCCTGACGGTCAACTCTAAGAATTCTATAGCCCACCGGCGTAGACAATGCCACTGTAGGAGCAGAAAAAGGGTCAAGCCAGGTCTCAGTGAGAAACAGCATGTCTAGGGAGCCGTCCTCCAGCAAACCGTAGACATCCTCGTGATGTTTCTTTAGAGAGCGGACATTGATAAGCGCGGCTGAAATGTGCACCAAATTATCCCGCTCCTTGAGGCTACGAAAGCCTTTGGAGACCGGGTCACGACCCACTCCTAGCTGGAAGCCACAAACACTGCACACAACACCTGACCTCTTAGTCACATCCAGGGAATGAGGGGGATGGCAGGCCACTGACTCCAGGTCTATGAGAGCATCACGAGAGTAAAAGACCAGTGGCGAGAGAACTCCTGAACCTGAGACTACCATCGAGACTTCCCTGGCGCTGGACGCTGAAGGGACGCGGACGGGCGCAGACGGGTTTGCCTTAGGCGCGCCAGCGGCGCGCGTCCGCTGCGCGTCCGTACCACACGCATTAAATGCGCCCTGGATCGAAAAGGCTAGAGCGCCAACCGGCTGCAGGCTGCGTGTAACTTAGCGCGTGTAACTTAGCGCGTGTGACATTATGTTGCACGCGCTCTGTTGCACGCGCTCTGTTGCACAGGCTCTGGGCCACAGGCTCTCTGCCACACACTCTCTGCCACACACTAGCTTTTCACATACTCTTTCACATACTACCTACTGTACACATTTTTATGCACATCTCCTCAACATGCACCGCAGCTAATGCTTACATCTCTACTAGCTTTATTATCCTCACTACTATGCTTTATTATTTGGTCTACACTACATACACTACTCTTACTACTCTCTCTACTCCTTCATGTATACTACACACTGTTTCTTCATTATTCTCCTCTTTTGTTCCCTTCCTTCTTAACACTTTCAAGCTATAAGTTGAAAATAGCGGATGATGAGAAAGTGAGCATGCAGGTGAGAACCAATCTGCAAACTCCAATGGTGTTACTTACGTGAGGCACTGTCAACTTTTTCTGCAACTTTTTACTTTTACTATCTCTATGTTTTCAATAGTAACAGCACACACTCCATACCATGCACTTTCCACCATGCACTTTCCACCATCCACTCTCCATTACACATTCCACACCACACACTCTATCACACATTCTTATTCACACTCTCTTCCATCAACTCTCTACAACACACACTCATTGTGTAACTTTAGCGCGCGTGCCTTAGCGCGTGTGACATTATGTTTCACGCGCTCTGTTGCACGCGCTCTGTTGCACGCGCTCTCTGCCACAGCCTCTGTGCCACACGCTCTCTGCCACACGCTATCTTTTTACATACGCTTTCATATACTACCTACTGTACACATTTTTATGTACATCTCCTCTACATACACCGCAGCTAATGGTTACATCTCTACTAGCTTTGTTATCCTCACTACTATCCTTTACTATTTGGTCTACACTACATACACTACTCTTACTACTCTCTCTACTTCTTCATGTATACTACACACTGTCTCTTCTTTATTCTCCTCTTTTTTCCCTTGCTTTTTCACACTTTGAAGCTATAAGTTGACAATAACTGATGATGAGAAAGTGAGCATGCAGGTGAGAACAAAACTGCAAACTCCAATGGTGTTACTTACGTGAGGCACTGTCAACTTTTTCTGCAACTTTTTACTTTAACTATCTCTATGTTTTCAACAGTAATATACTTTATTTTTCTGCATGCACTCTTTAATAGGCACTCTTTAATAGGCACTCTTTGCCACGCACTCCTTGGCACGCACTCCTTGGCACGCAATCTTTTAACACACACACTGTACTGCACACATTTTTAGGCACACCTTTACATACATCATAATTAATGCTTACATTTCTAATACATTCATTCCCCTCAGTACTATGCTTTACTGTTTGGTCTACACTACATACACTACTCCTACTACTATTTGTATTACTTCATATATACTACACACTTTCTATTCTTTACTCTCCTATTTTCGCTCCTTATTTTTTTATAATTTCAAGCTATAAGTTAACAAAAGGTACTGATGAGAAAGTGAGCATGCAGTTGAGAACCAATCTGCTAACCCCAATGGTGTTACTTACATGAGACACTCAACTTTTCATACAACTTTTTTCTTTACCTATCTCTGTTTCGAACAGGAATACACTTTATTTCTCTACAAACACTCTTTACCGTGCGCTCTTTACCGTGCGCTCTTTACTGTGCGCTCTCTGCCGTGCGCTCTCTGCCGTGCGCTCTCTGCCGTGCGCTCTCTGCCGTGCGCTCTTTAGCATGCACTCTTTAGCAGGCGTTCTTTGGCATGCGCTCTAAGGCCACGTGCTCTATGCCAAGCGCTTTATACCACACGCTGTACGCCATACACTCTTTCGTATGGCTCTCTGCCACATGCTCTCTGCCACACGCTCTTACCATACACTTTCTTTTAGCATACTATACAACACACACTCTCTACTACATACATTTACATACACACACCCTACTTCATGCACCATTGTCAACACTTACATCTGTATGAACTATATTGCCCTCACTACTATGCTATGCTACTTGCTCGATGCTACATATGCTGATTTTGCTACTCTCTCCTACTTCATGTATGCTACGCACAGTCTTTGGCACGCACTCTTTGGCACGCGCTCTTTGGCACGCGATCTATGGCATGTACTCTCTGACATGTGCTCTTTTGCACATGCTCTCTACTACCTTTATTATCCTCACTACTATGCTTTACTATTTGGTATGCACTACATACACTACTCCTACTACTCTCTCAGCTACTTCATCTATACTACACACTTTCTCTTCTTCACACTCCTTGTTTTTTGCTTTATTACACTTTCAAGCTATACGTTAACAATAGCTGATAATGAGAAAGTGAGCATGCAGCTGAGAAACAATCTGAAAACTCCAATGGTGTTACTTACGCAAGGCAATCAACTTTTTCTGCAGTAATGCACTTTATTTCTCTGCAAACGCTCGCTACTATATGCTCTTTTCCATACACTCTTTACCATGCACTGCAGCTAATGCTTACATCTCTACTAGCTTTATTATCCTCACTACAATGCTTTATTATTTGGTCTACACTACATACGCTACTCTTAATACTCTCTCTACTCCTTCATGGATACTACACACTGTCTCTTCATATTTCTCCTCTTTTTTTCCCTTGCTTTTTCACACTTTCAAGCTATAAGTTGACAATAGCTGATGATGACAAAGTGAGCCTGCAGGTGAGAACCAATCTGCAAACTCCCATGGTGTTACTTACGTGAGGCACTGTCAACTTTTTCTGCAACTTTTTACTTTAGCTATCTCTATGTTTTCAACAGTAATATACTTTATTTCTCTGCATGCACTCTTTGCCATGCACTCTTTGCCATGCACTCTTTGCCATGCACTCTTTGCCATGCACTCTTTGCCACGCACTATTTGGCACGCGATCTTTTAAAACACACACTCTACTGCACACATTTTTATGCACACCTCCTCTACATACATCATAGTTAGTGCTTACATTACTACTAGCATTGTTCTTTACTCTCCTCTTTTCGCTCCTTATTTTTTGATACTTTCAAGCTATACATTGCCAAAAGTTAACGATGAGAAAGTGAGCATACAAGTGAGAATTAATCTGCAAACCCCAATAGTGTTACTTACATGAAACACTCAATTTTTTCTCCAAATTTTTATGTTACCTATCTCTATGTTTCCAACAGTAATACACTTTATTTCTCTACAAACACTCTTTACCATGCGCTCTTTACTATGCGCTCTTTGCCACACGCTCTATGGCACGTGCTCTTTGGCACGCGCTCTCTGCCACGCACTCTCTGCCACAATCTCTTACTACATAATAAATAAAAAACATAGACAAGATGGCTTACCTAATACCCACAGCCAACAGCATACATCACAGGCAAAGTATTCCATATACAATGCTACACGCCTACTCTAAGGACCACAGTAGACCTGTACCTTACCTTCAGATGACTGCGAATCCCAAAAACAACATAAAAATGCTACAAAGATTGCACTCCCGTGTTTGCAGCTGCACTCCGCCTACCGTGACATCCAGAAATTAATGAAACACTCTGACAACAGCAGATTCAATAAAAAACGTGCCCCACCCTGCTACAATCAAATAACGAATTCCACACCAAATACATATAACAGCACTTTCGTCAAGAAACACCTGTATTACTATCAAACCAAAAACAAGAGATATATATTTAAATAAACATTACTAATTAAAGACTGCACAAAGTAATGGGAAAACACCAAAATAAGAATGGCTCAAAAACCATATAAACAAAATAAATTAGAGTAACTCTTATTTTTACCTTAAAGAAGAATGTACAACGCTGCACAAGGACGTCACGGACCTGTGAAGCCCTGTAAAAAAACTGAAAAAAATAGTTAGATAAGAAACATAGACAAGATGTAACAAACAAATTGCTGATCAAAGGAAGCAGTGTGTGTGTGTATGGGTGTGTAACTGTGTCTGTGCAGTATATTACAAAATACAGAGAGATAACAAGTTGAAAACAGCATTATACTAGATAAGCCAGTGTTACAAAGCAAAGAAAGTCACAAAGCAAATTTTGAAAACTTTGTGCAGCCAACCTTCACCAAAATTACTGTGCTATACATGGTAAGCTAACATATACAATGTAATACTTACTCTCTATCCATGAGCTGAGCTAAACCTGTACATAAAACAGAAAAAAAACCTTACGTAAGCCATTTTGCCTATGTTTCTTAACTAAGACCCACAAACAGCATCATACATACTGCCCAAAGCACTCCATGCATGACACTGCACAGAGATGGCATGGGCCGGGGAAGGCATATCAATAACAGGAAAAAAACATTATATAAGAAACATAATCGAGATGGCTTACCTGGAACACAAAAAAAAGAGAAACCACACCACCAAAAATACTGCTTGCATAACAATGCACAGAGGCACAGGCCAGGGCAGACCTACAATAAAAACTGCCCAAATTCATAATTGTTGCATACTCTTAACACACACCCCTTCTGCCATACTCTCTCTGCCACACACTCTCTCTCTGCCACACACTCTCTCTCTCTCTCTGCCACACACTCTCTCTCTCTGCCACACACTCTCTCTCTCTGCCACACACTCTCTCTCTCTGCCACACACTCTCTCTCTCTGCCACACACTCTCTCTCTCTGCCACACACTCTCACTCAGACGACTCTCGGCCCCGCACACTCTCAACCCTGTGCACTCTCGGCCCCGCACACTCTCGGCCTCACACACACTCTTCACACCACACAACCTTTTATAGCTTTTATATTCTTTGCACCCGGTACCACACGCACTCAAATACATACTCTTAGTACTCACTTTATACCACATATTATACAGCACACATCCTCTATTCCACACATTTAAATATCCCCCCCACTACTTAACACAACATATACTCTATGCATTCTGATAACCACTAAATACTAAAGTTACAGTTCTTTACTTGATTACACTTCCTACTGTCCTTTACTACTTAATCTTTACTACATACACTGCTCCAACTACTCTTTCAATCACATCATATATACTATTCTTTCTCTATTCTTCGCTTTCTTCTCTTTGTTAATTTCTTTTACACCGTTTCCTACTCTAAGTTGGCAATCGCTGATGATGAAAAAGTGAGTATGTTTGCAAAAGCAAAACCTATACTCCCATGGGGTGACTTACGTGAGGCACTGCCAACTTTTCTCAGCACTTTCCTGCATTGCTATTTCTCCTACTTCACACTACTAATGCAATAAATCACTCTGATAAACACACTCTACTACTCTTTTGTAAACATTCCACTACACATTCTTGATGTACACTTTAACTGCTATACATTCTCTATACTATACTACATTCCACCACACTTTCTCTAGCATACTCTACAGAAAGCTTCCGCTACAAAGTATCTACGTATTATTACACCTGTATTACTCTTTTCATATTTCACATAAACTTTTTGGTGTATGTTTTTCTCTTAGGACTTTCTACAACACACGCTTTATAAATCTCTACTAAACAATGTTTACTACATACTTAGCTACATATACTATAATGCGCTCCATGCTACACTATTCATACTACTAACTCAATAATGCTATTACTACAAAAAACTTTCATCATTTCTTCCCAATTGGCAACTTTCTGTATACTAATATGCTAAGTCATCATTAATACTTGTTTTTGTTCTTCCCTAGATCGCTGTGGCAAGTTGCTCATTCCTTATCAAGGCATCAAGGTGAAAGTATCTTACTATTTTGTTAACCGATCTGCCCATGACCAATACAAATTAATTAAAATCAGTAGAATATATATATATATATATATATATATATATATATATATATATATATATATATATCTATATATATATATATATATATATATATATATATATATATATATATATATATATATATATATATATTACCTACTGGCGGTCGCCAGTAGGTAGTTATAGTTAGGACCACGTTTCCATAGGAAATCCGCAACATTCTATTTTGAATAACTTTGGCGCCGGTCGACGAATCCTCGCAAATTTTTCAAAATAGGTGGGGCGCTACGCTCCGCTCGTACCCTGAAAGTCTCGGGGGGATTCGTCAAGCGGGGGCTGAGATAAAAGGGGGGTCCCAAAACGCGTTTTTCCCATGCATTTTTCCATAGGACCTTTAGACAGGGCTACAGCACGAACGGCTGAACAGAATTACTAGAAATTTGGCAGAGAGGTAGTCCTCAGGTCAAGGAAGTGCCTTTTGTAGGTTTGGTGTAAATCTGTGCAGTCGATTCTGTGAAAATAGCCTTTAAATCAATATATATATCTGAGCCAGCTTACGGTGCGCTTACGGTACGCTTACCGTACGCGTACGGTGGCGTGCACGAGCGCGATTCTGATTGGCTCTTAGATCTTAGTAAACATTCGAATCGGCCGAAACCAGGAAGCGGCGGCCGCCATTTTCTCTCTCGCACTGAGAGTGATTTTTAAAATATAAAGCCCAAAAACATGTAAAGTGGCTGTTTAGACAGCTCCCACACACATAGCCATGTTGAGGGAGTCCCCAAGGATCCCCCAATGCCAAAAACGGAATTTTTATTTTTTCGGTAATTTCGCCGATTACGCTTACCGTACGCGTACGGTAAAAAATTTTAAAAAAAAAAAATTATCCACACTTTCTCCACCCAGTGTGCAATTGGTGCCCGCAGGGCACCAATTGTGCATGGCTTATAAGATATGAGAAAAATTATAAAATAAAAAAAAATTAAAAAAAATTAAAAAAAATTATCCACACTCTCTCCACCCCGTGTGCAAAAGGTGCCCGAAGGGCACCATTTGTGCATGGCTTATAAAATATACGAAAAATTTAAATATTACCTTTCAAAACGAAGTGCATCATATGTCCTCCATGTGCGCACGGTGCGCGAAGCGCATCGTGCGTACATGGCCCATCTAGCGTAACGTGGGCACGCGGTGCGCGTAGCGCACCGCATGCCCACCGTGCGTGCACGGCACTAACTGTGTAAAGTGGGCGCGCGGTGCGCAAAGCGCACCGCGTGCTCACTGTGCGCGCACGGTGCGCGAAGCGCACCGTGCGCGCACGGAACGAACTGCGTTAAGTGGGCGCGCACGCCACGAATGGCGTAAAGTAACTTAGCATTTAAAAAAACGTACAAATTCACTGAAAAAACCATAGGTTTCACACACGTTATAGTTAGGAATTAGCATTTAAAAAACCTTGCAAATTCACTGAAAAAACCATAGGTTTCACACGTTATAGTTAGCGGAAATTTTACTGATAAAAAAACCAATGAAATTCCCCCGTTATAGTTAGTGCAGGCAACTATAACTCACGCGACCGCAATCTTCTGCTGATGACATATGTGTCTTTATGAAAAAAAAATATTTGTAATATATGTAGAGCTAAAAATGTATGGAAGAAGACATGGGCAAATAAGTGTCTAAGTACAGTATTAGCATCAGCAGAAGATTGCGGTCGCGTGAGTTATAGTTGCCTGCACTAACTATAACGGGGGAATTTCATTGGTTTTTATCAGTAAAATTTCCGCTAACTATAACATGTGTGAAACCTATGGTTTTTTCAGTGAATATATATATATATATATATATATATATATATATATATATATATATATATACACACACATACATACACACACATACTTTTAGAAATATAAACATTTTTTTTCCATGCATAGCCTAGATATGCTATAGCTAAAACATGCCTCTTACAATTAGAAAAGCAGTTTATTAACGCTAGTACTTACAAGTTCATAAAATATAATTTGCATGCTACTTAATAGTCACTGGGCTTTGCTTAAAGCAGACCGTTCATGAAAACGAACTAAAAGCATATATAAACACACACTAAATGCCTACATAGAAAACACTTCAATTCAGTTTAATATCTTATGCATATAGCTTAAAGAAATAAACTGAACAAAAATAGGTTGGCTAAACAACATCTGTTCTTAATTCCTTAGTAGTATTAACAGCACAGGAAAAGTTGATTAAGACTTGTTTATCTACAAAACTAAAAAGTAAATACTCAGGAAAGCTCAAAAGTAGATATATATATATATATATATATATCCCATATAATATAATTGTAACACCAAAATACAGCATACATAGAACACTAAAATACAGGCATATCATAGTTAGTTTTTGGGCAGCAGTTTATTTCAAAATTATTTCTGTGTTACAATCAATATAATGGAAATACTGCAAGCAACTTATCATCAAGGGCATACCAAATTTTCCCCTACTTCGCGAGGTAAACAATGTTTGCCAAACAGCACATTTGCAATCATACACAATTGCTACAAACCTGCAAATACATGGACTGTAGAAGATTTACATGCCATTATGGACTTGGGGGATGCTTTATATGATAGATATGCATTCCATTAATAAAGAACACCTTATGCATCCGGATGATTTACCAAATTATATACAACACAATAACACTATCTATTCCCTTATGCTTAAACAACCTTCTTATGGGGACATACTGAAACATTTTGACCCATCTTCACCAAATATGCAAACAGTATTAAGAGCTGTACTAAATTTACATTGCGGTGTTTTACTTTGCATGGATATGTATGTTATAGCCATTATGCACAATGAAAATTCATACTTTGTATTTGACTCACATAGCCGCGATAACACAGGAATGCCTCACCCAAATGGAACATGCATTACCATACAAATATCATTTGAAGGACTTATAGAGTACATTACAAATCTGGCATATAGTCTAAAGCGACCCAATACAAATTACTTACCGTATGAATTAACTCCAATATAGATATAATTACAATTAAAAAACGTTCACTACATAAGGCAATGCTAATAACAGAACAAAATACAAGTTCCATATTAAAAAAAAAACATATTTATGTACATTCTACTGGAGCATGTACAGATTTTTTCACACAGAAATTTAAAACTCGCATAGAAACTGAAAGACATTTGCTCCGGGAATCAAAGACAAGCACTCTTGTAAATATACAACAGCCATCATAATCATTAGCTAATACTCAACATACTTGGACAAAACCACATGCCCTTTTACCTCTAGCATCTGCGCAACTGCCTCTACCTACCTGCAATAGCATAGATACACCACAATATACTATTGTCTCACATTATAATAGTACTACATATGCAAGTATACTTACAAATACACTTAAACACAACACAGAAATCACAAGTAGTAAGACAATAAACATACATACACAAAATCTGACAGCCTCAACAAGTGATTTGCATACTAACACATATACACATAGTTCCCATCCTACAAACATACCTCATACTGATAGTAACAAAATAATTGTTCCACAAAGTGCCACCAAAGGCATATTGTCCAAGAGGCAAAAAACCATCAAGAATAACAACATAGGGGAGGAGCCAAGATGGCGACCGGAGCAGACGCTTGAGCGCCCGGCTCCGTCGGTCCGTGGCCTCGGACTACTATCCTGATGCCCATCCTCGCCGATTCTCGAGGTGCACCGTGTGCGAAGACGCGCTGACCGCGCTGCTGCTTTCCCGGAGTCTTAACCCGCCCGGATGCCCGAGTTCTGGGTGCTTTTGTCCTCGGCACTGAAACCCTGCGCCCTTACGGCCTTTGCCTGCCTCCTGGAAGCTCCGCAGTTACCGGACCAGCTAGCGCTAACCTGAGCCCCGCGGTCCCGATCTCGCCTCGCACCATGGATCGTTGCCTGATGAGCCCGGGGAGAGACGGCCGGACACCTTTTGCACCCTGTGCCTGACGGGCTGGAGCTGTGGGGTGGGCCCCGGTGCGGTGAGTCTCCTGCCCCGCTCTGAGGACCGAGCTGTGGGGGGCTGCTGCCCCCTTTGCCTATTGCCTAGCCAGCGGCGAGGGGGAC
Organism: Triturus cristatus; assembly: GCF_964204655.1. Lineage (NCBI taxonomy): Eukaryota > Metazoa > Chordata > Amphibia > Caudata > Salamandridae > Triturus > Triturus cristatus. The sequence continues at coordinate 618,055,116 of NC_140584.1, forward strand.
CGGCGAGAAGATAAGCGACTGTCGGCCTTTCCTGTTGCGGCGTAGACCTGAGGGGAATTGACCCCTTGCCACGACCCCCCCCCCTGGCCATTGCACCGTATAGCGGCAAAACATGGCGTTGAGTGCCTGCTCGCGGCTGGGGGGTGACACTCCGGTCTCGCCCGCTGCTCACTTCGCCCTCCCTCTTCCGGACACCAGCTCCACAGTGCCGTCCCGGATTGCTGCCGATGTTGGGGCCCGGCTTCCGCTGACATGCGGCTCCGTTCTGGCTGTCCTGCGGGACTTTCAACTACAGATGTGCGCTGGCCTGCAGGCGCTGAGTGAGAGGTTTGACCCCATACTGTCGGCTGCGGGCCGTGGGCGCACTGTTTGTCATCCACAGGGCGTGGGTCCTCCGGTGCTCTTGTCCGCTTGCGGGGAAGCAGCGGCGGTGTATGACTGTGCTACACTGGTGCCTTCATCTAGCGCTCCCGGCGCCCAGGGTCCACCGCTCTCCACCTCAACCGCGGATATTTTGTCCCCCTGGTCATGGCTGCCTGCTTTATTGTTCCCTGCCTCACCGCGTCCGCGAGGCTATCCTGCTGAGCGATACCTAACGGCCTCGAGGGACCGTCCGCGGTGGCCCACTGCTGCCTTTTTGTGGAACTCCTGTACCTTACTTGCCAGGTTTGGATTTTATGTGGTGCAACGAGGGACCTCAATCGATGGTCGGCGGCCATTTCGTGATCCTACTTCACCATCCTCTCACAAGCGGCCATCTTGTCTTTGTCTGCTCGGGACACGGGGCCTTCACGCAGGAGCTGGTTTAATCCCAAGCCCGCGATCGGGCCAGGGCTAGACTGACTTCTATCGCTATGGTTTATGGACGGGCTGGCCTGGGACTGGGACTGTATGTAGGTTTTGCGCGCACTCGTCGCGACTTGTATCCCTTGCTTAAACTGTGGTGCCATGGTATCTTTGCATGCCGTTTTTTGGCGTAGAGGGCTCTCAGTGTGTGGGGGCCATAACTGGCTGATGGTTCGGGGCGCTCTGGTGTCCAGTGGGCTCCTCCCCACCTTCTTTTTTGTTTTCTTCCCTTCTTTACTCTGTTCCTACTTTCTCTCTTCTCTATATTTCGGGTTCCTTGGGCGACAGGCACTATGCTGGGGGGGGGGTAGGCCGTAGCCTCCGCATTGGTGTAGGGTGGGGGGGTAATACTCTGTTCTCAATTAGTTCTATGGGCCTTTTTTCTTTTATGTCTCTGTGCTCTACTTTCTTCGATTCGGGGTCCGGGTGTGGGGTGGATCGAGTGGGGGCGGCTCTGGAGGGGTGCGTACTTGCTCATGTGACTATCCTGATATATCTCTGCACCGCCTCACTGATTGAGATTTTACTCCCATTGTTGTTTTTACTGATGTTGCTGCTCGCCCGTGTGGTGAAGCTATCTTGCGGACTCGAATCTACTTTGCTCTTATCCTTCATTGACTTTTTTTTTCTCTGAGAAAATTATCAAAAAACTTAAAATTAACCTTCACCTCTCCTTCCCCGGGTTTCAAAGATATCTCCAGTATGTGACTCATAACCGGTTGTTAATCCCGACCGTTGATGCACGGGGGCTGTAATGTGGGTATCAGTGCTTTACTGTATCGTGGCCGGCCTGACGGTTGTAGGCCCGTATTTGTTCTTTTAAGATGCACGAATAAAGGTTTTTAAAAAAAAAAAAAAAAAAAAAAAAAAAAAAGAACAACAACATAGGCAAAACTTTTTTAGCAGAAAGACAACAAAATATAAGTGTATTAAATAGTACAAACAAACAGCACACACAAACAGATATTAGACTACCATCAAGATGTGCACAATCTCTACAAAATAGTCTATTTGCTATTCTACATAACTGTAAACCCGCAGATAGTTGGGATAGTCTAGACTTGCAATCTATTATGGATCTCGGAGATGCTCTTTATATTGAAATGCAGTCTGTTAATGAAGATAATTGTATGCAGCCACAATATTTACCCAATTACATAGATCACAATAACATTATATATGCAATTAAGCAAAACAAATGCTTTAGAATTGAGGTAAAAGAAGCAGAAATGCAAAACACCAAGTTTTTGACAAGCATTACTTCAATTGATTTGCAAAATGGTATATTAGTTTGTTTAAATACATATACTATTTCGATATTCAAAACTATCCATGCATACTTTATATTTAATCCAAATAGCCAAAATGAGAAAGTAATACCTCATGCTAATGGGACATGTATTGCTATTGAAATCGAGTCCCCTAATCAACTTATTGAATACATCATAAAGTTAGCTCTATAAGACAAGGTAACAAATTCACTAAGTATTACTTTATACTTCACTCCAGTTAAAATATACACAATTGCCAAATTGTCACTTAAGGTAACACAAAGAAATCATAGGGAAAAAAAACTGAAAACTATAAAAAAAACATATATGTCCATACTACAAACATAGCTCCGAAGGCATTACCACATATCACACCAATAGACTTGCAGGTAGAACATACAATTAGAGAAACACCCAACAGCAATAGTCAAATACATACAGAGATTTCCACAACCGCAAGTAATATTGGCTCTAACATAGCTATTAACAATACCAAATGTGGTAACTAACACATTTACACCTGATGCTGAAATTCACAATCAACCAACTACAATAGAAGTCCAACAAAATAACAGGAACAGAAAAAGAGCGCATACACAAGAACCAGAAAATCCACTTAACAATGATACAGATATAGCATCATTCACAACAAATGCCATAATTAGTAGTTTCCATGCACAAATTAGATATGGCCCAGAGTATGCTTGCACTATTTGCAATCAATTATGGCATAAACAAAGTTTACAAAAAACGCACAATGTAAAAAAAAGGGCAAAATTCATCGAATGTAACATTAGCAAATATCAAACTGAAGATATATGTAGAAAATGCTACAAATATATTGCCAAGGATAAAATACCACCTTGTTCTTTCAATAATGGGATGACATTTCCTGATATACCACCAGAATTACACTTGCATAATTTAGAAGAGAGATTAGTATCACCAAGAATTCCTTTTTTACAAATTAGAACACTGCCGCGTGGCTTTCAAAAATCTCTCTCAGGTGCAGTAGTTAACGTCCCTGCCGATGTTATGACAACTGTCACTGTTATACCAAGGCAAATTAATAACATGACAATTCCCATAAAATTTTTACAAAATTAAGCTACAAATCCTATACCCATTTCGAAAATGTTAGACCAAACAAAGTAAAGCGTGCAGCTCTATATTTAGCAACTACTAGCAGTATGTTTCAAGAATATGGAGTCACCGTTAATCCCGATTGGGAATATACACCAGCAAATATACCACCTTGTAATGACACTTCTGATACAAACAATACATCAGATTTCTCAGACAACGTTGCAGCAGGGAATTTAGATAATATGCTAACTAATGAAACTATAACTACAGAAAGCATTAATATTATAAATTTAGCACCTGCTGAATATAACACACCAAGAGGTCTATATGAAGACAAAGATTCGGAAAATGTAGCTTTCCCTACAATATTTTGTGGGAAGCGAAGGCCAACAAAAAAAGGAAGGCATGTACCAATACATTACAGTACAATATGTCAATGGGAATTAAGAAGTAATGATCAAAGAGTAGCTAAGTCCATAACAAATGTTTTCTTTAAATTGAAAAAGTTGCATATTAAGCAAATACAGAGTAAAATATATATCTCACTTAGAAAATACTTTAACAATGGTACTATTATTACAGCAAAAGACATAAAACAGAAATTAGACAGCATTTTCCAATTTAATGAGGGATACAAAATACTGAAAACTATACGTAGCTCGCCACCATATTGGGAGCAATGCAAAAAAGACTTATTTGCTATGATTAGACAATTAGGAATACCAACATTTTTTTTAACTTTATCAGCAGCAGAAACGAAATGGTATCATTTAATTAACATACTATTACGTACTGAGGAAAAAACACAATGCACAGAAGAAGAATTCCAAAATATGTCATGGGAGGCAAAATGCAAATTAATACAACGAAATCCTATTACTTGTGCTAGACATTTTGACTTTCAAGTTAGAAAATTATTTAATTGTATTTTATTGCATGAAAGTAACCCAATTGGCAAGATTATAGATTACTTTTATAGAGTAGAATTCCAACAAAGAGGATCCCCACATATACATGCAATCATATGGATTGAAAATGCTCCCCAATATGAAACTTCTGAACCTAAGGCAGTTACTGCCTTTATAGATAAATATATAACATGTGCAAAAACACAAGATCCAAATGTAGAGCCTTTATTACCCCTACAAAGGCACGGGCATACCAAAAAATGCTGTATTAAACATAAAGGAACCTGCAAATACCAGTACCCAAAATATCCAATGCCAGAAACTTTTATACTAGAACCATTAGCACTAGACAAAACTGATCAAGAGCTCTTACAGCAAATTGAACTAATACACCTGACTATGAGCACACAAGACTTCCAAAATTATACTTTGTCAGTTTTTAGATTCTATGCAACTAGATCTAAAACAATATGTTATATGTATGCGGTGCATTATAGAAAAAAATACAATTTCCCTAAAAAGTACACCAGCGGAATGCTTTATTAATAACTACAATACTACAATTTTACAAGCATGGCAAGCAAACATTGATATACAGTACATCTTGGATGCATATGCATGTGCCGTATATATACTATCGTATATTAGTAAATCGCAGCGTGGAATGAGCAAGATAATTGCACAAGCAGCAAAAGAAGTTTATCACAATCCAAGTATAAAAGATCAACTTAAGCATATAGGTAACAAATTCCTAAACTGTACAGAAATAAGTGCACAAGAAGCAGCATATCTTATACTTCAAATTCCTTTACGCAAAAGTTCTAGATCTTATGTTTTCATTAATATAAGCCCTCCAGAAAAGCGTACCTACTTATTAAAAGACATTGAAACTATAAATGTGTTACCAGATACATCCAATCACATACAATATGATAATGTTATAGTAAAGTACAGCAAACGTCCTACAGAATTAGAAACATGTATATTAGCTGACTATGCATCTATGTATAATGAAAATAATAAAAGGAGAAAGCGGAAAAATGAAACAGACCATGACAATTTCCTCACAGAAAATAACTTTTATAGCTCAGATGAGGAAGAACTTGAAATTAATATACCAAATGAAACTGCAGGACCAGACTATACAAAACGCAAAAAACAGCAAATAATTCGCTATTGCAGATTTAACAAAAGAAATGACCCAGAAAATTATTATAGAGAATTGTTAATGCTTTATTACCCCTGGAGAGTAGAAAATCTAATTATTGGTAATAAGGGAACATATTATGAAAAATTCCTAGAAATTAAAAACATAGTTGACTTTAATCATCATAAGTATAATAAGCATAATACCCCATTAACACCTAATACCAATGAAGACTGTACATTAGACACATTACTTATACCTCCAATGGATATAGAAACCAATGATAACATATGTCCTGAAGTTCAAGTGAATGAACCACGATTATATGACTTGTCTATTGATTTAGGCATTAGAAGTACAAGTAATGATGAACTTTTGACCAATAATATAATGCCAAATGACCAATATCACAGTTTGATGCTAAATCTTACAAATGAACAACTTAACTTTATATACCATCACTTGCATTGGATAAAAACAAAAGCAACACCTTGCTATACATTTTGTACAGGTGGTGCAGGAGTAGGCAAAAGCTTCCTTATTACAGCCCTTTACCAAACCTTACTACGCTATTACAATACCAAAGCAGGAGAAAATCCAGATAACATTTATGTATTGCTTACAGCTCAAACAGGCAAAGCAGCACATAACATTCATGGTAAAACGCTACATAGTACATTTAAAATACCAGTTTCACAAATGCTGACTCATAAACCACTAACTCATGAGAACAGGAGTGCACTACAAAATGAATTACTACATCTTAAATTGCTAATAATTGATGAAATATCAATGGTAGGGGCAAATCTTTTCAATTTCATACATAATAGGTTACAAGAAATAAAAATGTCCAACCTCCCTTTTGGTGGAATATCCATATTAGCAATTGGAGATTTTTATCAATTAAAACCAGTTTTTGACACATACATATTTGAAAATTCTAGGCATTCATACAGACCAGTAAGTACGAATTTATGGAAAACACACTTTAAGTTGTTTGAGTTAACAAAAATTATGAGGCAGCTAAATGACTTACCATTTGCTCAACTACTAAACAGATTAAGAGAAGGAAAACAAACAAATGCCGATATAATACAAATACGCGAATTAGACCCACCCCAAAACATTACCAAAACCATCCCTAATATTATGGCAACAAACAAAGAAGTTAATGACATTAATAACGAAGTTTTATTACAACACATAATAAATTATCCTGTTTACACATCAACCGCTATAGATACAGTTGCATCTGACCTAAGAAATAGTAAAAAAAAAAAACGAATGCAATTACCTACAGATCCAACTAAGACCATGGGCCTGCCATTCATATTACATATTGCATTAAAATTACGATACGATCTAACTTGCAATATAAATGTTAATGACGGCTTAACAAATGGTGCTACAGGTATAGTTGAATTAGTAGAAACTATCAATAGCGTCCCTAATGTGATATGGATTCTTTTTGATAAGGAAACTGTTGGTAAATTGACAAGACAGGAAAATAGCCACATATATTGTAATAACATTAACATTTCGCCTCATTGGACACCAATTCATGCCATCTCTAGACATTTTCAATTTACACAAAAATTTATAACAATTATACGCAAGCAATTCCCACTACGCCAATCATCTGCACGTACTATACATAGAACACAAGGAGAAACTATTGAACCACTTTACATCCATTTTAACAATAGCAAAATACATCATTTGCATTATGTTGCTTTAAGCAGAGCAAAATCATTAGAAAACATATATATTAAGAACTTTCAGCAAGACAAAATAGTTGTACACCCAAAAGTTCATGAAGAAATGACCCGATTAAGGGCACATATGCAATTGGAAATATCAGTACCCCAATTATGTAACTATCTGCAAAACTTTAATATTATTGTACATAACATACGTTCACTGCAAAAAAATTACAAAGCTATACAAGCCGACACAAATATCATGAATGCAGATATTATATGTCTCACTGAAATAAACACAACTAGGAAAGGAGACAGCAATTCATTATTAATTCAACACTATCACCTAATAATATTTGATAAATTCCATAATCAGCATACTAAGCATGGAATCACTATTTATTACAAGCCAAATATTTCCTTGTTGCCAATTTATGAAACACAAAACGAAATTGACATTGTACATTTTACTTTACTTCTGAATAATTGTGACTACTTATTTGTAATATTATACAAACACCACATGTAGAACTACAAAAACTTTTGCAAGTATTAACTAGCATATTCAACTTTTACCCGGATTATAGATATATAATAATGGGTGACTTCAACATAGATTTAACACAAGTATCGCACAACACAACACTACTATTAGAATACATGCAAACCCAATTCCAATGTCACCAAAAAATTCAAAACCTACACAACAGACTACAATTCAACATTAGATCATATATATGCTAATGTAAATGTAACTCACTTTGGTATATTAGAGTCCTACTATAGTGATCACAAAGCATTATGGGTAGCAGTTTAACAAGCATAATGTATCATTGGATATGTTCTTTTCTTTCAGAGATTTCCTTTCTTTACATGTTATATTCAGAATGTCTGCTTACATTTTTCTCTCCTTGCAGATGATTTCTATACAAGAAATTAAGCAGACAAAACAAGAAGAAAGCAAACCTTATCAAAAAGCAATAAGAGCTAACATAGTGAAATGCTCACCGAAAACAAGCTACAAAAACGCTAAGCAAGAAAATAAGGTTTTGTACCATGTTGCTCTAGCTGATGAAAGTGGGTCAATTAAAGGAACTTGCTACAACGAAGATTTTTTCAAACAGACAAAGGAAGGGAATGGGATTATAATTTGAAATTTTATCAACAAGAACAATGTGATAATCTTAACCAAACAAACAAAGATTTGCAGAATGCCACCGTTAACAATTTCACAACAAATTATCCAGGAAGCAGAATACATACTACAGCCACCTGCTCCACCGATTTCTCCAATAAAAACAATAAGAAAGGCAAATTTACGGTCGTTAATGAGCATATTAGGAACAATATCTGAGGTACGTAGCTTATAAGGAACTTTTTTGATGCGTATTAGCAAGTACATGTAATAGTCAAGTGCAACCACACACTATCAAACGCAGTATCTATCACACACACTGTAAGACACACTCTTCGGAGCACTATAACATACATTCTATAACAAATTTGTTAACTCCAAATCTTTAGAACACACTCTCAACAGCACACTCTTTACTACAAACTCGGCACAACACTCTTTAACACACATGCTAACTATAAAAATTTTAAAAACTGCCTATTGGTTCCTCCTCTTTTACACACATCAATACTATTCACTCACTCTGACACACTTTGCCATATGCAAACTCTATTACATATATTTACATACACACTCTCTATCCCTCATTCTTACCTACATAAAACTTCCCAATAGTCTCTAGTAAAATTGACTACATGCATAATAAAACAGTAATAGTCTAAAAAAAACGCTAAGGAATATATTTACACTTCATCGATTTAAAAATTCCAATATACTACACACGGATGTTGCTACTACTAGCACTATTAATTACTATACACCACATACGGTGTACTATTGACTCCACTCGATCCTTTTTACATTTCTTTTATATATCCCAATAATAGTTTGACAATACGTAATTAAAAAGAAGTGAGCATGCAGTTGAGAACCTAAATACACAATTCAATAGTGTTGCTTACATGGAACACTGTCAACAGTTACCAACACATTTAAAGTATTATTACTATTTCGTCGCACCACTAGTAAAACTAATAGCTATACTACATATACTCATCTACTCTTTTGTATACACTCTCCTACAGCTTATATAATATATATACTCTAATACAATACTCTCTACCGCACACTCTCTAGCGTACACACTTACTATTACGCAAAAAATACCCTACAAGAATCAACTAAAATTTGGTTCTTAAGTTCGCGACAAAAAAAAAACTATGCTGCTCCACCATATACAATGTATGCTCCAAACAATACTAAATATTTTTTTTTTAAATTAACAGGAAGAAGAAACAAAAACTGTGTTCATTGGAGGACAAGAAACTAAACTAAAATCAATAACAGTGAACGATGCAACAGACTCAGTAAAAATAACACTATGGAGAGACGCAGCGGACTTTCCAATCGAACTTGGAACATACATCAAAATTACTCATTTGACAGTGCATGAATTTAACAACCAGAAAATATTAAATTCAACTCGGAATACACAATTGCAAGTAAGTGCAAGCTAAAATCCCATATTTCTCGCTGAAATACTTGCATTCTTTGCAAAAACTTACTTGCACATATGATACACAACACAGATTACATTCGTCTTTTTATTATCACAACTAATAACACCGCTTACTCCCTCTTCTACATACAATTTGCTATAGATATATCACTTTACCTACATGCGTATACATTAACACCTAAAACACTCTGCCTGTATATCTCTAACTAACTACATTTCTGTTTAACTTCCCTACAACTCCCTACATAACTACAAAATAGAAAACATTTAGGAAAGATACATTACAAACAAACTTTTAAAACACTTTCAACGTACTTACAATTACACATAAGCACAACGTCCATATATGTACAATCTTACTAGCAAACCATACAACATCTCTCGCTCAATTATTCACACATTTTACAATCCTGCTCCATAACCATAACATACTATCTGTTTTACTCACTATGCATACCTTACCTAATACCACATGCAAAGCTAAAATACATAACTTTGTCTATATACAACACTAACTTTCACTCGTAATGCCACCAATTGAATAGCTTAATTCTTAAGCAAAGCAACATCCACATCTCTATCTACGTCTACATTTGCCTTTTCTTATACCACAATACTACACAATTTCCTTCATATACAAAAAGGTTTCAAACCTTAACTATACCTTCCCTTCTAATACATTCAATCTATATCACTCCCTACCTCTACATATTCTAATTCTATGTAACTGCTTTTTAAAAAAAAAAACAATATACAAACATCCATCTCTCTCAATATCTTTCACCTTCGATTCCTTTTACATTACATTTCACGCACTCTAAATCGAAAATTTGACAACACACAACTACCTCCTTACTAAAATACATAAATACTTTCACAGAATTACTCACTTGTAGTCTTTAACATTCAATAGCCATACACACACACACGTCTCTACCTCTCAGTACTATATGCAATTAACAGTGATATATTTAAAAATTTCATTCAGCATCTATGGCACTTTTCTATTTCTCACAAAACCTCATTCAAAACTAGCAATAAGTACATGCATGTACACTATAAATGCATTTATTAACAAATGTTTTTTCATTTCACAGAAAATAGAGCCACCCCAAGAGGAACTTACAATAACAATATATGGACTAGAGAATACAACTCAAGAGAAAAGTACAATAACGATACAAATTGAAGACAATGAACATTTAAAATCAGTACAAATTAACAATACGCTTCTAATGGACCACCTCAATATACCGGCAGATATTGAGGACTTTGCAGAGGCTCTCATGCCACACCTACCAAAGACATTAAATATCATTTTTCAAAATGAATGCATAAGCGAAATTCTGGACGAAGCTTAAAGTATACAATATGCAAACATCATAAACGTACAGAATTATATAAAAGTATTACATACAAATTGAAAGTTTCAGTTAATAAAAATAACAAACAGGGGGAGGAGCCAAGATGGCGACCGGAGCAGACGCTTGAGCGCCCGGCTCCGTCGGTCCGTGGCCTCGGACTACTATCCTGATGCCCATCCTCGCCGATTCTCGAGGTGCACCGTGTGCGAAGACGCGCTGACCGCGCTGCTGCTTTCCCGGAGTCTTAACCCGCCCGGATGCCCGAGTTCTGGGTGCTTTTGTCCTCGGCACTGAAACCCTGCGCCCTTACGGCCTTTGCCTGCCTCCTGGAAGCTCCGCAGTTACCGGACCAGCTAGCGCTAACCTGAGCCCCGCGGTCCCGATCTCGCCTCGCACCATGGATCGTTGCCTGATGAGCCCGGGGAGAGACGGCCGGACACCTTCTGCACCCTGTGCCTGACGGGCTGGAGCTGTGGGGTGGGCCCCGGTGCGGTGAGTCTCCTGCCCCGCTCTGAGGACCGAGCTGTGGGGGGCTGCTGCCCCCTTTGCCTATTGCCTAGCCAGCGGCGAGGGGGACTGGCGAGAAGATAAGCGACTGTCGGCCTTTCCTGTTGCGGCGTAGACCTGAGGGGAATTGACCCCTTGCCACGACCCCCCCCCCTGGCCATTGCACCGTATAGCGGCAAAACATGGCGTTGAGTGCCTGCTCGCGGCTGGGGGGTGACACTCCGGTCTCGCCCGCTGCTCACTTCGCCCTCCCTCTTCCGGACACCAGCTCCACAGTGCCGTCCCGGATTGCTGCCGATGTTGGGGCCCGGCTTCCGCTGACATGCGGCTCCGTTCTGGCTGTCCTGCGGGACTTTCAACTACAGATGTGCGCTGGCCTGCAGGCGCTGAGTGAGAGGTTTGACCCCATACTGTCGGCTGCGGGCCGTGGGCGCACTGTTTGTCATCCACAGGGCGTGGGTCCTCCGGTGCTTTTGTCCGCTTGCGGGGAAGCAGCGGCGGTGTATGACTGTGCTACACTGGTGCCTTCATCTAGCGCTCCCGGCGCCCAGGGTCCACCGCTCTCCACCTCAACCGCGGATATTTTGTCCCCCTGGTCATGGCTGCCTGCTTTATTGTTCCCTGCCTCACCGCGTCCGCGAGGCTATCCTGCTGAGCGATACCTAACGGCCTCGAGGGACCGTCCGCGGTGGCCCACTGCTGCCTTTTTGTGGAACTCCTGTACCTTACTTGCCAGGGTTGGATTTTATGTGGTGCAACGAGGGACCTCAATCGATGGTCGGCGGCCATTTCGTGATCCTACTTCACCATCCTCTCACAAGCGGCCATCTTGTCTTTGTCTGCTCGGGACACGGGGCCTTCACGCGGGAGCTGGTTTAATCCCAAGCCCGCGATCGGGCCAGGGCTAGACTGACTTCTATCGCTATGGTTTATGGACGGGCTGGCCTGGGACTGGGACTGTATGTAGGTTTTGCGCGCACTCGTCGCGACTTGTATCCCTTGCTTAAATGTGGTGCCATGGTATCTTTGCATGCCGTTTTTTGGCGTAGAGGGCTCTCAGTGTGTGGGGGCCATAACTGGCTGATGGTTCGGGGCGCTCTGGTGTCCAGTGGGCTCCTCCCCACCTTCTTTTTTGTTTTCTTCCCTTCTTTACTCTGTTCCTACTTTCTCTCTTCTCTATATTTCGGGTTCCTTGGGCGACAGGCACTATGCTGGGGGGGGGGTAGGCCGTAGCCTCCGCATTGGTGTAGGGTGGGGGGGTAATACTCTGTTCTCAATTAGTTCTATGGGCCTTTTTTCTTTTATGTCTCTGTGCTCTACTTTCTTCGATTCGGGGTCCGGGTGTGGGGTGGATCGAGTGGGGGCGGCTCTGGAGGGGTGCGTACTTGCTCATGTGACTATCCTGATATATCTCTGCACCGCCTCACTGATTGAGATTTTACTCCCATTGTTGTTCTTACTGATGTTGCTGCTCGCCCGTGTGGTGAAGCTATCTTGCGGACTCGAATCTACTTTGCTCTTATCCTTCATTGACTTTTTTTTTTTCTCTGAGAAAATTATCAAAAAACTTAAAATTAACCTTCACCTCTCCTTCCCCGGGTTTCAAAGATATCTCCAGTATGTGACTCATAACCGGTTGTTAATCCTGACCGTTGATGCACGGGGGCTGTAATGTGGGTATCAGTGCTTTACTGTATCGTGGCCGGCCTGACGGTTGTAGGCCCGTATTTGTTCTTTTAAGATGCACGAATAAAGGTTTTTAAAAAAAAAAATAAAAAATAAAAAAAAAAATAACAAACAACATTTGACTTCCTGTATCTTTTTTCAAAGAATAGATGATATTAATTATTATGTACTTGCATGCATCTATATGCTCCATTCTGCTCTATACTTTCACAGTAATACTTACTGCACTCTGCTACTAAGACTTAGCCATTTAAAGTACACAACTTACTCTTTACACTTTGCACTCTCACTCGTCACAAATATATCATGTAATAATGCACAATATCTATACACTAACTCAAAGAACAATACTACAACTACTCCACAACTACAAACACTATCTAATACACTGCACATAATACTAATGTTTACCACACTCTTTCATACTCACTCTAACCCTCACTATACTACAAGCATTAATACTACTAACACTGTAATACACCATTACTACTTTTTTACTAAACCTAACACTCTATCAATACCACTTTACTACTCACTCTTTCATACTAATTCTCTTTCGGACCCAAATTAACACAGCTACAAGTCTCAATATATGTACAGAAGGCTCTATATATGTATGTATTTTTCTTTATAGGACTCTAGAAAGGTGCCTTTTAGTGAAACTACCTCTATGCATTACTGCCTCTTACACTACGGAGAAAATCTTAGTACGTAAATTGTAAATAAATGTGATACTTGTATAGCGCACTACTCACCCGAAGGGTCTCAAGGCGCTTGTACGAATACCGCTGTGGAACCCATCCTGGCTTTCCCTGTGAGGCGTCCACTCCTGGGCACCCCCAAGGTGGAGGCCAGGCATCCTTAGCGTTGTGGGGGCCGTTGTGGAGATTAAGCAAGCTATTGCCCTGAGTTGCCGAGTGGGACTCCATGATTGGAATAGGCACCGAGGCGAGAATTATCAGGTCCGTGGAATGTTTGAGCCCAAGACCCGCCGAGGCGGGGAATTGAACCCTGATCCCGGGCTAGACCTCTGCATCAGGGTCTGCCGCTCTAATCACTGAGCCACACTTCTCCAGTAGGTGGCTCAGAATGAGTGGCTCTATTTGTAGCCATTGATCTATGCTAAAAGCTCTCTATAAGTGGATTGCTATAACTAACATTATGTTTGCCTCTGTGTCTGTAAGCAAAAACACGAATTCTCACATTTCAAACACATTTAGTTACTAAGTTGAAAAAAGCTATACTGTTTCTTTAAATCTTTTTTTACGCAAAAAAACCGCAATGTCATAAGCAATACCAATAGCTCTAACTTTAACAAGGCCGGGAACATTGCATTGTAAATGCTTGTTATACATGGCAGAAAATTTCCAACACCAGACAGGAAACAAACCAATGACTCGAATTATCACTCACCTCAATAACTCTGCTCACAAGATCCGTGGTCAGATTGAATAATCCATAACATATTTAACAAGCATTGGCAAAGCCAATAAGTCTTGCCTTTGGGACCTTATATGCGTTTAGTTATCCAGCACAATATCCTTGGTGCAACAACATCAACTGTTGCATGGCTAAACACTTAAAAGGTCCCAAAGGTGAGACCTATTGGCTATGCTAATGCTTGTGCTGAATTTTTGTGAACTGAAGACAAAATACCAACCCAATTTTAAAATAATGGTTTGTCGCAGACGCACCATCGTTCTATTAAGGCGATTCAGGTGAGATACCCCGTCCAGGTGCTCGGCTTCTAGCCGCCTCGACCCACCACTTGCCAA